>NW_016107379.1:6152366-6183078 GCF_001604975.1 Cebus imitator | reverse complement strand
TTCCTTCCTCCCTCCCTCCTTCCTTCCTTCCTTCCTCCCTCCCTCCTTCTTTCCTTCCTTCCTTCCCTCCTTCCTTTCTTCCTCTCTTTCTTTCAAGATGGAATTTCACTCTTGTTGCCCAGGCTGGAGTGTAACAACACGAACTTGGCTCACTGCAACCTCTGCCTCCCAGGTTCAAATGATTCTCCTGCCTCAGCCACCTGAGTAGCTGGGATTACAGGCATGCTGCACCCCCATGCCCAGCTAATTTTGTATTTTTAGTAGAGATGGGGTTTCTCCATGTTGATCAGGCTGGCCTTGAACTCTCGACCTCAGGTGATCCCTCGTCTTGGCCTCCTGAAGTGCTGGGATTACAGGTGTGTACCACCACGCCTAGCCGCACCCTGTTTCTTTATGCACAGAGCAGAGGCTAGAAAGTGGACAGGGGTTATCTCTGGGTGGTGGGATAATAGGAGATTTTCATTTTCTTCTGTGGGCCTCTATATTTTCCCTATTATGCACAAATAAATAGGCAGTACATATATTAATAGGGTTTTTAAAAAATGTTATCAAGAAAGACCTGGCCCGAGGTAGGAGAGAAATGACCCTCACCCCATGGGCAGCCTCACTTCATGGTTTTCCAAGGACTCCACTTGAGTTGGAGTTTCCCAGCCATTCTGAGCAGAAGCTCGTCTGGGCAAGTTTACAGATGGGCAAACCCATAGGAAATGAGGGCCGAGCCAGGGGGAGCCCAGGTCATCCATATCTCCCTCCCTTCTGGGGAAATGGCCCACTTATCTATCCTGGTTTTCACGAGGTCCAGGAAGGAGCTGAAGGAGGAGAAGTCTCCACCCGGACTTGCAGTAAGCCACATCCATGTATGTGCCAAGCTCCTGGCTAGCCCGAGCCCACGTCCTGCTGTCTGAGGTTTCGGCCTCTCTCCCTCAGATACCAACTGGGTTTCTGTGGTGGGAGCGGTGACATTGTCTATGTGGATTTATCCCATGGGTCTGCTATGGGGAGACCCGGGCAGCTGTGGCCGCCTGAGGAGCAGAAGCCACCTCAGCATGGGATAAAACAGGCAGGCAAGGCCGAGAGAGGCCACCCAATGTGAAAGTGGGATGGAGCCTTGAAGACAAATGCATCTGATTTCCCTTCTTTATAGCTGGGGAGGCTGAGCCCAGAGCAGGGATACTCACCCCAGCCACCCGTGAGCTGGTGGCAGAGCTCTGGTGGGTTGAGGTCTATGACCCTGGTACCCTCATGCCCCATTTCCCTGCCCTTTCTGTGATAGGGCAGCCTGTTGCAGTGGGAGTGTGTGTGTGTGTGTGTGTGTGTGTGTGTGTGTTTGAGACAGAGTCTTACTCTTGTCACCCAGGCTGGAGTACAGTGGCACCATCTCAGCTCACTGCAACCTCCATCTCTGGGGTTCAAGCAATTCTGCTGCCTCAGCCTCCCAAGTAGCTGTGATTACAGGCATGTAGCACCATACCCGGCTAATTTTTGTATTTTTAGTCGAGACGGGGTTTCTCCATGTTGGCCAGGCTGATCTTGAACTCTTGACCTCAGGTGATCCACCTGCCTCAGCTTCCCAAAGTGCTGGGATTACAGGCATGAGCCACTTCACCTGGCCAGGAATATGGATTTCAACCGGGCAGATCAAGGTTTCAGGTGTAGCCCTACCTCTGGCTGACTGTGTGACCTCAGGCAGGTCGCTTCACCTCCCTGAGCCTCATTTTCCACCTCCACAAAACGCAGTGGACTTCTGAAGGACCTAGATGAGACATACACATCCGGGTGCTGAGTAAGCCAAGGCCCCCTCAGAGGGAATGGGTGACTAGAGTCATGTCTGCCCGCGGTTCTGTCCAAGTACCCCTTTGTCTCTGCCATTTGTTGGGGTGGTCTCCAAGGCCACACACTGGAAATAAGATCCCTGGATCATCCCCACCAATGGCAATGAAGGCCAGCAGGCCTGGGGAAGTCCCAGGAAGTCTAGACGTCCGTCTCCCATCCTGATCCATCCTCTTCTTTGTCTCTTCGCAGGGGGAACCAGGGGATCCTGGCCGGCCGGGGCCTGTGGGAGAGCAGGTTAGTTAGCCACAGTCTCTGTTTGAATGAATGGCTCCATTTATTGGGCCCTTACTCTGCCAAGCTCTTTGCCAAGCACCCTACATGCACCACCTCGCGTAATTCTCAGAACAATTCCAGAGGCAGGTTCAGTCCTCTACCCTTTTCATGGATGTGGACGGTGACCCTCACATCCATGCGAGGCAGTGTCTGAATGAGAAAGCCACGTGGATTGTAGAGAGAACAGCTTCTCCCCACAGCCTGATTCTACACGCAGGTTTTTGGTGCATTTGCCCAAAGAGGTTACGTGCCTGCTGTCCCAGGACATTAAAACTGCGAGAGCCCTTGGCAATATGTGCTTGTGTTCCCCTCGGCTTATAGATCAGGAAGCCGAAGGCCACTGAAGGGTTATCACTTGCCAAGGGCCCTTGGTCTAGGCATCCCCAAATTACATAGAAAATGAAATTCAAACCAGTGGCTCTGGCTGGTTGAGAAGCTGGGTCAAGGTCTGAAGAAGAGAAGAGATTGCAACTAGTCATTAAAATAGAGGTTTGAAGATCACTACCTTCAATTAAAGTCCAGAGAAACAGCTCTGAGTGGTGGGCGGACGGACAGCTTCAGTCCTTCCTGCCCAGTCCTGGGGCTCCTGAAAGCTTAACCTCTGGGCTCTGAGAGGGAGAGGTGTGGCCCTCCTCCACTCCTTCAAGTATGGAGCTCATTCCTGGACGGGGCTTCCTTGAGCCGGAAGGACTGGTGCTGCACGGATGGCCGCAGAGGAATCTGGCTGCACCACGAAGCCCCGTCAGTGGCATGAGACTCACACACGATGGGCGTCCTCACTAGGCTGCAACATCTGTTGGGGAAGAAAGGAATTAAAGGAGGGGAGGCCTGGATTTTTGAAATCTTTCCAGTGTCATTCGAGCGCATTCTGTGGGAAGCCCGGGAGTTTGGAAAGGCTGCTGCGGCCTGGATCTATTTCCCCATTGGAAAAAAAAAAAAAAAGCCAATGTGATCAGCAAATTCAATTTCATAGTTATGCTAATGGTAGGGCCCTCGGGAAATAGATATACAGGGTCTTGGAATTCAGAACACAAAACATCCTTGGAAATCTAAGAGCCCTCACTGTTTTTTGTGCCTTGGATTTCTTCACCAGACTGGAAAAGCCCAAGGATCCCCTTCTCAGAGTAGAGTTTGTAAATGCATCAAATTAAAAACAAAGGAAACTGATTATATGGAAATGCAATTATGAACATATGTTAAAATGTAATATATTCCTGTACATGCTTCTTTAGCAAAGCGTTAGATGATGAGGTCGAGCAGCAGATATAACAGCGGCCTCAATTTTGAAGTTAACACCAAGCCTTAGTGATGTATTTTGAGATCTCTGCAGCAGTGATTGTAATGTGACATATCACTTTCTGGGACAGTCCCAGGTCCTGGTAATCCTACTGTGCTTTGTTGCCTACACTCATATTTGAGACAAATGCTAAATTTCAATTCGAGGTTCATGAAAATTAGAGTTAGAATTTTTTTCCATTCAAGTTGACGGACCCTCTGAATTCCATTCATGCAGCCTGACAGAGACCCCAGATTTAGAACCCCCGATTCTAGTCCATGTTGGCAATCTGGGATTTATGGAGGAGAAGCGGGTTTGACCAAGATCACCACCAAGCAGGATGGCGGCAGAGCCAGGAGGGGTGGGAGCCTTGCTGGGAGCAGCCCAGGCTCATTTGGTGACCAGAGCACCGGCTTGCTGCCCAGCAGCTTGGACAGTAACCGGAAGGAGGCCGAGCTGGACCCCTGTGGCTGCTATAAGGCACCTGGAGGTACCATGCCAGCCGTTCCCTTGGCCCCCACCCCATATGGTCACAGTGAAAGTGCGGGCATTCCCTGCAGAAGTGGAGGATCCCTGGGAAAGTTCTGAAGCTCACACCACAGGATCTCCTTGTAATCACAGTGTTGGGTCGGTGCCATTATAATGGCAAAAACTGCAATTACTTTTGCAACAACCCAATAGCAGCTACATTTATTAGTCACCCATTAGGAACCAGACTCTGTGCCAACTACTGTCTACACAATCGTCTCTGGCAGTAGGTATTATTATCCTCATTTTGCAAAGAGAAACTGAGGCTCTGGGAAGTTAAGTAACTTATCCAAGATCTCACAGGCGTGACTGTCAGACAAGATTGACACTGAGGTCTGCTGAGTTCCCAACGCCTGCCTCAAGGGGCCGAAAATCTCTCTGATCTCCTGAGCCCTGGCTTGTATCTAACAGATCACAGGCTGCTTGCCAGGCCCTGGCCCAAGTGCTAGGATAGAGCATGGGTCTTGCCTTCAAGACGCGCTGTCCAGGGGCAGCCATGCATGTAAACACGCCACGCTCAGCTGTCTAGTCCAGCTTGGGGTCCATAGCCTTTCCCTTCTCAGCTGCATCCCCAATGCCTAGAGTAGGAGAGGAGGCAGAAGAGCTCCCATAGCAGACAATGGCCCTTCTTCTGGAGGCCATGTGAGGACCAGGCCAGCCTCCTCCCCAAAACTGGGGACTTGGTCCTGCCTGTGTGGCGCCCACTGTGAGTAACAATGCTGCCTCCTCCTGTGCCCGCCTTGCCCGCCTGAGAGGAGCCAGCTGTGCCCGCAGGTTTCAGATCTGCTTCTCCATCAACTTGCCTGGATTTCTGGGGCTGGCTTCCCCAGATCAGCCTCAAGGACAGGACTGCCAGGCTGTTGTGGGGACTGTACCCCAGGGGGAATCCCAGGGGTGGGGGTCAGGATGGGGCACTTGCTGTGTGGCTGTTATTCATTAGGATCCTGTTTGGCTTCTTGTTTGAGGTTTATGACCCGCTTGCGTTCCCAGACTGAGCATCTCATAAATTCAAAGTAGCTATGAAATTTCTGTTTCCCTGGGCCAGTCAGGCAGGGGCCTTTTAACAGAGCAGTTTTTATTCCCTTCATTCGGTATCCTCTAAATGTCTGACTGCTCCCTTGTGGGAAGCTCAGGCCTCTGTCTTACCCCTGTGCCCTTGTAAAATAAATTAAGAGGGGATGGGACAGAGCAAAAATGTATGGAGCGCCAATACGCATTGCATGTTAGCGCCCGTATTCAGAACAACGCCAGGAGCGAGGCGGGTACTTTGATTGTCTCCCATTCTGCAGGTGAGGCTCTGGGAGACTGATTTGCCCAGAACCCACACACCTGAAGACTGAATGACAGTGTCATCAAGTACAGGGCTTGGCACACAGGAAGTACTCAATACGTCGAAGCTGTTGCTGTAATATTGTTATCACTTGGAAAATGCTCTAATTAATTTTTAAAAATTAAGTTGTTGCAAAAATCAAATACTTAATTATTTTCTGTGACCTGTTAGCTGTGACCTCATACCTGGTACCTCCTCCCTCCTACCTTATACTTGAGAAAAGTCTCCGAGTCCAGGGAATCAGGGGCAGGCCCAGGACCCACCATGTGTAGTGCCAGGGTGGTGCCATGCCTGGCCCTGTTCACAGCCACATGCTTTGGGGGCCTTGGGCTGGAGGGGAAGGTGCCATGGTCTTTGGAGCCACACAAACCAGAGCAGACATCGCGGGCTGCAGCAGTGAGACACGTGTGGCCCTCGCTGAAGTGACCACTTTAAAACTGTCTTTAGATAAGAAAGTGTGGATCACAGAGGTAACCCTCTCACTATAGCTGACGGACAGCTAGGCTGGGTTTATTGCCTGAGCACATAACCTCTGGCCAATTCCTGGCCCATGGTCTCATTTTACCCTGGCCAGGGTTTGGGGGACAGTCTGGGGGACAGTGAGCGGATTTTATGGAACAAATCCACTCATCCCTTTATCTTTCCTAATTCACCCAGAACCTCTTAGCTGCCAATCTGAGTTCTTCCAAAGCCACTTCTGCACTCCTGAAACACACAAGGCCCTCCCCGCTCAGTTTGCATTTTCCTTAGCAGAAAAGAGGGTGGGGCCTGAACAAGAAATTGATTGGCCTTCCCAGGTGACCCCTCTAGGCTGTCCACCCTCACTGCACGTGTGCGTGTTTGCCTGCTCAGGGAGACAGCAAGGGCTGGGGCCACCTAGAAGAACCCCGTGGAACCCACAGGCAAGTTGTCACCCAGCAGAGTTCAGCAGAGCAGCAGGAGTCGCACGTGTGTGTCTGGTTGTTCACCCTTTCAGAAAAAGGCAAGGGCCTAGGCCTTTCAGAAGACAGTCAGAAGGGCTCCACCTCCCCGATGCCAGTCAGGTCTCTTGGCGGAGGCTGTTACGGTATTTCTCTCCCAGCCAGCGGGTTTGTTTCACTCTTTGAAATAGCCCCAGAGCCCCCAAAAGATGGGGACAGATGGCCTCTTCCCAGTACGGCTTAAGGGCCACCCCCCGCCCCAGCTCTCCAAATGTGGCAGCCTCCCAGCCTGCTTTTGGTGCGGGAAGAATGTGTGGCGCTCCCAGGGATGTTGGCAGTGGCCCCGCTGCTTGGCTTCAAAATCAGAACCATCTGGTGGAGTGAGGGAAGTCAGGATGGTGCCCAGAGAGAGGCAGTGCGCTCCCAGGCACAGCCCCACGTGGCCACGGCCGGATGACCGGGCAGGGGCGGGAGATACCTGGGAGATGAGCTTCAGGGGAGGGGAAGGAGCATGCAGGCCAGGTCCCCGGATTCACATCTCACATCGTTTCTCTTGCTTTCGTGAATGTGTCTCATAGGGACTCATGGGATTCATTGGTCTGGTCGGGGAGCCGGGAATTGTGGGAGAAAAGGTAAGTGGTGTTGAGGGGAAAAGATACACAATTAGAGCTTGCATTTTGAAATGTTTAAAAGGAGAAGAGGACCTTCGACCTGGGGATTGCAGACTACCCTCCCCTACCCTCTCTTCTGACCTGGCATTCTGAGCTTGCCAAGAGCCATTGCTTCTTTTCCTGGCATTCCTCGGAGGTCCGTCCCTGCCCTCCTGTCATCAGCCTCAAGCACAGTTAGACTTCTATGTAACAATCAGCAGATGCATGTGATCTGGGCTCCTCATGGCTGCCCACTGGTGCTGCCCAGGTGTGGGCAAGAGCAAGGAGGGAAAGATTCATCTTTACAAAGAGGAAGCATGAGCATGTCCTTAGCTTGCCTCGCTAAGCCTCTGTTTTAGATGAGATAACAGAGGCTCAAATAGGAGAGATGACTTACTCAAGGTCACCGAGATAGTAAGTGGCAGTGCTGAGATTTGAACCAGGTTCACTGCCAAAGGTTAGTTACACTTGGCTCACTAAGAGACTCTTATTGGCTCTTATTGGCTCTGCCTCTTATTGGCTCCCAGCTCCCAGCAAGGGCCTTGGAGGTACTTGCCTTCCTTTATGTGGGTTTATCCAGTCCCCAGAGCAGGCCTTCTGGGAGAACCAATGTTATTCCCATTGAATAGATGGAAGAACTGAGGTCCAGAGGGAGGAAGGATCCCCCAAGCCTGGCCCCACCTAACTCTGCAGGCTCCTCTCGTGTGTCACTCTATCACTCTATGTGGCCCAGACCCTTGGGCCTCTGTCTTCCTCCTCCTCCTCCTCCTCCTCCTCCCTCTCTTCTCCCTCCTCCTTTGAAATTCAACTTTTTATCTTGAAATTGTACATTTCACTTTTTATTTTGAAATAATGACAGACTCACAAGAAGTTGCAAAAAGTAGTACCCTTCACCCTGTTTCTTCCCATGGTAGCATCTTACATCATGACAGCGCAACATCAAAGCCAACTCTGGCGTCCTGCTGTTGCTCAGTGACCCCTGTCCCTCCTCACCTACAGACCATTGCCCATGCCCTTCCCTTGGCCAAATCCACTCTTCCCATTCCCATCTGCCCCCGCCCATTTTGTCCAGATACTCTTAATTATCCTTCAGCTTCTGGGTCAACAGAGACTTCCTGAGGGAAGCTTTCCCTGACCAGCTCTGAGCCCAAGTGGGTCAAGTCCCCCAATGATAACACCTTACACCATGGTCCCCAACCTCACTGCCCTATGTCTCCTACAACCCTCTGAGTGCTTTGCTTCATGGGAGCAGGTCTACTCACCATTGTATATTCAGAGTCTGGCACGCAGATAGTGTTGGGCACATAGTAGGTACTCAATAAATATTTGCTGGCTGGTTGGATATAAGAAACAGGGTCTCACAAAAACAGAGCCAAGATTCAAACCCAGAGCACCTACCTTCTGGCTAGAGCATCTGCTACACTGCCAGCTCTGCCCAGTCTGTCAGTTGAGAGGCAATGAGTTATGTCTCTGATTCTCTAGCATCTCATCTAGGTTTGGACAGGGGGTAAAGAGAATGAAAGAAATGCCTTCTTTTGCTGTTTCCACCTCAGCAATCCTAGATGCCAGGCCTAATAAGGACCACATGATGTGGGCCAGGATCAAAGGGGACAATGTAATTAGCGCTTCCTTAATCAGGACCATCCTTGGAGGGAAATTCACTGTATGGCCTGCTGCAGAGGATGCTGAGGCCTTCCGGGGCTTGCCAGAGGTCTTGGCTTCCTCTGAGTAAAATCCCAGGTCCCTGCCTGGGTGATGTGGCCATGACCCTCTAGAGGCCTTGAGAGAACCCCTGCTTCTCTTTGAGCTTTTGGATGGCCCTCTGCACCTGCCTCCCACAGAGCCACCCCACAGCCATAGCCGTGACCTGCCTGCATTGCTGTCTCCATCACAGGGTGATCGTGGCATGATGGGACCCCCAGGCGCACCTGGACCCAAGGGGTCGATGGTAAGGAGTAAGTCTGCATCCTCTTGCTCCCTCCTGTTGCAGCCTTGAGTGACAGCTCTGCTCTCCTCCATGAACCGCACACCCCAGACATTCGGAATGACTGGCTTCCTCTTTGTCCGCTGGGCCTAGCTGCCGTCTTCTTGGCTTTGCTTTGGGACTGAGCAGACCGAGGCGGGACTGAAGGAGGAACGGGCACCTTCTGCAGCTGATTCCTCCTTTGTCTTCTCTCTCGGCAGGGTCATCCTGGAATGCCAGGTGGTATGGGGACCCCTGGAGAGCCTGGACCCCAGGTAACCAACGCTCTCGTGTTCCCTAAGCTCAAACCACTGTCAGATAAGGGTTAGGCGGCCAGGTATGGTGGCTCACACCTGTAATCTCAGCACTTTGGGAAGCCAAGGCGGGCAGATCACTTGGGGACAGGAGTTCAAGACCAGCCTGACCAACGTGGCGAAACCTCATTTCTACTAAAAATACAAAAATTAGCTGAGCATGGTGGCACACTCATAATCCCAGCTACTCAGTAGGCTGAGGCACGAGAATCACTTGAACCCAGGAGGCAGAGGTTGCAGTGAGCTGAGATCATGCCACTGCACTCCAGCCTGGGTCACAGAGCTAGACCCTGTCTCAAAAAAAAAAGAGAAAGAAGGAAAGAAAGCAAGAAAGAGAGAGAGAGAAAGGAAAGAAAGAAGGAAAGAAAGAGAGAAGGAGAGAGAAAGAAGAAAAGGGAAGGAAGGGAGCAGGGAGAAAGAAAGAAAAGAAAGAGTGAAAGAAAGGAAGAAAGAGAAAAAAGAAAGAAAAATAAAAGAAAAGAGAGAAGGAGGGAGGGAGGGAAGAAAGAAAGGAAGGAAGGAAGGAAGGAAGGAAGGGATAGAGAAAAGAAAAGAGAAAAAGAATAAGGGTTAGGAGCGCCAGCCTCAGAATCAGACAGACCTGGATAGAAACCCAGATACACAGTCTCTGTATTCCTGGGGCAGATCATGTAACTTCTCTGAGCCTGAATTTTGCTCATTTGAAAAACAACAAAATAATCATGGTCGTGACAGTGTGACCGTGTGGTTAGATGGCAGCATGGGCCCCGATGCTCATGCAGCGTGGTGTTTGTTCATGGTCGTGACAGTGTGACCGTGTGGTTGGATGGCAGTGTGGGCCGTTGTTCATGGTTGTGACAGTGTGACTGTGTGGTTGGATGACAGTGTGGGCCGACGCTCATTGCTGAGTGGTGTTTGTTCATGGTCATGACAGTGTCACCGTGTGGTTGGATGACAGTGTGGGCCGACGCTCATTGCTGAGTGGTGTTTGTTCCTTGGGCTCATCTTGGTTACCAGCAGCATTATCGCTTCTGTCCATTCACTGATTCACTCTGTAATGTCTGAGTGATAAGTGCCTGGGCAGTTTCGGGAGCTGTGGGGAGGGGCCCATCTCAGCTCACTGCAACCTCTACCTCCCGGGTTCGAGAGATTCTCGTGTAGCTGGGATCACAGGCGTGTTCCACCACAACCAGCTAATTTTTGTGGCTTTAGTAGAGATGGGGTTTTGGCAGTCCCAGGAGCTGGGGATATGGCAGCAAGAAAGGCAGAAAATGGGCCCTTCCTTTGGAACGGGTAGTCTGGTGTGGGGAGTGGGTACATAGAACCCAGTAAGTGATGTCTGCTATGGAAGAAGCAGACACGAAGATGGGAAATGCTGGACAAACCGGGCTGAAGGTGCTCAGAGGCCTGGGTTTCTCATGACGACGGAGGAAGCAGGCATATTCCTGAGGCTCCCAAGGCAGAGAGTGGTGGGAGAGGCTGGGAGAGCTGGGGGAGGGTACAGCCAGGAGCACTCAAGTTCGGGAGCCCCTTCTCTCCTCAAGGTGATGTGTGGGGGGTGGGGCGCTGCTCTCACTTGGAGCAGGTAGAGCTTCCTCAGGTCCCTCAGTTTCTGCCGATGGAGGATGGAAACTGGGGAAGGGCACTTGCTTCAGCCAAGACCAGGGCTCAGGGCTGGGAGCCCAGTCTAAGGTGGGCTTCAGGAACACGGGGAGAGTGGGATACCGTGGCCCCTGCTGTGATATGGGGCTGGTCCCTTGGATCTCTTGGGGTTTCTTATAGCCAGACAGCTGCTCCCAGTGACACTGGGGAAGCTGGATAGCACAGAGGCCCAGAAAAGCACCTTCAGAACCAGATATATGGGGGTGAAATTCCGACTTCCCAGCTTGCCAGCTGCAGGATTGTTGGCAACATTCATAGTCTCCCTGAGCCTCAGTTTCCCCATCTGTAAGTCAGCATGATGCCACCCTCAGTGTGAGATCGTCGTGAGGGATGGCACTGTGCATTGAAGGAGTGCTTTGCAACCCTCCTGCAGAACTATGCGCTTCATGAATGGTAATAACTATTTGTTAGAGATTATAATTAATAATTGCCACAATTATTAGAAAGACAGCTACCATGAAAAGTGACGTTTCTGGTGATGTTGTTCACACCTGATTGGCATTTTCCCACTTTTTCAATCACTTTCACCTCCATATTGTCCTATAGCACATTGAGACCCGTCAAGATTATCATCCCCATTATTGGGGGTGGGGTGAGGCTCTGGGACCTGCCCAGGGTCACCCAGTAGCCAGAGTTGGGTCTAGCATTCAGTTCTCACCGCCTCCTGCCTTGTAAGAGCAGGCAGGTAGCTACCTTTTCCTGAGGACTTTGTCACTTCATCTTCTAGAAACTCTAGGAGGTAAGACTCTTCTATCCTCATTGTATAGATGACAAAACTGAGGCCCAATGAGTCGAAGTAACTTGCCTAAGATGGCACAATTAGTAAGCAGCACAGCTGGCACTTGAGCCCGGGTTCTCCAGCGCTACAGCCTGCTCTTCGGAGCACGCTATGCCTTGATGTAAAGACTTGGCTCCGGAAACTTCCCAGCGGAGCATTGCATGCCTTCTGAGCTCTGAGATCACTCTATAAAATGGCCCATTCTCACCCAGTCTTTGTGTTCTCCACCATCCGGGAGTCAGATCTGCCTTTTATGGGGCCAAGCCCTGGTCCACACCCTGCCTGCTCTGCTGATGAAGGGTCAGCCTGGGGCCCAGCCCCTCACATCCACCCTCCGCAGCAGCTGTCAGAGGGTCTGCTGGGTGATAGCTGCAGGGTTCACACCCCTCAAAGCCATGGGGAGAGGGAAATGGGAATGTCAAGAGTTCATTCTGAGGCCCCAAATGGGGCTGGGCCTCTCCCTGGTATTCAGAGGAGGAACAAGGCTGGCTCTGCCTTGCAAAGGGAGCACACCCAGCCCGAGAATCGCTGCGAGAAGCTGGGAGGCTCCTGCAGCTGGCAGAGGGTCTTGGCTGGCCGGTGGAGGAAGTGGCTGTTTGAGGTCTATCAAGCGGGGTCTGGAATCCGGGTGGAGGTGGGGGAGACAGGGCAGAGGGGTGGCCTGCTTCCCATCTTCTCCTGCGTTTCCTCCCTTCCCACCCTCGCCCTCTTCAGTTCGTGTGCTCCTTGTCCATTCAAAAGATTCCTCAGTGCCTGTCATGCATCGGTGCCAGGCCAGGTGCCGAGGATTCAGGAACTAAACAGGCCCTGGTTCCTCACCCTCTGGCCCTGCCTCTCTTGCTCCTCTTGTCGTCTGTTCATTGAAACCGAGATGGCTGGGCATCTGCTTGGGGCCGGGCCTTGCTCCCCTCTCATGCCACCCCACCCCCTTCTCTGCCCGGGCCTCCCCCGTCCTTCTCTCCTTCTCGATCCTCTCCCACTCTGCTCCCTCTGCCTCCCAAGCCCATCCCAGGCCTGTGTTCTAGGTTCTTCCTCCCCTTCTTCCCTGGGGGAAATATTCAGGAAATTATTGGGTGTCAAGACAGAGGCAAGGGACAGAACTTGGGTCACCAGATTCTCCTTTCTGATGGGGAAGAAAAAAAGAGACGAGGATTTGAGGAAACCTTTTGTCGTCCTTGTCATTGTAGGCTGGATGCAGTGGCTCACACCCGTAATCCCAGCACTTTGGGAAGCTGAGGCAGGAGGATCACTTGAGCCTAGGAGTTTGAGATCAGCCTGGGCAATATAGTGAGACCTTGTCTCCATAAAAATAAGAAAACTTGTTGGGCATAATGGTGCATGCCAGCGATACTAACTACGTAGCAAGGCCGAGGCAGGGGATCGCTTGAGCCCCAGAACTCAAGGCTCTGCACTCCAGCCTGGGCCACAGAACCAGATCCTATCTCAATGAAGAATGAATGAATGAGTGAATGAATGCATGGCATCGTATCTTCTCATTGCTGATTTTGAGGAAAAAGAGAAGAAAACGTCACGTAGGGAGCCTTCTCCCCAATTCCCAGGAAATGTGGCTTGCCAGCTGCCTTCCCCAATGAGCCAGGTGCCCTCTCCTCCCATGTGGAGGCCGCCAGGCTCAGGCAGCTTCTGAACATGCCCATCTGAGGGCAGCAGGCCTTCAAGCTTCGCCCCACACTTCCGGCCCCCCATGTTGCTCTCACTTCCTGAAAAGGGCTCTCTCTAAACTCTTTCTCCTCTTCCCAGGGTCCTCCAGGATCTCGAGGCCCACCAGGTATGAGGGGAGCAAAGGGACGCTGGGTAAGTTGGGCCCAGCTCCTGGGGGCTGATGCTGGTGGGAGGGAGCACATTTGGAACAGGGCCACCTGCCAGAGACTGCCCAGTCTCTGTCCCCACCCAGCTCTGGGATCTATGACTTTTGCAGCACGAGGCAAGGTTCCAGGCTCACCTTGGGCCTGGCTCTGGGGATGGGACCCCACCCTTCCTTCCAATTCATTTCTGAGCCTTGCCGTTGGGCTCTGGTACCAGCTCCTTTTCATTCATTTATTTAACCAGCACTTATTTAGCACCTCCTGTGTGCCAGCCACTGTGGGAGGCTCTGCAGATACTATGGTGAACAGAACAGACGTGACCCCTGCCTGCCCTGGTGAGCCAGCCAACAAGTGAATCAAATCAGTTGGCAGACACAGGTGATACAGTGGAGGGTCATCAGCACACAGACCGAGGGGACACCGGCAGACTGGAAGCCCAGAGGAGGACCCTAGCTCGGCAGGCTACTAAGGAAGGACGTTAGGAGAGGGCAGTGCCTGAGCTGATGCCAGCTTCCCAGCAGGGGACGGGCAGGGGAAAGCCCGAAGGTGAGACAGGAGTTGGGTGCTTAGGGATCCCCAGGATCAACAGAGGGGCGAGGGAGAGGGATGGGGCCAAAACTTAGCAGGCACCAAGCGAGACATGGCCTCAAAAAACGCGGCTATACTCTAGGGGCAGTGGGAGGCTGCAGAGGGTGTTAAACAAGGGCTGTCCTGAGTCGCAGGGAGTAATCGCCAGCACTTACACTCTGCCAGACACTGTCTGTCACACACATTAATTTGTTTAATCCTCAGCCCTGCCACGTAGGTGCTACTCTCATGCCCATTTTATTTTTATTATATTTTTAGTATTAGATTACTTAACCTTTCTCCTAGAAAGCCTTTGATTCCTGGGATAAACAAGTTGCTTTGTGATTCAGGCCAACGTCTCAACACCTCTGAGCCTCCACTCCACTCCCAGAGAGGCACAGAGAAGTTAAGTCACTTGCCTCAAGTTGCACAGCTAAAAAGTGGCAGAGCGGGGATTTGAACCCAGGGAATCTGGCTTATTTGCATACCTAATTCAGCCTCATTTTTAATCACACAGGGAGGGCTGACAGGATGGTCTGCCATAATTAGGTATATAGGCGTGGGGCCGTGCAGCCTGATTGTAAAGAGGAAGTATGACGGACCAGGTAGTATCAGCCCAGGCCTGATATCCAAGCTCCATACAGGGGATCTGTGATTATTATTCTCCTCTTGGCTGGATTTCAAATGGTTTTAAAATTTCCCACAAACCAGATGGCCTGAGCAGCCAGCCTGGGAGAGGGAAGATTAAGAGGCATTCCTCTGACCCGGCAGGGTCCCTCCGGTGCCCATGTCCTCTGGGTCTCTTCAAGCGGGCCTTGGCTTCAGGGCAGCCAGGCTCCATCCAGATCCTCTGTACGTCCCCTCTGGCCCCAGGAAGCTGGATTCCCTGGAGGGTGGGCTGCGTGGGCTCAGGCCCCCTGCCCTGCCTCAGATGCGAGGCTCAGGCCCCTCAACTCACTGGGCTCCCCCCAGACATCCCCACCACCGCTTCCCAGCAGTGGCTTGAAGAATGCATCCCTGCTTAAGGAAACCCAGGCTTCCAACCACATCAAAGTCTCCTGGGCTGAGAGGGGAGCATCAGGAACATGAGTTCCTCTCCCCGCTGGGTTTGTGAGGAATGCACAACCTATGAGATCGGCCCCCTGGGTCGGTCTCCTGCCGAACTGCTGCGCTTGGCCACCTCCCGATGTGGTGACTGAGGGTGGGGAACCCAGAGAGGCACCCACTGTGCCTGTGACAGAGGTTGATTCTGGGCAAGTCCTGATCAGCTCCTGGTTTGCCCTGTGCCCTTAGCAAGGCCTTGTGGCTCTGTGCCTCAGTTTACCCGTATGTGCCATGAGGAATGGGCCTGGAGGTCTGCAAGGCCTTGCCTGCTTCCCTGCCTGTGTGTAGGACCGGCCCTGCTGCCCACCCCACTGCCCACCCGAGGAAGAATGAGCGCTGAGTGTTTGTGGCCAGGGGCAAGGGAGGTGCTCATCCTCTGTTGGTGAGGATACCGACTAGAACCTGGGCCCACAGGCCCCAGTGAAAAGAGCAAGGACTCTGCAGTCAGATGGGCCTAGTGGCAAGTCTCAGCACCCCCAGTTCCCAGCTGTGGAACCCCAGGCCGGTCTCCTAGCCTCTTAGAGCCTTTCTCCCACCTGCTCAGGTGGGAGACATTAATTCCTCCTTCCGAGGGGGTTGTAAGGACTCCAAGATTGCAGTGCCTCAGGCCCACTCTGCCCCTGCTGGTGGGTGCCAGAGCTTAGCAGACTTTGCCTGAATCCACGCTCCTCCTCTTGGATCTTGGATCTTGGATCTTGGAAATGATTTCCCCTCCTGAGGCTTTACTTCTCCCTCGGTAAAGTGGGTCAGCCACAGAACCAAGCTGGTGGGCTGGCCGTGGGGATTCAGTCCCTTCATAAGCACCTCGAACCTGCTGCAGGACGACAGCACAGCACATGATGGTGTGTGCCCATTCCTGCTGGTTCCTCTGCCTTTTTTCACAAGAGCTGTGATTGGCCAGGTCATCTCTCCCAGGCAGTAGCTCCTCCCCGCCAAGCCTGACCCCAGGCCTGCTGGAGGGCAGCCCCCACTGTGCCTGCAAACATCTTCCTCTGGGAGCGGATACAGGAGAGCAGACATGTGGCTCTGATAGAACCCAGGCTTCCCTCCAGCAGGCGTGGGGGCCGTGGGCCTGCCTGGGTTCATTTAGGGAAGGAGGCAACAGGACACTGGGGACCTGCAGGATGAACTGTTGAGTGGCTCGAGCAGGGGTTAGAGTGTCCAGCTGCCCTTGCCCCTCTCCCTGCCCTGTGGAGCTGGGGAGACAGGGTGGCTGGTGGCCCCACTACTGCCTCCTCCTCTCTCTTAAGCCAGGCCAGCTTCTCCCGGTGCTATCCCTGGTGCTCTGCTGGGATAGTGAGTTCTCCCAGATAAGAGGGATTTTAAACCTTGTCTTCTCCAACACCACGCCCCAGTGTGTGGGCTTCCTGGCAGGTTCCTCTGGGCCCCGACCTGTATACCCCTGCTGATGGGGAGCTCACTCCCTTTCTGACAAACAGTGACAGGTAGTGGTGAAGAAAACGGATGTCTAGCTGACTTGGTCTCAAGTTCTGGCTCCTCCACTTCCTAGCTGTGTGACCACAGGCAAGTTCACCTCCATCCTGAGCCTTTCTTTCTGTGTAAAAGGAGGATAAGAGCTTCACTGCGACTGCGGTGGCTGCTGCTGCTCTGCTGTTGTCATCAGATTACTTAACCTTTCTCCCAGAAAGCCTTGGATTCTTGGGATAAACAAGTGCTGTGGGCTTCAGGCCAAGCAACACCTCTGGGCTTCCACTCCCCTTCCAGAGCTATCCCTGTCCAGGGAGGTGTGTGTCTCAGTGACAGACAGAGCCCAGAGGCCAGAGGTCATCTTTTAGGAAGACTCAGAGATTTGCCTTCAGTTCAGCCCCTGTTGCAGCTCCCATGACCTAGGATGCCCCCTCCCCTTGTGGCTCCAGCTGTGCCAGGCCTGTGCCCATGAATCGTGGGTGTTAAGTCTAACAACGTGGTGTGACAGTGTCCATAAGAGCCTAAGGCTGAGGCCCAGAGAAGAGACAGGGCTTTTCTGGGTCACACAGCAAACCAGCAACAGAACTAGGGCTGGTACCCGAGCCCCATAATGCGTGCTAGAGACGGCTTGTTTAGGACTTCATCCAACCTCAGCTTGAATCTCTGAAAACTCTCAACGGGTTTTGCACAGCATAATATAAACTGCCCAAGGAAGGGACTGACTCCAGACTCACCAAGCCACCCCAGTGTCCCTGCCTCTGGGTAGCCTGCCACCTCCTCCAGCAGATCCTGGTGGGGATGGAACTAGCCATTATTAAGCACTTTCTGCATGCCAGGCACTCAGCCACCTGTGGGTATGGCCTCCTGTCTTGAGGGAGATATTTCTTGTGCCCATTTCAGAAAAAAGAAACTGAGTCTCAGTGAGGAGCAGTCACTTGTCCCCAGACACATTTCCTGAACAGTCCTATGCTAGGGCTGGACCCCACCATGGGACCCAGGCTGGGCTTGGAGATGCTGAGAACAGCATCTCCTAGCTGAGCCCCTGGTCTTGTCGGTGGCCCCTGTTCCAGGATTATTTGATCAGTAGGGTGCTTTTTAAGGCTGCAGTGTGGGGAAGCCTTGGGAGCTCCAGGCAGCTGAGAAGTGGAATTTTCACTTTGTTGGCCCATTATCCACTGAAAATTTCCTTGTTCGATTTTTCAATGATTTTTCTTCATTTAGTTTTCTCATTCCCCATCCTCCCGCACCCAGACACTTCCCCAGTTCCTTTTATCTGGGGGAATATTGCAGGCTGGTCCCCTGGGCTCCTGAGCTGGGATGGGCAGCCTCCTCCACAGGACACTCCTGTCCCCCCAACACAAACCTCTTGAGACCCCCTAGAGAACACAGCCCATTCTGTTTCCCAAGGCTCTTTTCCAGGAGACCCCAGACCATGTGTGTCTCTGTGGGAGTGCCCCTGGAGGGGACACACGTGGGCAGTGGGTGGAGCCCACATGGGGGACGACAGCAGCTAATGTGTTAGGGACCTTGGCTAAGTCACTTCCCTTGGCCATGCCTTGGTGTCCTCATTTGTGCAGTGGGGATAGGGGGTGGACTCCACCTGCCCCTGGGGTCTCCCAGCAACCAAGGACCGAGCCTCCTGTGCCAGGGGTCAGGCCTGAGCCCAGGGATCCAGTGAGCAGCAGCCAGACTCTCACCCCCTCATACACACTCCTGCCCTGTTCCTGCCCCCGCCTCGCAGTGGGTCTTCGTCTGTGAGCTGGGCTGCATTCCTAGTTCGTGTGGCTAGAGACAGGGCTGCTCTGCACATCTGGGAAGGACATGAAGGTTCTTGCCAGGTCCTGCTCTGTCAGTTTCCCCCAAGGGCTGTGTCCCACACACCTGTTTCTGCCCTGTGTGTGCTTTGGGAAGGGCACGTGGCAGCAGAGTCTGAAGAGTTGGCTGTGGGGACGTGGCCACGTGTATCTCAATTGCGGCCCTCAGTCTCCACGTCTGTGAAATGGATTGGCTGGGTGACCCCCAAGGTATCTCTGAACAGGGCCATTTGTGCCCCAGTCCCCTTTCTGGAAGTTTCGGACTCTAGCTGAGTCCCCTCATGCTGCGGCCTCTGTAGAGCGGTCTGCAGCCGCTGCCCGAGGGTGACCACCTCGGCGGGAGTGTGTGGGAAGTGGGAGGAGGAGGGGGCGGGGCTTGTGCAGGGGAAGGCCCCAGGCTCTGGGCAGCCCCGCCCTCCTGGTTCTTGGCCCGAGGGAGACCCCTGCTGTCCAGTGTGCTAGTCCCTTGTTCCTGTTCCAGGGCCCCCGAGGACCGGACGGACCAGCTGGGGAGCAAGGGTCCCGGGGCCTGAAGGTACCGCCCCCCAGGACCTGCCCTCCTCACTCCTCCCACACTGGGTCAGGATTCAGACACAAGGCTCAGACCTCCTCAGAACCACGCCCCTTAGGAACAACGAAGGGAGCCCCACGGAGGCTGCAGGACTCTTAATGAGAGCTTGGCCCTTCCATTCCTCCCGACCCCCGACTGCCGGCCCAGTAAAGAGAAAGCCAGAAAGGAGGAGGGAGATCACACACGTCCTCTGACCCTTTCCCCAGACTCCAAGCCCCACCAGGCCACTGACAGCCCCATCCCTAGGAAGGGGTCCTTGGTTCTCCACCCGGAGCAGCTGGTGACAATGGCAAGCCACTCCCCTTGCCAGGCCTTAGTTTTTGCATCTGCTCAGTGGAGAGGGGGCGGCCTCTGCGGCCTCATGGGTTCCCTTTGTCTCCCATGTGGAGGGGTCCCTTTTTGGGGGAGGGTCCTCCCAAGCACCCGCTCCCACCTTCATGTGCTCTGCTTCCTACAGGGCTCTCCAGGACCCCAGGGCAGACCGGGCCAGCCTGGACAGCAGGTATGTCAGGCCAAGGCCAAGCAGGCCAGCTGCAGGCCTCCACCCTGCTCCCTGCTTTGTGACCTGAGCCTCTAATGACCCCCACATGTTCTTCCAGGGTGTGGCTGGTGAGCGAGGCCACTTGGGCTCGCGAGGCTTTCCTGTAAGTAGCACCAGTTCTTTACATCCTCTGCGTGGGGCTTTTGGTCACAGGGACAGGGGGATAAGAACCACTTTAACCAAGTTCCTGTCCTTCTGTGGAAACCCCGAAGGCTCTGGTTGCCCACCCGCCCTGCACTGAAGCCCTTTCAGCACGCTCCCTCTTCTTTGGGTCTCAGCCTTCCCATCTGTCACCCGGTGTGGTGGGGGGACCCAATACACTAGGACGGCTTGCTTGAGGTCAAGGCCGGGCAGAGAAGACCATGGAAGGCCTAAGGTCACCTTTGCCTTGTCTCTGCAGGGCATCCCGGGTCCCTCAGGCCCCCCGGGCACCAAGGGCCTCCCAGGAGAACCGGTAAGAGCCCTTCCTTCCCCCTTTTGCCTCTTTGCTGCTTGCAGCTGGGGGTGTGGGCCAGGTGGTCAGTTAAGGAGAAGGGTTGAGAGGGACCAGGCCTGGCCTCTAACCCCCGATGCACCAGGGCTTGGGGTTGGTGGCGAGCACTAAGCCAGGGAGCTCTGGATTGGAGGCTCAGCTCCCTGGGCCTCCAGCCTGTTTTCTTGCCAGGAAAATGGGGGGATTGTCTCTATCTTGCCATGCTGTTGTGAAGATAAAAATGCAAAAATGTATAGGGAGTGCTTGGCGCAGTGAAAGGCAGAAGGAAGGAGGGAGGGAGGGGAGATAAAAGTGAACGAGGCCGGGCGCGTTGGGTCACGCCTGTAATCCCAGCACTTTGGGAGGCTGAGGCAGGCAGATCACGAGGTGAGTAGATTGATGGAGACCATCCTGGTCAACATGGTGAAACCTCGTCTCTACTAAAAACACACAAAAGTAAATTTGCTGAGTGTGGTGTCGCGTGCCTGTAGTCCCAGCCACTTGGAAGGCTTAGGCACGAGAATTGCTTGCTGGGTGGAGGTTGCAGTGAGCCAAGATCGCGCCACTGCACTGCAGCCTGGGCAACAGAGCAAGAGTCCTTCTCAAAAAACAAAAAAAAGAGTAAATGAACAAGCTGAGGGGGAACTGCAGAGTCCAGCATGACTGGAGTAGAAAGTGGGACCTCAGAAAGGGTGGGAAGGATCAGCAGGCACCAGTCACCCAAGACCACAGGGGGAGTGTGCTTTTTGTCCCAAGGGCAACAGGAGACATGGAAGGGCTTGAGGCAGAAAAGGCGATCAGCTTGCCCTCCAGAAGATGTCTCTGGAAGGACAGGTGTGGGGGGACAGTTGGGGAGCCCCATGAGGAGGCTGAGAGTAGTACTACTAGAGATGGCGGGGAGAGGACAGGATCTCCAGGCTTGGGAGGATGACGGCCACATGGGGCAGGGGAGGACAGGACACCCATCCCCAAGGTCGCTGCTGCACTCCCACATCTTGAGGCCCGAGGAGTCACCCTTTAGAGCAGTGGGTTGGCTGGGGCTGGGGTTTCCAGATATGGCTCCGAGGTGGAAGGCCACTCCAGGCAGTGGCAACAGACGAGCAAGACTCCCGAGCTAGGAGGTTTCTGAGCAGGGAGGGCCCCCTGGGCTCTAGGTGGGTGAGTAGGAGAGTTTGCAGTTGTGTTGGAGGAAGTATGACAGGTACCAGTGGTGAAGACGGGGCTGCAGACACCAGCACCCTCGGTTTGGCTGGGGCAGACTGGAGGTGTGCTTCAGAGTCCCTGTGTCTGGGGGTCAGCTCCCTCACTCACCCCTCCAGATCCCAAAGAGGGCCCAGGCTGGCTTCTCCCAACTGTCTGTGTGTCTGTCTGTCTCTTCCAGGGCCCTCAGGGACACCAGGGGCCAACTGGGCCTCCAGGAGAGATGGGACCCAAGGTGAGTGTGAGAGACCCTTATATGTCCCATGATGCCACTGGGGATGTATCAGCCCTTCCCTGCCCTCCTCCCCAGGGATCTCTTTCTGCCATTTCCCTGTCCTGGCCCAGGGAGATGGCCATGGGCCGTGTACTGCAGAGAAGGGTGGACGCCCTGGCAGACAGGGTAGATCCATCCTGGTGGCATAGGATGAGGAGTTGGGTTCCTAGTCCAAGGGCATTGGGTGGCACGCAGCAGTGCCAGGACCCTTGTGGGGGTTGGCATTGCCTCTTTGGGCATCATTGGAAGCAGTGATGCTTCCCAACCTTGACCTTGCTGGGACTTGGTCCAGCAAGGAGGTTTGTCTGTCGATCCAGCCCCCAAGGGTCATGTGGCAAGGAATTTGGAAGGAGCTCAGATACCCTGCCTTATCTGGAGGGAAAAACCAGCCCCAGAGTTTATGCGAGGGCTGCAGCCATGCTCATGGTGATAACTGAGGGCCGCTTTCCGACCGCTTCATGCTGCGTCGGCTGCGGAGAGAAGGGTTAGAATCACTTGGCCCTAAACACAGCATCCATTGGCTTCCTCCCCTGTCTTTATGTGAATCATGAAATTTTCCTCCCTGTGCTTGCCAAGGGGCTCCTAGTGTGGTAAACCACACTCCTGGGACATGAGAAGGACCTAGAAGCCTCTGGGTAGTCCCGAAGCTCAGCCAGCCCGGACCCACCCCCCACCCCCTAGTTCTAGCTCCAAGCTCCAAGAAGCTGCAGGCTACTCCCACCTCTGCATCTCTTGTGCTGTGTGACCTTGGACGCATCTCTTGCCCTCTCTGGGCCTGTTACCCTCTTGCTTACAACCAGGGGGCAGCTCTTGCTCTAGGAAGGACCAATGGCATTTTCTTGCAGGGGCCGCCGGGTGCAGTGGGAGAACCAGGCCTTCCTGGGGAAGCCGGGATGAAGGTGAAGCAGGATGAAAGAAGAGAAAAGTGACTGTTGAAACCAGCTCCCAGCTGGCGGCCATGTCCTGTCTACAGAAGCGAAATGGGCCCTTCTTGTGGCTGGGATAATGGGTTCTCTGTGCTCCTGGCTGGGGCATGGGGCCTGGTCGTGGCCACAGTGGAGTGTGAAGCCCCTCCCGTGCCCACTGCCAGGCAATGGGCTTTTTGGGACACCTGCCCCTGCCTCCATCTGGGGTGGCTGCACCTCCTGGCCTCATGCGATACCATCTGCATGTCAGCGCCAGTGCTGCTCATTACCTGCTAAGAAACAGGTGCCCATTGATACCTGGGCTCTGAGGAGAGCCCCTCCTTATTCTGCTGTTGGAAGAGGACCCTGTTCCCCTGGGAGGCCCCAGTGCTGATGAGTGATGCTGGCTGGCCCATGGACATTGCTGAGGCAGGGCCCAGGGGAGCCCCAGAGGGGCTGTGAGACTTCAGGCCAATCACCCCCTTCTGTGCCTAAGTCTCCCTGTCACTCAGAGAGAGAATTGGACCAGGCCTAGGGCGCTCAGACTTGGCCTAGTTCCAAAATCCTTTGTTCAAATACCAATGAAGAAAACCACCCCACATAGAAAACTGATGGAAGTGGGATTGTTTCCATTGGAGCAGGGCTGGGGGCTCAGAGCTCTGCCCTCCTCTGTGCCCCTAGACACCAGGGATGCCTACGATGCATAGCTTGAAAATTCTCCAGTGAGAAAGACCCTTTCAGGGCCTTTAAGCGGGGGACACGTGACATGTATTCTGGCTCATTTAGGGCTTCTTCTTCATTTGGGTTTCTCTTCAAGAAGTCTCTCAAGGAAGATAAAAATCACATAGTTGCCATTGCTGTATCCAAGGCTCTTGGAGCCAGGCTGCCCGGGGTTCCGGTCCTGAATCAGTCACTGCCTAGTCTCGTGAGAGCTTGGGCTCCTTCCTGAACTCCCCCAGTGCCTCCGATTCTTCACCTCTCAAAGAATACCTTTCTTTGCAGGGTTGTCTTGAAAGTCAAATATGTTCATATAAAAACTGATGGCCTCAGCCTGGACAACATAGCAAGACTCCCCCTACAAAAAATTTACAAATCTGCCTGGCATGGGAGTGTCCCTTGAGCCTGGGACATTCAGGCTGCAGTGAGCTGTGATTACCCCACTGCACTCCAGCCAGGGCGACAGAATGAGACCTTGTTTCAAAAAAAAAAAAAAAAAAAAAAGTCCTCAGAACAGCACAGTTCGTTATGAATAAGATGGTGGTGGTGGTGGTGGTAATGGTCCTTCTGTCCCGGCATGGGAGAAGAAGCCCGTGGCCGAGGCTTGCTTGGAATGCGAGCTCTGGTTGGTGTTTCACGATTTCTCTGTGGTCCCTGGGAAGAAGGGCATTCCCCAGCGCCTTCTCCCCCACCCTAAGTCAGAGCTGGTGGAAACAGGAAGGGGTGGTGTGGGCTGGGGCTGGCCCTACCCGCCCCCATGGACTTTTGTTTGGCTTCTTCTAGGGTGACCTTGGACCCCTGGGCACCCCTGGGGAGCAGGGCCTCATTGGGCAACGGGTAAGTTGAAGCAAATTTATTTTCCCTGAAAGCCCCCAGGGGGTGTGGGTGCAGGGGGGAAGAGAAGGGCTTTTCTCAATCTCCCCGAGCCTCAGTTTCCCCAGTTATAGAAATAGACCATGAGCCTCTGCAGCCTTGCCAGTCTCTCTTGGTAAGCCAGCGTTTCCACAGTGAAGAGAAAGGCGTTTTGTGGTCAAAATATTTGAGGCCCACTGCCTGTTCAGTGTTCCCTCTTACACATTAACAGCAGCATTTTCAAGGCTCTGAGAAGGCCTGCAGTCAAGAAATTGGTTTCTTTGGGATTAATTCAGGGTCTTCAAACTTATTTGACCCCCAGCACTTCCATGGAAAAACACAACATGGTATCCCCAAAAACTGCTCCACAGAGAGCTGTCTTCCCTTTTCCAAAAGAAACGCACCAGGCTTGTCTCACCCTAAGAACCCGACTAGCCTGAATCTAGACCCCAGGGGCACTGTGAGGATACAGAGCAGGTGTCCCGTTGCACTTTGCAGGGGGGACAGGTGGGGCGCAAAGGGAGAGGAAGTTAGTGTGGGTCTCAGGTCACAGGGCCTCTAGGACCCCAGCCCAAATCTTTCTGTTTCTCAACTTTTCTTTTTCCCAGTGCCTCGTATTACCCGTGGCCCAAAGGTTACGGCACAAAATTAAGACCTAGAATGTAAGAGGGCGGCCATGGGGGGAGAGAGGATGAGCGTGGAGCTTGGAGGCCTGAGCTGGCAAGTCTTGTGTGTCCATAAAGACTGATCAGTAGAGTCTCCTTGGGGGCCTATGTTAAGAAGGATCCTAAGCTTGGGCATGGTGGCTCATGACTGTAATCCCAGCACTTTGGGAAGCCAAGGCAGGTAGATCAGTTGAGGTCAGGAGTTCGAGACCAGCCTGGCCAACATGGCGAAACCCTGTCTCTACTAAAAATAAAAAAATATATAGCTGGGCGTAGTGGTGTGCGGCTATAAAACCAGCCACTTGGGACCCTGAGGCAGGAGAATAGCTTGAACCTGGTAATTGGAGGTTGCAGTGAGCTCAGATCATGCCACTGCACTCCAGCCTGGGTGACAGAACGAGACTCCCTCTCAAAAAAAAGAAGGATCCTGAGGTTGGGTCAAGGCTCGGTAGGAAAGAGAATGATGAGCACGCATCCTGTGCCCACTATGTCATGCCCTTTTCTCGAGGCAGAAGGAGCACAGCAGTGAGGTAACAGAGGCCCATCTCTGGAGCTTGCATTTCGGCAGGCTGATAAGTGATACCACCATGGGTGCCAGAGGAGCACAGACTGCCCAGTTGGCACGTTGTTGCCATCCTGCATCTGATGGTCCCTGAGGCCCTTTCCAGCTCAGACTCTGAACAGGGATGAATTCTAAAAGCAGAGAGATACCCAAATTTAATCGGATGGCCATTTAGAGAACTCAGTTGTCTGGGGGCATCTCTGGAGCTGGAAGGGCAAGCCTGGTTGAGGGCAGGCCAGGGACTCAGTGTCTTGCTGTCATTCCCAAGCTTGCTAGCAAGGAAGTCTAAAGATTGGCCTCCCTTTCCTCTTCGGAGAAATGGGATTCCACTGAGGACTTCTGCAGGCTTACTCCAGCTCCAGTGGTAATACTGCACACGGCTGCCGTGTGTGGGACACTTACACCGCGCCTTACAGCAACCCTTGAAGGAAGCGGTGTCAGCCCCATTTTTCAGAGGAAAAAACAGATGCCCGTGAGAGCTGAGTAGTTTGCTTGTGGTCAAACAGCCAGTGAATGAGAAACTGAGAAATGAATGACACTGATGTCTGGCTGATGTCAAAGCCTGTCTTTTTTTTTTTTTTTTTTTTTTTTTTTGGAGATGGAGTTTCGCTCTTGTTACCCAGGCTGGAGTGCAATGGCGCGATCTCGGCTCACCGCAACCTCCACCTCGTGGGTTCAGGCAATTCTCCTGCCTCAGCCTCCTGAGTAGCTGGGATTACAGGCACGCACCACCATGCCCAGCTAATTTTTTTTTGTATTTTCAGTAGAGACGGGGTTTCACCATGTTGACCAGGATGGTCTCAATCTCTTGACCTCGTGATCCACCCGCCTCGGCCTCCCAAAGTGCTGGGATTACAGGCGTGAGCCACCGCGCCCAGCCAAAGCCTGTCTTTGACTACTAGGCCACGCCACCTCCTCAGCCCAGCCACTCAGCCTAGACATGATGTCCAGGACCAATCCGTGACAGGCACCTTCTAAATTCATGACCTCGTGTAGCCCGCACCCCACACTGCCCCGCGGAGGGAGCTGTTAGTAGCCTGGGGGTCCGCTCCCCCTTTCTGGAGAGCTGAGGGTGGGCACCTCAACCCTCCTGCTCATTTGCTAATTCAGCCCCTGGCTACTGTGCACCTACTGTGTGTCTGGGCCTCTAGAGTCCCACTGCCTGGAGATCCGTGGGTCAGGGTCCTGCCCCACTGAGGGGGTGGTGAGAAAGGAAACGCACACTGGGGCCTCCTCCCAGTAACATCTCCTCCTCTTTCTCCATTACCCTTTCCAGGGAGAGCCAGGCCTGGAGGGTGACAGTGGCCCCATGGGGCCTGATGGGCTGAAGGTAAGTGCCCTTTTAGGGGAGGGCCTGGGGACCCTGGCAGGGAATTGCTTTCCCATCTAAGGCCTAAGTCCTCCCAGAAGCACTGTGTTCCCATAGAGATCTGATATGAGACCTCCAGCTCCCATTAAGAGCAGGGTGGGGAAGGGTCAGCAGTGTCCAATGGTCATCTCCCACCCTGCCCGCTGCACTGCCTGTTAAAACATCAGCTTCTGTTGGCTAAGGGCGATTCCTGAGCACTGGCACTGTGCCAGGCCCAGAGCCAGGGCCTTTGATCTCTGTTATCTTGCAAATATCCTGGAAGATCAGGAAAATAATAATCACCACCATTGCCTTATGAGCCACAACTTAGGGAGGACTAGTCACATGCATACCAGGTACAACGCTAAGCCCTTTATCAGCTTGATCCAGACAACAGTGGAAGTTCTGTCTTTAGATGAGGAAACTGAGACTCAGAGCAGTCAAGCAACTTGCCCAAGGACACACAGCAAGCAATTGGCACATCTAAGACCCGGATCTGGGCCTGTTTGGCTCCAAAGCCTCTGCTCGCTCTGCTGTACCGTGCACCCATTCTAAAGGCAAAAAGGCTGAGGCTCAGAGGAAGGCAGAGATATATTCAGGACCCATGGCTGTGAGTGAGGATCCAAAATTCAAACCCACAGCTCACAGGGGCCAAAGCCTGCTGGCCCAACCCCACCCTGCTGCTCCCTCAGAACCACCAATGTCAGGAGCCTGAAGAGGCACCTGAGCTCACCTGAACTGCGGGCGGGAGGCAGGTACCGCCCTCTGTCTCTCCAGACCCAGCTCCAGCCAGGCCAGTCCCTGGCCTCCGTCCTGGGCCCCACTCTGACTCCACAGGTGGGCTTTCCCCGGGGCTGGCCAGTCACCCCATGCAAGTCAGCTCCCTGGCCCAGGGTCCCAAGGGCCACATCAGGGAACCCCCTCCAACCCACCTACTCTCCAGGTGACCTTGGAGAAGCAGCCCCCTGAACCTCAATTTCCCCATCCCCAGGCCTCCACCCACCCTCAGCGTCCCCTCCCCACAGCCCCCCAGGGTGCCTTGGTGACCGGCCCCTGCTGACTCCTCATGTTTTCTTGCAAGACCGAGAGCGCCCCCTGCCTATCATCTGCCTGCCTCCTCACCCCCAACCCTGAAGCATCCCAGGGCGTAGGCAGGTCCCAAGACCCGGAGCATTTGACAGCCCTGCCACATCCTTTGCCAGTGCCCACTGCACTGGGTGGTGATGCTGATGAAGGTCATGGCTAAAGTGCTTTGGGCACTTTCCCCGTGCCACCCACTCGAAGCACTTTGCGTGAATTAACCCATTTAATAATTACTCTTCCCAGCAACTCTCCCAAGCTTGATACATTACCATCCCACTAGGCAGATGAGGAAACTGAGGCACAAAGCAGCAGCCTTCTCACTCCACTCTGGGCAGCCACCTTTCTTGGAATGCACACCAAGCGGGGTGGGAGGGGGTCTTCCAGACTGGGTGCCTCCCAGTCTTCTCCCTCCACCTTTCATGGCTTCTTGGCCCTGGCGTCGTCCTCTTTCCCTCCCTTCAAAGCCAGTTCTACCTGAGTCCATGTGCTCAGATGCGTGGCATCGTCCTCCGTCTACATGAATTCCAGGAGATACCCGTTTTCTTAAGGTGTTTCTCTAGGAATCACCTCATGGCGAAAACTGTATCTTGAATATGCACAGCACTTTATAGAGTGCTTTTGTGCCCGTGATCTCTTTGCTGATGTCTAGCTGATGGTGGCGATGGTGGCAGTGACCAATAACAGTTAGCTTTTATCCAGCTCTCATGTGCCAGACATGCTGCTAAGCTATTTACATGGTTTATCTCTTTCAATCCTTGCAGTAATCCTTTGATCCTTATTTTACAAATGAAAAAAACTTTGTTCAGGGTCACACAGCTATTCAGGAACGGTAGCAAGATGTGAACTTAGGCAGCATAACCCCAGGGATGAGGGAGGCATCGTCCCCTGAGCAGAGAACCTTGGAATCAGAAGGAGCCAGAACCCCAGGTTCACACTGCACTGACTTAGTCTGTGGTATTAGGGAGTCTTTGCCTCGCTCTGCACCTCAGTTTTCCCATCTGTAAATGGAGAGGGTTACGCAAGGCAACTTGCAAGGCTCTTCTGAGCATTGGCAGATGGCTGAGGATTTGGGGCATCTCCAGGAACCCCCAGAGCCTGTTCTGTATGGGATTCCCAAGGACGTGCACCCCAGAGGTCCGGTTAGTCCCTGGAGTGTGGTCTTATGCAGAGCCCAGGTGAGAGCCCTTTGCTGAAAACCCGACCAGCCACCTGGTGCAGGCTGCCTGCCTCTGAGAGTTAGGAGAACAGGTGGCCAGGACCACAAGCCAGAAATGGAATCCCAGGGCCAGGGGAGTCTGCAGGAGAGTCATCCGGGCCAGCCCCTGTCTTCATGCCAGGCTGTGCTTAGAAGCTGAGACTCAGCAGGAAGGGACCTGAGAGAAGAGCCTCGTGCCCAGATCTGCTCTGCACTGGCCTGCACCTCAGCTCGGAGTCTCCTGCCTTTATCTGTGCCATCTCTGGACCGCTCCCTTGGAAAATCTGCCCGACTGAGCTAGAAACTGCCCCAGCAACTCCCTCACACCCATCTCCTGCCCCGGCACCCAGGCCCCCGCAGGCCTAGGTTGCAGCAATGAGCGAGAATGAGTCACTCTGTCAAGCCTCTCTCCTGTGCCAGGCCAAGCCCCAGGCTCCAGCTTCATGTCCTCCGCTTCCTGTACTCTCTCCTCTGGACGCACACCAGTTTATGAGTCCCTCGTAAAGCTTGGCACCGGAGGACAAAACTGGTAGACACACGATGTTTTCCAAGCCTGCTCCCCCCGCCCATCCCTTCATCGTACCTGTGACTTCATGTCCTGTCCCATGGGTCTCCCTGAGCAGTCACAGCTAAGCCAGTGCAGACTGACCACGGGCCCTAGGCCTGGCAGCCCCGATGGAGGCGACCTTCTGAGGGGCGGCGTCCCTGCCCATGCGGCACTCCTCACACCAGCTCTGCTCACGGTGATGAGGGTGACAGCCCATGCCCCATCCTGGAATCCTGCCCGCCCCATCCTGGAACCCCACCAGTCTCCCTAGGAGTATACAAAGATTGCTGCAATGAGATAAGGCAGGTTTAGAGCGACGCTGGTTGCTTCAAAACCATAAAAAGCCCATGCCGGCCGGGCATGGTAGCTCACGCCTGTAATCTCATTACTTTGGGAAGCCGAGGTGGGTGGATCACCTGAGTTCAGGAGTTTGAGACCACCCTAGCCAACATGGTGAAGCCCTGTCTCTACTAAAAGTACAAAAATAAGCCAGGCATTGTGGTGTGTACCTGTAATCCCAGTTAGCAGGGAGGCCAAAGCCAGAGAATCGCTTGAACATGGGAGGCAGAGATTGCAGTGATCTGAGATCATGCCACTGCACTCCAGCAAGGGTGACAGAATGAAATCTGTCTCAAAAAAAAAGCCCATGTCAAGGGCTGGCTTTCCAAGGAAATAACCTAGATGCCCCAAAGGCCCAAGGTCCTGAGAAGACCTTGGTTACAGCCCTATTACTGTAAAGACGGCATCCTCAGGCTCCTGCTTCAAAGTCCAGCTCCACCGCTAGCAAGCTGTGGGCCTTTGAGCCAGATGACTTGATTTAGCCCTGCCTCAGTTTCCTCATCTGTAAAATGGGACTAAAAGAGGACCAGCCTTGGAAAGCTTCTGGAGAGATTAAGTCAGTTAATAGATGTTAAAGAACCCAGAATATGGTCCTGACATGGTTAGTGCTATTTAAATGTTAGCTCCATCTGCTCCCCAGAGAAAGTATTCTGCAGCCAATAAGAATGATCGCCGTGCAGAGCCCAGAGCAGTGGGAGGGCCCGTTCACCATAGAGCAAAGCAGTAACCATTACAAAGATGGAGACCAGCAGTCCAGTGGGATTGTGCCTTTAGAGCTTAGTTTACTGCTCACTAAGGGTATCCTGAACACTCGGGCCTGATACATTGCCTGGGGACAGTGGCTTCACTGCCCTGAGCCTGGTACATACCATCCAAATTGTTACCTACCATTTATTATTAGTATTCACTGTTTTTGTGTCATCAAGGATTGAAAATGCAACTCAGAAAAATGGAAAGAGTGGCTCCGAGAGGGAGAATTGGGTGAATTTTCTTTCTTGATGAAAATTTCTTTCAGCTAGGTGCAATGGCTCACACCTGTCATCCCAGCACTTTGGGAGGCTGAGGTGGGAGGATTGCTTGAGCCCAGGAGGTCGAGGCTGCAGTGGGCTATGATGGCGCCACTGCACTCCAACCTGGGAGAGAGAGCGAGACTGTCTCAAAAAAAAAAAAAAGAAAAGAAAAAAGAGTTCAGCTTCATA
>NW_016107379.1:6149112-6150981 GCF_001604975.1 Cebus imitator | reverse complement strand
AAAAAAAAAAAGAACAAAAAACAGTGGCTGACACATAAGAGGTGACCAAAGTCTGTTGATTGAGAAGACAGAGTGGCTCTGCTCTCCCACCCTAACAGAAATGTGCTTAGTCCACAAACCCTCACGAGCAGCTTCCCTGGGCCGGGTCCCCTGAGATGGAAGAGGTAAACCATCTCTAACGTGGGGAACGTAGAAGCCAGTAGGGAAGGGAGCAAAATTCTCCTGATTGAATGTGTGTAGATAGACAAGTTGCCCAGTGCTTTCCCGAAGGTTCCCTCTTTGATGCTGACAGCAACCCCTGAGGACTGGGGAAATTGGAGCGGAGAAGGAAACGCCCCAGGCTCAGGCACTGAGAAATGGCAAAGCTAGAATTGGAACTTTGGCCTGCGTGACTCTCCACACACTGCCCCTCTGCTATGGCAGGCTTGGAATCCGGGGCTTGGCCATGGGGCTGGGGATGAGGCTGGAGGCAGGTGAAAGGTTGATTTTTGAGTGACTCAAATACTGGACTGATGACTTGGAACCTGACTTGGGAGTGGGGGCAGTGGTAGTCACAGGTGAGCAGGGCTTGTGTGAGCCAGCAGTGCTGGGTCAGTTTGGCGGAACTGCCTGGGACTCGTGGATTAGGTGGCCTGGCAGGCAGGCTGCCCCAATGCACAAGCCTGCTGGCATCCACCTTGAGCCAACCAGAGAATTCGTGCCTCTGCTGCCAGCCCAGGCTCCCTGGGCTGTCCATTTCGCTGTTCATCCCTCAAGCAGAGAGGTTGATGTCCTTACCTAGGCAAAGGCAACCCAGTTTGATTCAGTTTGAATCAGGCCTGCTCTTGATGCTGTTTTTTCCCTGTGAAGTGTTTACATGACTCACCTAGGACAGATCCAAATGAGACTGCAACAAACTACGGTTGTGGGAAAATATTTGTTTCCTAAAAATAGCACTGAAGTGCCAATCCCCCTGAACAGCTGCAACAGAATGAACTCACCAAACCAAAGAAGAATAAATACAAGGGCGCTGAGCCAGCCAGGAGGCTTCCCCCCAGGCTTGACTCAGCGGCGGGGAAGTGGGCCAAGGGGAATTTAGCAGGAGGGGCCCCAGCCCTGATTCTGCATCAGGAACCTGGTCTGTGACTTTTCACTCGTCCCTTGCCCTCTCTGGTCTTGTCCTTGAAGGATTTGGAAAGAATGTGTGCTAAGATCACTTTGAGTTCCAGCATTCCAGGGACCCTTATTTAGTGAGTGTTGAGTATCATGGCTGTGGAATGGGCAGCAACACGTGGCAGAAATAGCCTTGGCAGCAGAGTCCTGAGGTTGAACTTAAGCTTCTGGCTCAAGCAACCCACTCTTCGTGTGACTTTGGGCAAATCACTACCCGTCTCTGAGCCTTGGTTGTCTTATCTATAAAGAATAAGTAAAACTTAGGATAGGAAAACACTTTATAAAATGCACCAGAAATATAAAATATTGTCTTTATACATTTAGAGGAGAAAGTGACTAGAGGCTGGTGATGATGGTGAGTGGATGGTGCAGGTGGGGGCAGCAGCAATGGCAGTGGTGGTGATGGTGTTGATAATGGTGGTGGTGGTGATGACGAAGATGATGGTGATGGTGGTAGTACTGATGGTGGTGGTGATGACGAAGATGATGGTGATGGTGGTAGTACTTATGGTGGTGATGGTGATGATGGTGGTGGTGGTGGTGATGAAGATGATGGTGATGGTGGTAGTACTGATGGTGGTGATGGTGATGATGATGGTGGTGGTGATGACGAAGATGATGGTGATGGTGGTAGTACTGATGGTGGCGATGGTGATGATAATGGTGGTGGTGGTGATGACGAAGATGATGGTGATGGTGGTAGTGGTGATGACGAAG
>NW_016107379.1:6130907-6148827 GCF_001604975.1 Cebus imitator | reverse complement strand
GATGATGAAGATGATGGTGATGGTGGTAGTACTTATGGTGGTGATGGTGATGATGATGGTGGTGGTGATGATGAAGATGATGGTGATGGTGGTAGAACTGATGGTGGCGATGGTGATGATGATGATGGTGATGATGAAGATGATGGTAATGGTGGTAGTACTGATGGTGGCGATGGTGATGATGATGATGGTGGTGGTGATGAAGATGACGGTGATGGTGGTAGTACTGATGGTGGTGATGGTGATGATGATGGTGGTGGTGGTAGCAGTAGTGGTGATTGTGATGAGGTGGTGATGGTGGTGCTGGGTGCTGGTGGTGATGGTGATAGTGGCGGTGGGAGTGGAGTGGAGGTGCGGGTGATGATGGTGGGGCAGTGGTGGCGATGGTGGCACTGATAATAGCGGCAGTGGTGATGGTGGTGATGGCAGTGGTATGGGTGGGAGGGGTGAAACGTGGTGATAGTGGTGTAGGTAGTGGTGATGATGATGGCGATTACGATGGTCATAGTGGTGTGATGGTGGCTGCATTAATGTCAACATTTTGCCATCACTCCCATTATCCCATATGCTGGGATTGGAAAGAGAGTCTCTGGGGCCAGACCGAGTGTGTGCAAAGTGATAAGGCAGTGAGGGGCCTTACTTGAGTCTCTTTGGCATCAGGATAAATACCTCCCACTCTGTGGCCTGGAAACAGTTGAGTATTTAAAAATAGAATTTTATGAGCCATCGGGGCCTTTCCAGAAATGCATCTGTATGGATGGGCCCCAGCAGACATCTTCATTCTGGGCCCACAGCCTCACCCACTGGAGGCTCTCGGCTGGAGAGGGCCTGTCCCAGCAAGTGGCGCCCTGTCCTGGGGGAGACGCAGCCTTCCGTCTCCCTGCCCCTGTACTGGATTCTTCAGCACTGACTCATCTTGACTTCTGCAAGGGATCAGTCAGCTGTCGCAGTCACCTCAGTGCACTGGCAAATCTCACCAGTCACTGTAACGTGGCTTTGCCGTTGCCCGACCAAGACCAGCCTGGAAGGAGAGGTGCCCCAGAAATGGAGGAGCTGTGTCTCTCTTCTGACCTGGCTGGGAGACCCACAGCGGGCTTCCTGTCACTGAACCTCAGTTCCTTTCACTCCAAAATGGGATAAATAATCCCTTCCTCCAAACACTGGTGAGAATTGAATGAATATTTATGTAGAATGAGAACTGTAGGGATTGTTGATGTTTTATCACCGGAGGAGCTGGAGATTTTGCTGTCGGATAGAAACGAGATACAAGCTACATACAAGCCACTTCTTTTAAATTTTCTTCTTTTAAATTTTCTTTTAAAGAGGCAAAAAGAAACAGGTACAATTAATTTTAAAAGCCAGTGTGGTGGCTGATGCCTGCAGTTCCAGCACTTTAGGTGGCTGAAGTGGAAGGATTGTTTGACTCTAAAAGTGTCAGACCAGCCTGGGCAGCACAGGGAGACCTCGTTTCTATAAAAATTAAGTTAAATTAAAAATTAGCTGGGCATGGTGGTGCACACCTGTAGTCTTGGCTACTCGGGAGGCTGAGGTGGGAGGATCACTTGAGCCCCGGAGATTGAAGCTGCAGTAAGCTGAGATCAAGCCACTGTGTCCCAATCTGGGAAACAGAGCAAGATCTTGTTTCAAATAAAAAAAAAACAAACAAGGATTTAATTTTAATAATATATTTAGTCCAATAGATCCAAAATATCATCATTTCAAGATATAAGCAATATAAAAATCATTAATAAGATATTTAGCATTCTTTTTGTAGTAAGTCTTTGAAATATAGTGTATAGTATATATTCATAGCACATCTCAAATGTGAATTTTCACTGGCAATACTTGATCTGTATTTAGATTTCATAAAACTTACAGTTGAAAATGTAGGTTTATATACCCAAGTTACTCCAAACAAATTTTATAGCAACATAATTGGGTGTCAACATTTAATGTTTTTGTTTGTTTGTTTGTTTGAGACGGAGTCTCGCTCTGTCGTCCAGGCTGAAGTGCATTGGTGTGATCTCAGTTCACTGTAACCTCCACCTCCCCGGGTTCAAGAAATTCTCATCCCTCAGCATTCCTGAGTAGCTGGGATTACAGGCATGCACCACCATATCTGGCTGATTTTTGTATTTTTAGTAGAGACAGGGTTTCACCATGCTGGCCAGGCTGATCTTGAACTCCTGACCTCAAGTGATCCACCCACCTCGGCCTCCCGAAGTGCTGGGATTACAGGTGTAAGTCACTGTGCTGGACTTAAATTTAATTTTAAGTTAATTAAAGTTAAATAATATTAAGAATTCAGTTCCTCAGTCATAGGAGCCACATTTCAAATGTTCAGTAGCTGTATGTGGCTAGATCAGTAGCCGTATGTGGAGGCCACAGGGCTGGTCCCATATTAGAGGTGGGGAAACTGAGGTTCAGGGAAAGAGCAGGACTTATCCAGGGGCACATGTAGACTCAGGCATCAGGATGCAGGCAGTCTGTGCCAGCGTCCTTCCTGAGCCAATGTTCCTGGCCTTCTGAGGGCCACAGGGTGGTCTGCCTGGTGCTTTCCTTTGGGACAGCGTCATCTTCTCTGGCATCATAACTGATGCTGTGTTATGTCTTTAGAGCAGATATCTCTCCCTTGTGCTGAATCAAAGCCAACCGCCCCATAATTTTCATGTGCTGGCTACCTTAGAGAACACAGCTGGCCCTGCCCCAGAACAGCTGCAGAAATCTGTAGACAGGAACCAAGTCCTCTGGGTTGGTCCAGATGTTTCCTTGTTCCTCTAGGACCTCCTCTTCCTGTCCCTCTTCCATCGCAATTAGTCAGTGCCTCTTCTTAAAGTACAATACTTATTCCCAAATGGGACATCACCTCCTTCATTCTACGTCTGGTGCCTCTGTTAACACAACCAGAGGGATTACATCAAAGCAGCTCTGTAGTGCCTACCAAGAGCATAGACATTCTTTCTAGCTCCCTTGAGGCTTGCAGTCAAGAAGTCCTTTCCAGGCCAGAAATGCTGCCAGCCCCACTCCCTCCCTCTTGATCGAGTATGGCCCAGGATTTATTCTTTCTCTTCTCTTTCTCTCTGTGTCTGTCTGTTACTGTCACATGCACACTTGCACACACTCACTCACCCTTGCTGTGCAGTTTCTCTGACAACTGTGGATACAAAGCTGGATTTGACCCCCAGGGCCGGGTAGGGCAGGCCAGGCCAGGCCAGAGCATCTCTTTGGGAAGCCCCGTGGGTTAGGGGCACAGTGGTCTGTCAGAGGGAATAGCCTGGGGACACCAAGGTAAGTGGGAGAAGGCAGGTGACCTTCCCAGCACAATTCCCTACTATGAGGAGACTTCTTCAGCCCATTCCCTGAGAGACAGGCCCTGTTCGAGGGACATGGCCGTAGGAATTGTACCCAAGTGACACCCAACAGCTCAGAGATAGGGAAGAACTTATAAATCCTCTCCTGCCACCTCATGTCATCAATAGGCACCATGAGCCAGGGAGTGGGAAGGGCCGCAGGCATGGAGCCAGACACAGCTGGGATTGAATCAGGGCCTGCATAGAGCTGCTGGGACACTGGGCAGAAGTCACTGTGTCTTTGGGAACTTGGCTGCGTCAACTGGAAGTGGGTCTCATTGGGGCCTCACGTTCAGGGTCGTTGGGAGTGTGGATTGCACTTGCACTGGAGGGAGCTCCGTGCAGAACACTGCTCCCTGTAGGACACCCCTGGATGCCTAACAGTCGCCATGACAATAGCGAAGCCAGCAACTGCCGAAGCCACACCCAGCCTCCACGCCTGCACTAACCACAGGCCAGGCCTCGCTGTGAGCACGTTCTTACATCGCCAAGTCAAATCCTTAAGTTCTGTGACACTGTCCCCACTACACAGCAGAGGATGCTGAGCCCAGGAAGCTGGGTCACGCTCAAGGTCACACGGGTATTGAGTGGCAGAATTGGTTTGGAACCGGCCGTCTGCCTCCAAAGCCAACAGTCTGGCCACCTCGCGGATCCACCTCAACTTCCTCTCTTCTCTCATCTTTCTCTTGCTGTTTCCCCCCTCTCCCTTCAGGGTCCTGAAGGAAAATCAGGGAAGCAAGGCGAGAAGGGCCGCACTGGAGCCAAGGTGAGTGCCCCCTCCTGCCTTGATGGGCCCCCATATTTCCCCCACATCCCTCCCCTCCCCAGCCCCTCTGTCCTGCTGAGGCCCGGTGACAGCTTGTCTCTCCCCCTGTTGCAGGGTGCCAAGGGCTACCAAGGACAGCTGGGTGAGATGGGCGTCCCTGGAGACCCCGGACCCCCTGGCACCCCCGGCCCTAAAGGGTCCCGGGGCAGCCTGGGACCAACGGTGAGGACTCTCTGGCTGGAGTGGGGGAGTCATGCATGGAATAGAGGGGACCAAGGGCAGGAAAGGGGAACACCAGGCTTCCCTGCGCTGGTATCACCTGCCCCCACTATTAATGGAACACCCGGTGCTCACTGTGCCAGCCGCCTCTCTGAATCGTGAATCCCTTTGGTAACCTGCAGAAAGCCGCAGCTGTGCCTCCAGAACAGTATACACCACACCGAACATTCCTGCTATTTGAAGGGGGTGTGAGTCCCCTACAGCCCTCTCTGGACCCAAATTAATTAGCCTTGTTATTAGCATTAGGGGAGAAAGGACCAGATCCTTAGGACCGTTTTTATCAAACGAGGAGATTTCACACTGGAAATAGATTCAGAAGGAACAGGGCGATGCTGCTGCAGGTCCTTGGATGACTCCGAGGGTGTCCCAGGGCATTGCTGGGCTGCCCTGAAGGAAGGGGCCCAGAGGGGTTTGATATCTGCAGGAGAGGAAGACCCCAAGGGGGAGCAAGGGAGGGAGGCTGGAGAGGGTGGCAGAGCAGCTCTGAGCTGGCTGAGTGTAAGGATAAGCAGCCAGCTGGTTTGTGGCATTTGCCCGTTTCCGCGGTGTAAGGGCTTCCTCCATGGCTGATTTCAAGCCACCGACAGTAAATGCAGAGTGGGAGGAGTTACACAGCAGCCCTCCCTTAGGCAGTGTTTCTACCAATGCGCACACAGATGCAAGGGACCAGAATAACCCCCTTAGCGTAGGTAGGAGGAAAATGTAGTAAAATGGCTAGAAGGAGATGAGTTTTGAATATCCTCTATCTTTATTTTAATAAAATTAACTTAATTGAAGTCCATAAAATTTGTTAATAACTGCTCTGTTTCACTGGCTTGTAAAAGTCCTGAAAATTTAGCAATCGGCTGTCTTGAACCCCTGGAGCCGGGAGGAGGAGGGCTGGGACGGTATGGGGAGCTCCAGGGAGGAGCGGTGATGTCACTGACTTTCTGCCTTGTTCACACACCTTCGTTATGGGCAGTGTGGATGTGCCAGGCTGCTGGGCAGAGCGGGGCTGGAGCCTGTCGGGGAGACTGCCTGTGTCCCTGCTGTGAGAGCCACATTCCATACCAACGAGGGTTTCCTCCTCTTGTAGGGTGCTCCGGGACGCATGGGGGCCCAAGGAGAACCGGGACTGGCTGGTTATGATGTAAGCAGATATCACCTCCCCTCAGCCCCCGACTCTTCCCTGCAGGCGGGGACACAGGCCCATGCCAGCCTCTGCCCACCATCTCCCAGCTGAAGACTGGCCCCTGGGTCACTGAAGATGTGGGGTCTCACCTGCCCCAGGGAGTCCCAGGCCCAGAGCCCTGGTGGGGGTAGAAGATCATGGATGGGACAGGTGTGGTTGGGTTGAGCTACCCCAGCCCTCCTGAGAATTTCCTGCCCTGGGAGGGCGCTCCGCATGCCTTAGCTGCTGTCTGGGGAAGGGACCATTTTTGCATCCAGGCTGGCACCTTCTTAGACATGGCTGAGCCAAACCCAGTTTACACATCTGGGGAGATCAGGGTTCAGAAGGGTACGGCGCCTACTCAGAAGGGGAAACCGTGGCTCGGGAGGATAAAGAGCATGCACGAGGCCCGACAGTGTCAGTGTGGAGGCGGGATCCTCACCCTGGTCTCTGCAGTTCTAGATCCAGTATCTAGAAGAGATACAGCAGGGAGGGGAGGAGAGGGAGAGGAAAACAGGTGAGACAGGGGAGACCCGAAGGGGCGCTGTGAGGAGCCCCAGGGGTGTCTGCACCTGCAGGCCTAGCCAAGGCCTGGAAGGTCTGTTGAGGCCAGCATTTTGCCCCTGTCCCTGGTCCTGGCTTGGAGGACAAAGCTGGCTCTCCTGAGATAACACTCCCAAGTCTGCTCCAGGGTGGGGCAGGCAGGGCCCCCGACCATCCAAACTGGAACACCCCTTTGGGGCATGTCTGGAGCCAGCATGGAATATCTGGAAGGCCAGGACCCAGAGAGGCACAAACTTAGAGCCACACAGCCCACTGCGGCAGAGCTGGGAGTCAGTTTCGAAGCCCAGTGTCCCCATCTCAGAGTGCGAGTCCTTTGTCCTTCCTGAGTTCTCATTCTCACTTCCCTCCTTCTTGTTTTCCTGTAGGGACACAAAGGCCTCGTGGGATCCCTCGGACCTCCTGGGCCAAAAGGCGAAAAGGTGGGTGTTTGCTCTGGGGGAAACGGCTGCACCCATGTCTGAGGTTGAGGCCAGCTTCGGGGCGAGCAGGAGAAAGCTCCTGGGGTACCTATGGCTGGAGAAGCCTGTGAGGGCTCGCCCCCTGCAGCAGCCAAGGCTAGTGTCACTGCCACCACACCCAGCAGGCAGGAGCCATCAGATCCACGTTCAGCACTGTGTGCTGGGTGTCATCTTTGCATCTAGCACTGGAACGAAGACATGCATTCCCTGCTCTCACGGGGCTTACAGTCGAGAAGCAGAAATGGACATCAATCTTGTAATGACTAAAGCTGTGACTCCATCATCTGTGTGGACATGGGAATTGAAGCCTTGCCCGTGAATCAGATCACCCAGCGAGAGTGGGGAGAGGCTGCGGAGCAGGAGAGGGCTTAGGACAGAGAGCGAGGAACCCCAGTGGTTAGTGGTCAAGGAAGGAGCCACCAAGGCAGAGGGCAAGGCGTGTTCATTCTCCACCCCTTGGCTCCATAGTCGGTAGAGGAGACGAATTGCTGGAAGGTCCTTGCTGATCCCTGGACCCTCCGCTGCCATGCAGGTGGGGATTGTGGAGGGCTGGGAGTGCCAGAAGCTCCAAGGTACTGGTGCTGTGTCACGTCCAAGGCAAAACAGATCTGGCGCCAGAAGCCACGCGTCTGAGTCCTACCTTTATGGCCTGAGTCCCTCCGGTCCTTCCTCCTCCTCCCCTCCCCTGCTGGCTCAGCTGGAACACTGCCCTCAGCCCTGCCTCCCCAGCACTGCTTTCTTTTGCCGAGTCAGCTCCCTGCTAACTAAATCTCGCTGTCGGTGACTCACGCTGGCCCAGCATGCTGCCCAGCCGACCCCTTCCTCCTGCTGGAAGAGGACAGCTCAGCCATCAGAGTGGGCATCCACCCCAGCAGATTCCACAGGAAGCCACAGAAGGTGCCACTCAGTACCCCAGGTCCCTCCTGGGCCCTCGCAGCCTGCCAGGGCTGGCACAGAAGGAGTTAACACAGACTCAGAAACAAGGAAGCCATGGTGTCCCAAGGCCTGCACTCAGGCCATCTGCAGCTCTAGAAGCAGTCCCTGTGGCTGCTGAGGATGGGATCTAATACCAAAACTGCCCTAAGGCTTCAGGGGCCTTGTGGGGGGGGGGTCCCCAGGATTCCCTGAGCCTTGATTGCCTCATGAAGTGGTGGGGTCCTTGGGAATGAGAGGCCAAGGTGGAGGACGTCACATGTATGACAACCAGATGTCTTTTCCGACTTAGGAGTCATTAGATCAGTTCATTCCTCCAGCTCTACAGCAGTGTTTATGGAGGTCTTAGCATGTTCTAGGCCCCGAGCTAGAGGGTAGCAACGACACGCTTAGCGGTCTCAAATATAGTGCTGGTCCCAGGAAGGAACAGCCACCCACAAGCTGGACGGTGCTGGGAAGGCAAGAGCAGGGTCCTGGGAGACCCACCAAGCACGCGCCCACATGGAGACCTCTTTCCCTGCCACTGCTCCCGCCATCCTCACCACAGCCTCAGTGCGGAGACATCATTGTTCTACAAGACAGGCGGAGAACCTGAGTCCCCATGAGGCTCAGAAACTAGCCCAGGATCTGTTGTAAGAGGGTGGCAGGGCCAGGATTTAGACCCCATCTGTCTAATGCCAGACCCTGCTCCCCCAACCAAAAGCAGACTCAAGGAACCCAGATGCTCTTGAACTTGAACCTCCCACCCCCACTCACCGTGGGGGTAAGTTCACGACAAAGCTGGTAGCTGGAGAGAGGGGATGAGATTCTGTGCCTTGGACAGCACAGGGACAGTGTCCTACCAGATTCCTGGCACGAAAAAATGCATCCCCAACTACATCTGCCTTGCGGGGGATCAGTACAGCTGGCTTTGGGGGCAGATTGCCCCCTGATGCCTGAGTGGCCTTGGCTAAGACCTTCCTTCCTCTCGGTTTTGCATCTTTAAGTGTGGACAGCAGTCCCAGTGGCACAGATCGGATGAAACCTCATGAAGTGCCTGGCACATGGAACCCGCTAGGTCAAGACAGGCAGGCCCCTTCCCCAAAGCCCCGAAGTCCAACTGCCTCCGCCCACAGTGGGACCTGAGCACTGGGTCAAAGACCCATAGAGAGCAGGCAGGAGAAGGAATCCCCACTCCCTGGGCCACCCCTCTGGGTACAGCTGGTTCTAGGCCTCAGGCCAAGTCCCTTCCAGCCTTCAGCCTCCACCCACAGGAATCACAAAGGCCCCAGGCTGGTGGCTGATCACCACCAGCCTTCAGAACTGACTCCAGCCAGGGATGTGCCCCGCCCCAGGGACGGTTTGCCTGTGCCCTGCCTCTTCTGGCTTCTTTCAGCCCCTCTGAACAAAGGGGCTCAGGGGTGCCTGGCTTAAACCCTGTGCCCAGGAGAGTGACACCAGTTTTCTGGGACTGGAGTCTTCTGAGCCCTGAGATTTTGCCATTTGCTGTTTCACTTAGAGCTTCCTTATAGTTGAAAGGTGGCGTCTATACCTGTCCTGTGAGGGGACCAGGGCCTGGGGTGGCCATGCCTTGAGGACCTCGGCTCTAAGCTCTGCCCCACCTCCCCGCCCCCGCTCTGGCCATGTCCATGTGACACAGTCTCACTGCCACTATTGTTACCGGCTATGGCAATTTTAACACCATCTGCTGAGCCCCTGCTCCACGGGCAGCTGCCTGCTGAGTGCCTCCTGTGCATTTCCTCACTGAATCCTCTGAACAGCACCGGGAGGTACCCCCGTCCCGCTCTGCACACAGGAACCTGTCTCATGGACACGGCCCCCATGCTGACCAGCTGCCAAGTGCCCCCTGGAGGGTAGGAGGTTCATCCTAAAGCTGCTTCCTCCCAGCAAGGATCAGAGTCATTGACTCTCGGATTGAGGGTGAAGAACTCTGAGCAGGTCCCATCGTCTCTTCAAGCCTCAATGTCCTCATCTGCAAATTGGGATAATACCTGCATCTGCTTTGTGGCGCCGTGGGGCAGATTTCACGAGTCTGCCTGTGTCTGGCCTGGAGCAGTGCCCATGCATGCCAGCTGCTGGAGTTGGTGTTACTCCCTGCCAGCCTTCGAGCCTCATGCCGTGGAGTCCTCACCACTTCTTGATGCGCATCACATGCTGTCCCCTTCACCCCACCCCACTCTGCTCCCCTATTCCCCAGCCGAGGAGAGGAGCTCAGAGACAGGAATGGGCATGTTGCAGGACCATGTGGCTGGTCCTTTGCAAGCCAGGATGTGAACCCAGCTGTCTGAGCTCCCTGGCTTCCTGCAGAATCCTACAGCTCAAGGGCATTGGGATGGGTCATGCCCAGCAGCATGGAGGGCACAAAGCACTGTTCTGTGTTCCACACCACCCTGGGTCTAGCTCAGACACCGCTACCCTTCCCTCTCTAGTTTGTGTCCCCATCTGTAACCCTAAGAAGGCTGGACTTCTCTGACGAAGCCCTTTCTGTCTGAAATTCCTCACATTCCCCAGGGGCAGGCGGTTTGTCCTAAAGCTGGTTCTGTGTCCACAGGGGGAGCAGGGTGAGGACGGCAAGGCTGAGGGGCCCCCTGGGCCGCCTGGAGATCCGGTAAGCCCCCGCTCGCCTGGGCCATGTGCCGTCCTAGGTGGAACCTGAGCCTCCTGCTGCATGGAGAGGGGTGGACTGATCAGGGGCCAGGGCTGGCATCCTCTGCACCTGGTGGCCCAAATTTTGCTGCTGTCTTTGTCATTCAGGGCCCTGTGGGTAATCAAGGAGACCGTGGGGAACCTGGAGACCCTGGATACCCAGTAAGTATCAGAGCTCCTACCTCTGGCAAGATCAGGCACGACGGGGAGAGGGGCAATGACATGAGTCTAGAAAAAATGAGAACTTCCCAGGCTTCTGTGCTGCCCCCAGTGCCTGAGGATGGGCCCCCCTCACCTGTCTCTCTCTGGCTTCCAGGGACAGGAGGGTGTGCAGGGCCTCCGTGGAAAGCCAGGCCAGCAGGGCCAACCCGTGAGTGCTGCTTCCTGTCCCATCCCTGCCTCCTGCCCTGAGTGGGGTTGAGCAGTGGGAATGAAAGAACTGGGCCCTTTAAAGCTTAAAGGGACCCTCCCTGCAGGAGGGTCTGGGGCAGCCATTTCCGTTTCTCCTGCCCCGACCCTGGGGATACCCCCCAGAACCTGCACCCCCAAACCCCTCCCCACCCCTCCCCCTCCAGGCGGAGACTGGCCACCCTCCCCAGGAGAGAATCCTGGGGCTGCCTTGCGTCATCTCACCTTGGTTTGCAGGGGCATCCAGGACCCCGGGGGCGGCCCGGACCCAAAGGATCGAAAGGCGCAGAGGTAAGAGGCCTGGGGCTTCAGCAGGGGAGACCGAGTCCCGGATGGGGGAGGCGAAGGCTGACCCAGGGTCACAAAGCAACCCTAACGCAGGCTGCAGAGGCTGCGAGGCAGGGCAGGGAGGGGCGGCCCTCGAGGAGCTGAGGGAGCAGGCTGCTTCTGGCCATGACCCCATCTCCCTTCAAACAGCCTGAGCCAGGAGGGACGATCAGCCCCATTTCACGGGGCTCCAGGAGGGGAGCCACCTGCCTGAGGCCAGCCAGAGTGACTTGAACCCAGGGCAGTCTAGGGCCAAGGCTGGCCTCTCTCTCCCCGACATCACACTAGAGAGAGAAAACTGGGAGGAATCAGTGAAGGGGGACTGGAGGAAGAGGAGGCGGAGACAGGGTGTTCAAGGAGGAGCCATTCCTGTCCCTGGCCCCGGACCCCTGCATTCCCTCAGCCCCCAGGCTGGGCCAGTGCTCTCTTAATGCCCTTCCTTCCCCCGGGTGCAACCCCTCACCCACACTCCTCAGGGATATGTGGTCCCTAAATGATCAGATGGACCCATGGCCTCTGGCTCCTCCCAGGAAATTGCCAATGCCCGTGAGGTGACACCAGGGCCCAGAGCAGGCTCAGAGACAACCCTGGACATTCCAAGGCTGGCCCTGGACCGAGGCTTCCAGGCCAGTGTGCTTGGGCACATCTGTGGCCTCACATGCTCACTCAGGGGCCCACGATCCTCTCAGTCTCTCTTTCCAGAGCTCCTAGTGTCCTGCACCTCCACCAGGCAGCCTTCATCATGTGGCCCTTGATTTTTCAGGGACCAAAGGGAAAGCAAGGCAAGGCAGGGGCCCCAGGCCGGAGGGGTGTCCAGGTGAGTGCCTGTAGCCGCTGTTTCCCCCAGCCTCCCTGCCCGTCCACACACACACCCACGGCCCTCCACCCTGCCCCCAACACCGAATGCCCTCACCAGCTTTTTATGTACCCCCAGGGCCTGCAGGGGCTGCCAGGGCCCCGGGGCGTGGTAGGAAGACAGGGCCCCGAGGGCATCGCTGGACCAGATGGGCTTCCTGGCAGGGACGGGCAAGCGGGACAGCAGGTGAGTGGGGCTTGCGTTAACAGATGGTGGATCCATTTGGGACCAAGTGTGGGGGAACTTCCCCAGGCCATGGGCCAGAGGAGCCCCTTTAGAAACTTGGATGGGTAGAACCAACACATCCAGAAGTTTCCTTGGGGTGGGCAACCATCTGATCCCCTGGCACCTGGAAGTGTGGACCTTTGACTGTCTCTCCTGGATGCCAGCACCCAGAAAGTCCTTCCATTCCTCCCCTAACTGGTGGATAGAGTTCCTATTCCGCCCCTTCCCCGCCCACAGTCCCACCCCTTCCCCCGCTCACAGTTCTCAGCTGCTCCTGTCCTCCTGGTCCAGTGTTGTCACACACATGTCCGTCTGACCATCCTGGAGTGTGACCCCTTCCTCCCGCTACACCCAGGGCTCACCCAGGCGTTAGGCCATCTGCTTTCTTGGCTATTTCCTGAAACACAAGAGACCCACCTTTGCCTGCTTTCTTGACAGGGGGAGCAGGGAGACGATGGGGACCCTGGTCCCATGGGCCCTGCTGGGAAGAGAGGAAATCCAGGTGTGGCTGGCTTGCCTGGAGCACAGGGGCCCCCAGGATTCAAGGTCAGATACTTCTTAATCCACTTACATCCCCCGCCCTTCCTGCTTGATGCAGGCTCTAGTGGTTCCGACTTTTCAGGCACCCATGTCCCAAAGCCTGAGTGAAAACAGAGTCCACACTGTTGACCTTTCTCGGGGGTCCTGCCCCAAGCTTGAACCAGACTTAAAAGGATAATTCATCCAGGGAGCTGTAAATACCACCCCTACCAGGCCCTTGAAACCTTCAACTGGTTTTTGAGCTGTCCACGGGTGCCCTCTCGTGGACATTTACGGAACAACAGCTGTTGCTTGCAGCCGGGATCCCCAAGGCATCCTCAGAAAGCTTCCCAGAGCAGCGTGGGAGGAGGGGGCCACCATGAATCCGTCAGAACCAAGGGCTGGACACTGAAGGGGAGATGTAGACGAATGATTCAGATGTGGTTCTTACCCTCCCTGAGCTCAAGGTTTAATTGGGGAAAGGTTGGAACCCTCTGAGACACAGGAGACAGAGGGAGAGATGGCCTTGACCCGGGGAAGATTTGAATGGGAATAGAAGGGGAAAAGGTGGCCATGCGGTGACTCAGGGCTGTACTCCAGCACTTTGGGAGGCCGAGGGGGGCGGATCACTTGAAGTCAGGAGTTCAAGACCATCCTGGCCAGTATGGGGAAACCTTGTCTCTACTAAAAATACAAAAATTAGCTGGGCATGGTGGTGGGTGCCTGGAGTCCCAGCTACTCGTGGGGGCCGAGGCAGGAGAATCACTTGAAACTTACTGCAACAAGTTAAGTCGAGATTATACCGCTTCGCTCCAGCCTGGGTAACAGAGTGAGACTCCATCTAAAAATAAATAAATAAATAAATAACAAGGGGAAGAGGCACTCTAGGGGTGTGAGCTGAGGTTTGCAGGAGGAGCTGCATGCTGTGGGGACAAACAGGAGGAGAGGAATTGCCAGAGAGGAGCGAGGAAGGCAGGGCCGGGAATGCTGCGGGAGGGAAAGAGACATTCCTCTCTGGGAGGTGAAAGTCTGGCCACCACCCCCCACCAGGCCTCCATTTGTTGCCCCAGCCTTGCAATCTCAGGTGCCCTGTGGAATCACTGTTCTGACTCTCCTAGGCCCCCCTCCCTCCCCCTCCCCTAGATCCCCTTCCCTGCTTTGACTGGTAATTTTGATGTGTTTCTTTAAGGGTGAGAGTGGGTTACCTGGACAGCTGGGTCCCCATGGCAAGCGAGGGACCGAGGGCAGAACGGGGCTCCCTGGAAACCAGGGGGAGCCTGGGTCCAAAGGCCAGCCGGTGAGTGAGGCCCAGAGAATGCACGTGCCCACACACTTACACATGCACGCACTAAGACCTACACCTACAAACACAGGCACACTCATACACACACACAAACACATTGACCCAGAAGCCACCTCCTTGCTCTGTGACAAGGGCTACAATCTGGGTACTGGATACCATTTTGCCACCCCTGAGCCAGGTGGTAGAGGAGGCTGAGGAAAGAGACTCGAGTGGTCCCTTCAGAATGAGGAGAGGGTACTCATAATCAGAAGGTGGGCTCTGCTGACTCCCAGTCCAGTGCTCTTTCTGTGCCTCACTGCCTTTGCCCCTCTGTCCCAGAGGCTACATTCAACTTACCCCAGCCTAGAAAAAGGAATAATGAACGGAGAATAAACAGGGCACATAGGAAACACATACCAAACAGTTTTAATACCTCAATTAAAAACTGAGATTGTCAGAGTGGGTGAAAAAGCAAGACCCAACTACATCCACTGCTACAAGGAATCCACTTTAAATATAAAGATATAAGTCGGTTAAAGATAGAGGTAGAAGAAGGCATACTGTGCTGACATTCATCCCAAACAGCTGGAGTAGCTATTTTAATACCAGACAAAATGGGTTTTGTCTGGTATTAAAGACAAAAAGAGCAAAGACTACTAACAGAAATAAAGGTCATTTCATAATGACAAGGAAGTCAACTTATCAAAATTGCATGAGAATCATAAATGTTTGTGCACCTAATAATAGATCTTCAAAATAATCAGGCAAAGACTGATAAAGCTACAAGGAGAAATAGACAAATTCACAATTATAGTCAAGATTTTAATGTACTTCTGTCCTAATGGGTAGAACAGAGGTAGACAGAAGATCAGTAAGGATGTCTTGAACTGTATTATCAACCAACATGATCTAATTGACGTTTATAGAACACTGCACCCAACTTCAGCAAGATACACGTTCGTTACAAGTACATTCAGAACATTTACCAAGACAGACCATATTTTGAACCTTAAGACCAATACATAAATTTTATTTATAAAATATTTTAGTAATATAAATATTAAATAATGTATTTAATAGTATAAATAAATATTTTATCAATTCATCCTTTAACAAATTTAAACGGATTCAAATCACACAAAGAATGTTCTCTTACCATAATGAAATTAAATTATAAATCAATAACAGAGAGATCTGAAAAATCTGCAAACATTCGGAAACTAAGTAACAAATGTCTAAATGACTCAGGGGTCAAAGAAGAAATCAAAAGGGAAGTTAGCATTTTGAATTGAATGAAAGTAAAACGCAGCACGTAAAAATCGGTGAAATGCTGTTGATGTAATATTTAGGGAGATCTTTATAGTAATACCTTCTGTATTAGAAAAGAAGGAAGGTCTCAAATAAATGGCCTCAGATTCCATCTTAAGAAATTGGGGGTTGGGCTGGAGAAGGCAAATTTAAAACAAAGTAAGCAGCAGGAAGGAAATAATGAAGATAAAAATAAACAAACAAAAAAAATGGAAAATCAAAAGTTTTTTGAGATCTGTAAAACTGATAAACCTTTTGCCAGACTAATCAGGAAACAAAAAAAAAAGAGAGAGAATCCACAAGTTACTAGTATCAGGGATAGGGGAGCAATGTTACTACAGATATGACAGAAATTAAAAGGATAATAAGAGAATGATAACTTTATGCCAATAAATTTAAAGACCTAGATGAAATGGACAAATTTCTTGAAAGACAAAATGATCACAGGTCACTCAAGAAGAGACTGATAACCTAAATAGCCTTGTATCTATTACAGAGATTGAATCTGCAGTTAAAGAGCTTCCCAGACAGCAAACTCTGGGCCTAGATGGTGGTCACTGGTCAGTGCTACTAAACATCACAGAAGAAATAATACCAAGAGTCTATGTGGAATAGACTCTTCCAGAACACTGAAGAGAAGATGATTACCACAACTCTTTCCTTGAGGCTGATATTACCCTGATGTCAAAGCCAGACAGACATTACAAGAAAAGGAAATTACAGACTAATATGCCTTTTTTTTTGACATAGATACTTATTTATTTGCATAAAGTTTCCACACATGCCATTTAAAAACTCCAGTGTTTTTTTAAAAAATAAGCCCTTAACAGCTCTAAGACACATGCCTCATAAATATAGCTACCATGATTCTCAATAAAATTTTAGTTAGATGAACCTAAGAATATATAAGAAGAATAATACATCAAGACCAAGCGGGGTTTATCTTAGGAATGTGAGGATGGTATAACATTTGAAAATAAATCAGTATAATTCACTGTATTAACAAACTCAAAAAGAAAACCCATTTGATCACCTCAGTAGTTGCAGGAAAAGCATTAACAAAAATCTAACTCTGCTTCTGATAAAAACTCTCAACTTGATAAAGTGCATCCATGGAAAACCTAGTCAACATCATACTTTATGGTGATTGACTGAATGCTTTTTTTCAAGGAGTGGATCAGAAGCAAGTCAAGGATATCTGTTCTCACCACTTCTATTCAACATTGTACTGGCAATTCTAGCCAGTGCAATAAGGCAAGAAAAATAAATAAGAGGCATTCATATCAAAAAGGAAGAATTAAAACTTTTCATTTGTAGAAGAAAGGATTGTCTATGTAGAAGATCCATTGGCATCTACAATAAAGCTACTAGAATAAGTGAGTTTAACAAGATCACAGGACACCAGATCAGTATGCACAAATGTGATTGTATGTACTAGTCAGTATGCATAAATGAATTGCATTTCTATACACTAATCAGTGTACACCAATGAACTGCATTTCTATACACTAGCAACAAGCAATTAGAAATGGAAATCTAAAAAGCAATACTATTTATAATAGCATAAAATACTTAGAGATATATCTGACATTAGGTGTGTAACATATATACACTGAAAACTATAGAACACTGGTAAGGGAAATTGAAGAAGACTTAAATAAATGGAGATATATACTGTGTGCATGTGTCAAAAGACTCAATATTAATATGTCAGATTTCTTCAAAATGGTCTATAGATTCAGCACAATTCCAACTAAATCTTATCAGGTTTTCATGTAGAAAATGACAAGCTAATCCTAATATACATATGAAATATAAAGGACCTAGAATAACTGAAACAACATTGAAAGAGAAGAGCAAAGTTGACAGACTAATGGCACATGATTTCAAGACTTATTACAACTCTGCAGTTATCAAGAAATTGTGTTATTGCCACAAATGCACTAACAGATCAAAGGAACAGAATAAAAGGTCCAGAAATATACCACACGTATATGGGCAACTGATTTTTAACAAAAGTGTGAAGGCAATTCAGCAAATACAAAATAGTCTTACCTAACAAATGGTGCCAGACACGTGATGCCTCATAACATGTACAAAAATTAACTCAACCTGGATCATACACCTACATGCAAAACCGAAAATGAAAACACTTCTACAGCATAGAAGGACATCTTCAAGAACTTGGATAAAACAAAGATTCTTAGATATGATACCAAAAGCATGACCCATAAAAGAAAATGTGATGAATCAGACTTCATCAACTTTTAAAATTTTTACTCTTCAAAGGACACTATTAAGAGAATGAAGAGACAAGCCACATACTGGGATAAAATATTTCTAAATCATATATCTGATTAAGGATTTGTATCCAGAACCTATAAAGAGCTCTCAAAACTCAATAATAAAAATAAACAGCCCAGTTTTTAAAAATGGGCAGAAGATTTGAATAGACACTTCAAAGAAAATATACCGATAGCAAATAAGCACATGAGAAAAAGGTTAAGATCATTAGTCATTAGACAAATGCTCATTAAAACCACAATAAGATGCTACTGCACACCTATTAGAATAGTGAAGAGCTTTAAAAGACTAACCACACCAAGTTTTGGTGAAGACGTGGAGCAACTGAAACTTTCACACTCTGATAATGGAAATTTAAAGTGGTACAATCACTATGGAATCAGTTGGGCAGTGTCTTTAAAAGTTAAGCCTATCCCTACAGTATAATCCAATCATTCCATTCATAGATATTTACCCTACATAAATAAGGACATTCAGCCATACAAAGACTATATATACTAGACGGTGCCTAGCAGCTTTATTTATGATAGCCCAAATTGGAAAAA
>NW_016107379.1:6115655-6130887 GCF_001604975.1 Cebus imitator | reverse complement strand
AAAAAAAAAAAAAAAAAAAAAAAAAAAACTCAAAAGTATATCAGCAGGTGAATAAAGTATAGTATGTTTATACAATGGAATACTATTTATCAGTAAATGGACTGAACTATTGACATATACAACAACATGGATGATTCTCAAGATAATTAGGCTGAGTGAAAGAACTCAGATAAAAAATAGTGTATACTGTGTGGTTTCATTTTTAAAAATTATAGGAAATGCAAACTGTTCTGCATGGAAAGAAAATCGATCAGTGGTTCCTGGAGATGGGAGAGTAGGCGGGAAAGAAAGATTACAAGAGGGTGTGAGGAAACTTTGTCTTGGTTGTCATGACAGTTACATGGGTGTACACAGATATGTCAAAATGAGTCAGATTATACAATTTAAATAGTACAGTTGTTTATCTTCAGTTTTACTTTAGTAAGACTGTTTTTTAAATTACCCCTTCTTTGCACCTGTTGGGTATATAGGACACAGCCATCAGAGTGCGAAAATGAACAGATAGGACATCTCACAACTGGCTCTGTGAAGCCAGTATTATCCTGATACCCCAACCAGAAAAAGACACCACGAGAAGGATACCAACCGACAAATAAGCCTTGTGAATGCAGACACAAAAATCCTTAATAAAATATTAGAAAGCCAAATTCAGCAATATGCCTAAAGGATTCTTCTACACCATGACAAAGTAAGATTTATCCTAGAAATGCAAAGCTGGTTCAACATTTGGAAATCAATCAATGTAATACACCATATTAATAAAATAAAGGACAAACATTATACAGTCATCTTAATAGATGCAGAAAAAGCATTGGACAAAATTCAACACCCTTTGATGATAAAAACGGCAACAATCACACAACCTAGGGACAGAAGGGAACATCCTCAGCCTGATAAAAAATATCTATGAAAATCCCACAGGTATCATCATAGTTAACAGTAGAAGACTGAACACTTCCCTCAAGATCAGGAACAAGCCAAGGATGTCCATTGTTACCACTTCTATTCAATATTGTACTGAAATAGATTTGAAAGGAAGAAGTAACACTCTCTGTTCACAAATGACATGATCTTGTATATGGAAAATAGTAAAAGATCCATAGAACAAAATTATTAGAACTAATAAACCAAAGCTGCAGTATACAAGATCAATATACAAAAATACCATTTGTATATATAACATAAAAACATCAATCATATTTCTATATACTAACAATGAACAATTCAAAAATGAAATTTGAAAACATTTCCATTTATAATAGCACCAAAGAGAATAAAATAGGAATAAATCTAATAAAAGAAGGGCAGGAAGCTGGGCATGGTGGTATGTGCCTATAGCCCCAGCTACTGAGGAGGCTAAAATGGGAGAATCTCTTGAGCCCAGGAGTTCAAGTCCAGCCTAGGCAACATCTCAAGACCCTAACTTAAAAAAAAAAAAAAAAAGTGCAAGACATGTTCACCGAGAAATTCAAAATGTTGATGAAATTAAAATAAATAAATAAATAAATGGAAAGACATCCCATATTCGTGGATCAGAAGACTTAGCGTGGTTAAGATAGCTGTACTTACTACAAACAAAGCTACAGATGAAATATAATCCCTATCAAAATCCAAGCTGAGTTTTTAACAAAATCTGATAAATTGATCCTAAAATTCATATGGAAATGCAAATGGCCCAGAATAACCAAAATTTTGATCTTTAAAAAAGATCAAAGTTGGACAATTCACACTTCCCAATTAAAAAACTTATTACAAAACTATACTAATGAAAACAGAAATAAACCCTTACATTTATGTCCTTCGATTTTTAACAAGAGTGCTAGGACAATTGAATGGGAGAAGAATTTTTTTCAAATAAACAGTGCTAAGACAATCACACAATCACATATCCACATACCAAAGAAGTAAGTTGGACCCCTGCTTCATACCGCAGGCAAAAATTAACAAAAATGAATTATAGACCAAAATGTGAAGGCTAAAACTGTACAAATCCTAGGAGAAAACAAAAAACAAATCTTTATAACCTTGTATTAGGCAATAGTTCCTTAAATGTGACCCCAAAAGCACAAGCAAAAAAAGAAAAACAGATTGGACTTCCTCAAAATCAAAAACTTCTGTGCTTCAGAAGGTACCATCAAGACAGTGGAAAAACCCACAGCATGGATGAAAATATTTACAAGCCATACACAAGGAATGTGTATTTCTAATCTATAAAGAACCCTTACAACTCAAGAATAAAAAGACAATCCAAATTTAAAATGGACCAAGTATTCAAGTAGACATTTTTTCCAAAGGAGATACACAAATATCCAACAAGCATTTTTAAGACAAATCAGAACCACCAAGAGAATCACCAGTAGCTCAATAAAGCTATTATCTTTGAAAAATGAACAGAATTTAGATTACATGGAACCCTTCTGAAGCCTGACCCCTCAGCCTACCTGCATCAGCACCGGGTCTTGCATTGCATCCTTCCAGCCCTTTTGGGAGCAAGATGACGTATTATCCTATTTTACAGATGAGGAAACTGAGGCTCAGTAGAGGGAAGTGGCTTGCTACTGGTCTTATAATATTAGGCTAGGAGATTCTAACTACTTATGGCTTTCTGCTCATGAGCTTGAAGGCCAAGCCCCAAGAATGTGCAATAATGGCAGGCTCCTCTGTCCCCAGGGGCCCCCAGCTCTCCCTTCTTGGCACAGGCCCCAGCATTCCCCCCTTGCTGATTGCTCTCCTAACCTCTTGCAAGATTGGGAGCAGGAGTCAGGAGAGGAGGCCGAAGGTCCCTTGAATTGTTTACCCCGGGTCTGAATCTAGCACAGTCCACGACATGCTGTCTGTGTGACTTTCAGCAAGTTCCTGCCCTCTCTGAGCCTCAGTTTCCTCATCTGTGAACAGGGGACATGGTGTGTCCCTGGGAGCATGCAGGTGTGGTGGTACCGGCAAAACATCTGGCACGTAGCAGGCCTTCAGTGAATGGGGTTATTTTTAGGGGATCATTCCTTAACAGAGCATTTCCGACCCGTGGGAGGCGGCTGCGGGCCCTTTTATTCTGTCCCGTGAAGACTTGGGACAGGAGCTCCCCAGTGTTGCAGAGCCTCCCCTGTGGAATCCTGATCCAGGCTCTGCTCTCTCATCTGATGGAGAGCACAGGCTCCCCTCGGAGCCCGGGAGGACTGGCATCTAATTTGTGACCTGTCCACACTCACTTGATCACCCTGGACAGGCCGAGAGGGAAAAGGCAGGCCCTGAGGACCTGGGTGACTGGCAGGACATGACGGCTATGACCTCACTCACTCCATTGCTTCCTGTTCTCCCCGCAGGGCGACTCTGGCGAGATGGGCTTCCCAGGAATGGCAGGTCTCTTTGGACCCAAGGTACGGACTCCCACTGCTCACCATTCCTCTGGGGTCCCATCCATTCACCCCATTTGTTCATTTATTCATTCAGCAAATAGTCATGGGGCACTTAAAACATTGGCTGGAATACCCAATCTGGAACACCCAGAATCAGGGATGAACACCCTCATCCCCTGGTACCTACTCCAGCAGACCTAGGTTCCAAGCTCAGCTACACAATTACCTACTCTGTGCCTTGGGCAAGTCATTTAGTCTCTTTAAGCCTTGGTTTCCTCATCTGTAAAATGGGAGCAATGATAGTAGAAATCTGTTGCAAAAATAAAGACCAGAGGCAGACGCCACACAGTACTGAGCCAGCCTGCTGCTGGCACCTGCTGAATAATTACTGTGGGTGTTTCTTACCCCTTCTGGGGCCTCTCAGGTAAGGCCTCTCTTGACAGGGAAGGTGGAGGTTGGCAGACTCCAGGGGCGAGGGAGCTGCAGGGGCCCTTTACCCAGTAGCTGCCAAGTACAGATGGCCCTTTCTCTGCCTCCCACAGGGCCCCCCTGGAGACATCGGCTTCAAAGGCATCCAGGGCCCTCGGGGGCCGCCTGGCTTGATGGTGAGTCCCCTGCCTGCTGTCGCAGCAGGGATGGTCATTCTAGGCTCAAGGTTGGCCGGCTATCAGCTGGCTGGGCACCTGTCTTCATCCTCCTCTTGCTCCTTGACTCTTGAGCCCTCTCTGCCCACAGGCTTGGTTCCCCGCTTCACACCACTCCTGCCATTCCCGCCAGCTCAGCTGCCATCCTTCTCTCCTTCCACGCTTCCTCCCCTCGCCCCACTCTTGAAGCCCACCCCTAGGCACACAGGAGGGGCTCAGGAGATGCATGGCCTGGGCCTGCCTCAGACGATCTCCCTTCCACTCCCTTGGACCCCAGACCCTGGGACAAGGACACAAGAACCTTTCTCTCTCCTTTAGGGAAAGGAAGGCATCATTGGGCCCCTTGGAATCCTGGGACCTTCGGGACTCCCGGTATGTGTGGGGGCTGGGCAGGAAGGATCCTGGGTCCCCTTGCCTTCCTACCTTCAGATTGTCTCTCTGTGACTCAGTGCCAGTCTAAGCCTCAGTTTCCCCATCTGGAAATGGGGATTCCCCTCTGGGCCCTGCCTCACTGGGCCATGATTTGTTGCAGGGTCCGAAGGGTGACAAAGGCAGCCGTGGGGACTGGGTAAGTGGATGGGCTGGGGCTGAGGGGCGCAACGCTGCGGGGGAGGGGGGAGGAGTGGGCTTACAGGGTGGGGCCAGGGCTTAGCCAGGTTCCCTAACTCTCTCCCCTGCTTCTGTCTCCCTCCAGGGATTGCAAGGTCCGAGGGTGAGTGGGCTGGGTGTGAGGGCTATGGGGCGGGGTGTGGGGTGAGCACCCTGGGTTCGCCCGGTGGCACATGGTCTCCCTGTGGACCTCCGTCATCCGTCAGTGCCAGAGGAACCATTGTCCCTGAGTCTCAGGTCTGCCTGAGGAGGGACTGGGATGGGGAGAGATGAAGACCCTGTGGACCAGAGCTCACTCTTCTTCTCCTGTTCCCCCAGGGTCCTCCCGGCCCCAGAGGGCGGCCCGGCCCCCCGGTAGGTAACGGTGCTGGGTGCATCTGGGACTCCTGGGGGCAGGAGAGGGGTTCCTTTGAAGGAGACCCAAGGCTTCACCGGCAGACTAAGCCTTGACCCTGAACCTCACAGGGCTCACATGCTTCTTGTAGCCCACAGACTCCTAGGAGAGTATAGGACAGCCCTGAACATTCACCTTTGCCAACATGGGGTAACACCTAGGGGGCCAGGCCTCCAGAAAAGTATAGACCAGCCCAGTGGGGCCTGCCAGGCCTCCGGGAGAGCAGAGGGTAGGTTGGTGGGCCCTCCATGCTTTAATGGCCTCCCCGGTCTCCTGATACCCTCCCAGATTCCAGCACACTGTCCCCAGCATTTAACTGACCTGCTGTCTTCTTTTACAGGGTCCTCCAGGGCGTTCTATCCAATTTGTAAGTTGGAAACATTCTCTTCTGCCTACCTGGGGTAAGGCCTAAAGGGTTCAGGGGAAGAGGCTGCTGGCCCTCTCTGGCCCCAGTGCCTAGAGCCTTAAGCTGGGCCTAAGGATGCCCATGTCCTTTTGTTACTTCATACTGGAGACTTGGACCTGGAAGCAACTTAAAGAGCCCTGGGCCAGGAGGCAGGAAACCTAAGTTTTTGATGTGCCCCTGACTGTGAATTCAGGAAGATGCTCCGGTCACTGGGGTCATGGTCCTATCTGTGTACTCTACACACATGGGCTGACTGCAAGAGTCCTTACATCTCAGATTCTGAATCCAAAGAGAGTTGGGGCCGGGCATGGTGACTCGTGCCTGTAATCCCAGCACTTTGGGAGGCCAAGGTGGGCGGATCACCTGAGGTCAGTAGCTTGAGACCAGCCTGGCCAACATGGCAAAACCCCATCTCTACTAAAAATACGAAATTAGCCAGGTGTGGTAGGTGGCACCTGTAATCCTAGCTACAGGGAAGGCTTAGGCAGCAGAATCACTTGAACCCGGGAGGTGGAGGCTGCAGTGAGCCGAGATCACACCATTGCACTCCAGCCTGGGCAACAGAGCAAGACTGTCTCAAAAAGAAAAAATAAAGAAAGTTGGGCCAGGGGGCAGATTGGGGCCCCTGCGTTCCTCCCTGGTGGCCGCTGTGGTCCTGTCCGAGAGCATGACTCCTCCCAAGCCCTGTGGCGAGTCCAGCCCCATTTTACTATTGCACGGTGGCTGGACGACTGTTGCCATCAGGACCCCACAGCGTCCCAGGTATAGCCTTGAGGAGAGACTGAATGCAGCAGGAGCCCTCAGGCCAGGCGTCACAGAACCTCTGTTCTCCTGTCTGCTCTCACTGCCCCTCCCTCAAAGACACCATCTGCACCATCCTCAAAGACAGAGTGACAGCCCTGGCCTCTCCTCTGCAGCCTTCCCTTGTCCTTCTCATCAGTAAGAAAGAAAGGTAAAGAAAATAAAAAGATCCAGGAAACACAGAAAATTAGAGGGTTTTGGATTTTTGGAGTAGTCACTAATACTGATTGAGTACTTGTCCAGTGCTAAGGTGCTCTCCTTTTTTTTTTTTTTTTGAGATGCAGTCTTGCTCTGTCGCCCAGGCTGGAGTGCAGTGGTACAATCTTATCTCACTGCAACCTCCTCCTCCCAGGTTCAAGCGATTCTCCTGCCTTAGCCTCCCCAGTAGTTGGTATTATAGCCATGCACCACCACGCCCAGATAATTTTTGTATTTTAGTAGAGAAGGGCTTTCACCGTGACGGCCAGGCTGGTCTTGAACTCCTGACCTCAAGCGATCCTCCCGCCTCGGCCTCCCAAAGTGCTGGGATTACAGGTGTGAGCCACTGCACCTGGGCTACGGGTGCTTTTCATGAGTTCCTTTCAGCAGTTCTTGTGAGAGAGTTGTATTATCAGGTCCATTTTCAAGATGAAAAAACTGAAGAAAGGAGTTAAGCAGCTTTCCCCAGATGATGCAGTTAGCAAGTGGCAGGTCTGGGGCTTGACCCTGAGGAGCAGCCCTAGAGTCCGGGTTCCAGACCCCAGGCCTGGGCTGTTGCTATTTCATGGCAAGACCACAGCCATGCCTCTGCCAAGCCCGGTGCTAGGGTTGGGGGTAGAAAGTTATATTAGACCATTATAGTGCAAGTCAAACGAGAAACAAGGAGACTGAAGGCATAGAGAAAGGGGGCCTCCCTCTTCTTAGCCTGGAGTCGGAAGCCTCCAGAGAGGCTTCGCATCACAACTGACATCTATAGGATGAGTCTAGGGCAGGTTTTCTGAGACACAGTGCAGTTGACATTTGCATAACTCTTTGCGGTGAGTGACAGTCCCAGAGGATGTTTAGCAGAATTCCTGGCCTCTAACCATGAGATGCAAGTAGTAACCCCTCCCCGAGCTTGAACAACCAAACTGTCTCCAGATATGGCCAAATATCCCCTGGGGGTCGTTGTCACCGCTGCTTGGGAACCACTGGTGTAGAAGATAGCCAGATGGTGCATTGGAGGGAGGGACAAGGCCCCCAGGTGACGAGAACAGCGTGCACAAAGGCCCCACGGCCAGACAGAGCGTGGCCTTTAGGAACTTGGAAGTACTATAGTGTGGCTGGAGCCAGAGCACATATGGGGGAGAGGAAAGAGACATGACTCAAGATCACAGGGTTCAGACTGGGTCTTATAACCATGTTGAGGGGTTTGAACTTAATCCTGAGGGCCACAGGGAGCTGTCAGAGGACCTGGGGAAAGGGAAAGGCAGGGTCGCTGTGACTGTCTGCAAAGGGAGGAAGGACAGAGAGTTCCACAGAGGGCAAATGACTTGGCCAAGGTCCTGCCAGGGAATATGGCCCCGGGGCTCCCACTTGAGGAGTATAGAGAACCCTGGGGGGACAGGATGCATACCTGTCTTTTCCCTGCACAGCAACACGATGACCTTGGGGCAGCTTTCCAGACGTGGATGGACACCAACGGAGGACTCAGACCAGAGGTAGGAGCTCTCCCCACATGGGGTCCCTTCCTGGAAGAAACACAAATAAATATAATGGCCCACGTGTGGTCACTGCCCTCTGTGTGGCCTGCATGGAGCATTTCAGAGTTCTGGTCTTGGTGGCATCTTGCATCCACAAACGGGGGTTGGTATGGAGGCTCAGAATGGGCAGTGAGTCCAAGGTCCCATGGCCGGAAACAGGCCCGGAGCCCTTGAGCTTTCTCCGGAGGCCTCTCAGCGTCTCTGAGCTCTTGCTGGCTGGGGTCAGGGCGAGAAGCTTGCCTGAGCCCAGCGCCCACAGCAGCTTCCCAGAAATCACCCCCACGTTTCTCCAGGAGCAAGAAGCTCATGGTTAGCCCACGGGGCTCTGCTAAGACCCTGGCCTGTGGTCGACTCAGCTCCAAGACTCCAGGCTGAGAAGGGACCCCCACGTTCTCTAGTCCAGCGTCTGTCGGGAGCCCTCTTTGCAGCCTGGCCTCCTTTGCATGACGAGGAACTCACTGCTCCCAGCTCAGATCTCCTACCAACATTTCTGTTTATTTGTTCCCTGTGCTGGATGCTGAGACAGATAGTGCGCAGTCACAGCCTTGGCTTTCTCAGGACTCACAGTCTAGAGTTGGGGGAGATCATGGATGAGCCTCTTACCGTCTGCCTGCAGAGGTCAGTGGAAAGAGAGAGGGACGCCCAGGATGCAGTGCGGCTGGAGAAGGGAAGCGTTTCCTTCCGCCTCTAGAGGCCAGTGATGCTGCATCCCAGGAGAGCACTGACCGGGAACATCCTTAACATTATTAAGGAAAGCGGCTCGGTGTATCAAGCACCTCCTCCCCACTCTGCAATGGCAGTGGAGTCGAGGTTTATTTCTTGTGCACATGAAAGTTAATTGGCTTGTTGATGAGAGACCTTGGCTACCTGCCAGGGGCTCTGCCCTCTTCCTCTCCTACACATGGCCCCCAACGTCACTCCACACCAGGAGGAGGCACCACGGGGGGAAGAGAGTGTAGAGAATTGTGCAGGAGGGTCTCTGGGCCAGGCCTCTGCGGGGTTGGCAACGCTCCACTTCTATCCCATCGGCTAAAGCACAAAAGAGGCTGGGAATGTAGTCTGTCCAGGCAGAAGAAATGGATCGGGTGAGCGGCTGCCGGTCTCTGACACAAGTGCATGTACGCACACACATGCGCACACGCATGCACGCACTCACACGCATGCGCATGCATGCACAGACGTGACCTCTTCCACTCCCAGAGGAAGGAGGGTTTCTTTAGCTCTGATTTGTAACTCTGGAAGCTGAGGCTTAAGGGGTGTGCAGGAGGAGTCTGGTCAGGGTGACCCTGAATGTCCCACTCTTTAGCACTCTGTGGTTCCCTCCTGCCCCCTAGTGGAGATCTGCTCCTTCTCTGACCTCAAGTCTCCTCCCCGCACTGGTGCCTGCTGGCCCCAGTTCTGTCTCCTGGTGCCTCACAGAGGCCCATGGGAGCCCAGTGGGGGCTGGGTGCCCCCCAGGTCATCTCCTCCCTGCACCTCCGCTTCCTTCAGACTCTTTGCAGATAGAGATGGGGGGCCGCTGCCGAGTGTCCCAGGCACCCTCACCTGCCTTATTCACAGGGTTCTGCCTGTCCCATATCAGAGAACATGGTCTGACCCTGAGCTCTTTTCAAGCCTCTGGGCCATCATGACAGCCCTTCCTCCTGCACCTTGTCCCTGGCCCCAGTTTTCTCATCTGCAAAATAGAGAGAAACCCAACCCCTGCTCCAGCCATGACCCGTGGATCCGAGATATCTCCTAGGTCGTGAGAACCTGGGGCTGTGGAGGCTTGGACCCCAGGCTGGACCAGGATCCTCAGGTCCCAATGGCCACCCTCTCCTCGTGACAGGGTTATAGCTATCCGGACCGGCTGGTGCTGGACCAGGGAGGAGAGATCTTTAAAACCTTACACTACCTCAGCAACCTCATCCAGAGCATTAAGACGCCCCTGGGCACCAAAGAGAACCCCGCCCGGGTCTGCAGGGACCTCATGGACTGTGAGCAGAAGATGGTGGACGGTGAGAAGGCTTCCTGCCCAGGGTGGGGGCGCTGGGCATCCGTGAGCTGGGGCAGGGGGAATATTGATTTTTGGCTCGTTTTGGCTGAGTTTTTGTCCTCAGCAAGACAGATACCTGGGCAGTCATTTATTCACTCAACAATCACTGAGCCTCACAGCATATCAAACTTTGTGCTTCCTGGGGTGTGGGGAATGCAGAGGAGAGGTCCCACCCTTCCAGAGCCCCTGGATCGACATGCTGTGGGCGACCATTTCAGTGCAAAGAGGCAAGAGCTTTGGCAGAAAAAAAGCCCCTGAGGCTGCAGGAGTCCCTGCCCCCGGCGGTCCATCATGTCACAGGTTCTTGGGTGAGCCAGAATTTTCCCCCTTTCTGAGAGTGAGGACTGTACCCTCTCATCTGTGAGCTGATGTGATGTGAAGGATGAGCTGTGGAGGCAGACAGACCTGAGTTCCAATGTCAGCCCTGCCTCAAAGTTGCTCTGTGAGCTGGGGCAAGCCATGGCCCTATCCCGAGCCGCCCTTACCTCCTCTGCACAGGCAGCTGGGACCTGATGGCTGGTTGTCCACTCTTTTTTTTTTAGACAGAGTCTCACTCTGTCACCAGGCTGGAGTGCAGTGCCGCAATCTCAGCTCACTGCAACCTCTGCCTCCTGGGTTCAAGCAATTCTCCTGCCTCAGCCTCCGGAGTAGCTGGGATTACAGATGCAGGCCAACATGCCCAGATAATTTCTGTATATTTAGTAAAGAAGGGGCTTCATATTGGCCAGGATGGTCTTGATTTCTTGACCTTGTGATCTGCCTGCCTCGGCCTCCCAAAGTGCTGGGATTACAGGCGTGTGCCACCGTGCCTGGCCGGTTGTCCCACTCTTGAGCCGCAAAGGCTTTGGCTTCCTGAAAATCCCAGTGGGGAAACCAGATGTGAGCAGCAGTGCTGGCTGATGGGGTGGGAGCCCTGACTCCCACCCTCCCCTGGCAGACCCTAGGAGGAGTCCTAGGCCTCGAAGAATCCATTCAACTAGGTGATTCCCCAATCCCATGTGCAAGTGGCCCAGCCTCTCTCAACATCAATTGTCTCCTCTGTGAAATGGACACATCCCAGTAGCAACACAGGGAAGTACACAGCCATGTGGCCCCTGCTCTGGGGGCTCTACCAGCTGTGAGCGCTGCCCAGAAGGTGTCCTTCCATCTCTTGGCTCATAGAATCCCTCTTCTGCCTACCTACCCTGACTTCATGCTCACCTGGGGCTCGGCAGGTCACGAGATACAGGGTCTATCTTGGGCTCTTCCCCAGATACATACATCACCTCCTCCCACGCTGCCCGCAGGTACCTACTGGGTGGATCCAAACCTTGGCTGCTCGTCCGACACCATCGAAGTCTCCTGCAACTTTACACACGGTGGACAGACGTGTCTCAAGCCCATCACGGCCTCCAAGGTACCCATCAGCTCCCACACTGCCCCCAGGCTGACCCTCTTTATCCCCAGCTTGCCCTGGCCCACAACCAACCCAGCTTCTGTTCTGAGCTGTGCCTGTCTGACTTCGTGGCCTTGAGAAAGTCACCTCCTCCTTCCAAGACTGTTTCCTTATCTATAAATTGGGAGTGAGTTGAACTAATGTGTGGTTTCCAGACCCTTTTGAGTTGTGTGATGCTGATGATTCTTCCTTTACATAGAATCTTCTGCCTAATGTCTAAAGCAGAGCAGTTGGCCAGGCTGGCCTGGCTTGGGAAACCATGACTCATCAGCATGAAATAAAAGGGGAAAGGAGTATGATGCTCATCTGAAGCATGTTGCATGACTTGTGTATGCAGATACTTAAGTTAGGTTCAATGCCTGAGCATTTTAGATGGTATAGGGCCACTCAACAACGAACCAAGGCAGGTGGCAGCAGTGGAATGTGGCAGGGATCCTCAGTGGATCGTGGGTCTGTAGTTCCGTTAGGCCTTCTGAATTTGGGGGCAGTTTATTCCACAGCAAGAAGCTGCCCTGTCTGCCGGGGAGGGGAACCGTCCCATTTTATCCCCACACCCCCTGGGGAGGCTCTGGGAGATGCCCTGTGCTGACCGGGTCAGACTGGCAGTTTGAGGATCTCTAGGTGAGGCAGCCAGCCAGTCGCCAGGTCTTTGGTGGGTCCCTATCATGTGCCAGGCCCTGAGCCAGGACAGGGAGGTCAGAATCACGACTGCCCCTGCAGCCAGAGCTCCAGGGACTCCAGCTACAATCCGGCAGGGACTTGGTGACATCCACAGGCTCTCTTCCTTGGTGACTCAAACGTTTGGGGGTCATGCAGCAAACCTGCCTGGCAGATGGGTGAGGCCGGAGTTGGTGCCTGGAATGGTGGCATGAGTGCCCAACTGGGTCACCTTCCCCATCAGAAACAATGGCAGGGCGAGGCTGTGCTCTGTGTGGGAAAGCGCCAGAGCCACCAATCCTGTCCCATCATTTGTTCTTGGGTCTGCCATTTCCAGCAGCACCCCACCCCACCTCCCAGGGATCTTGTACTTAGGAAGGGTCTAGAAAGCTCCTCTCATTTCCTCTACACTCCATGAGCCTCTCAACCTTGGGCAAAACCCTCTTCCTCGCTGGGCCCCTGGATCCTAGCTCAGCCCCGAAGACCACCCATACTGTGGGAGAATGGATTGGATGACATTGGGACCCTCAAAGCTCTGGCTCTGAGTTAGGCAGGACTTCTCTGCTTACACAGCCAAGAACCTGTGAGACCAGCTCACACAGACCTCAGTTTCCCTGTCTATCAAGTGGGCACATGTCTGGGAACATTGCCAGGAAAGGGCCCATCCCTGTTCCCTCCATAGAGAGGCAGGAAATGCTCAGGCGAGGGTGCCGCCCAGCCTGAGCTGACTCACCGCTGTGGCTTCCCCACAGGTCGAGTTTGCCATCAGCCGGGTCCAGATGAATTTCCTGCACCTGCTAAGCTCCGAGGTGACCCAGCACATCACCATCCACTGCCTTAACATGACCGTGTGGCAGGAGGGCACTGGGCAGACCCCAGCCAAGCAGGCTGTGCGCTTCCGGGCCTGGAACGGACAGATTTTTGAGGCTGGGGGTCAGTTCCGGCCCGAGGTGTCCATGGATGGCTGCAAGGTAACTCTCAGAGCACCTCCTAGGCTCTGTCCCTTCATATGGGGACAACTGGAAAAAAATTGTTTGGAAAAATGTGTTTCTCTTATAAGATTATATCTAACATTTTTATACCATAATATATTAATGTGACAGATACAATTTTATCTTTGTGTAATATTATTAGAACAGTTTTCTAAAATTGTTTATACTCACTTTCCTTTCTGGGAAGCCCCGACGGGAGGTCTGGGCTGGTAAAAATTCTTCAGGCTAGTAGATGCTATACTTGCTTGTGAGGCTCTTTCAAAGAAGAGATATTTCCTCTCCCTGCTCCCACCCAAGTCAGGCTAGTTTCTTCCCATTCTATTTTTTGGTCATTTTCAAATGCCCTGAATGGGATAGGTTGTCAGGGGAGGGGAAGACAGAAAGTTGAGAAAAGGCAACAGTCAGTTTCGTAAGATGAAACAAAACTGATAATACTACACAGTATTCGTGAGGGTGTGGGGAAACCAACAATCTCGCATGAAGCTATTGGAAAAAATAAGTTGGTAGAGGTTTTCTGGATAGCAGCTCTCATATGTATCCAAAACCTTAGAAATGTACTGATTTTTGGGGGGAGCTAAGCTATGAGGACAGAAAGGCATAAGAATGGCATGATGGACTTTGGGGACTTGGGGAGAGGGTGGGAGGGGGTGAGGGATAAAAGACTATTGGGTTCAGTGTACACTGCTCAGGTGACGGGTGCATCAGAATCTCAGAAATCACCACTAAATAACTTATTCATGTAAGCAATCACCACCTTTCCCCAAAAACTTACTGAAAAAATAAATAATATATATAATATATATAGATATATATGATATATGTGTGTGTGTATATATATATATACACACACACACACATATACACACACACATAAGAGATGTACTTGTTTTTTGATCTAGCAATTCTAGAACAATACTTCTAGAATTTGTTCCAGGGAAATAAGAACGTGAACATAGGTTTAGTTATAGTGATGTTCATGACAGCATTACTTATAAGAATAAAAAAAGTGGAAGCAATCTAAATGTGCCACATAGGTCATTGCTACAGTGAAATACGGTCTGGCCATTGAAAATGGTGAGGAAAGATGGAAGAGAAAATGCTCATGACATATGATGAGAACCACGATGGATGTACATGCGCACTTTCCCTTGCGCCCTCAGGTCCAAGATGGCCGCTGGCATCAGACGCTCTTCACCTTCCGGACCCAAGACCCCCAACAGCTGCCCATTGTCAGTGTGGACAACCTCCCTCCTGCCTCATCAGGGAAGCAGTACCGCCTGGAAGTTGGACCTGCGTGCTTCCTCTGACCTCTGACCTCTTGGCCCCTCTAGGCCTCGTGGAGGAGGAAGAGGAAGAGGCAAGGGGAGGGTGCCGAGGAACAGATGGCTCCAGGAGAGGCAGCTCCCCTGCCCAAGTGTCCTTGGGCAGACCCCAGCTGTTGTCTGCCCAGTAGAAGTGGGTGGGGATAGGAGGGGATAGTGTGTCCTTGGGAACAGTGGATCCCAGCTTAGCCCCAAAGACCAACCAAAGAGCCAGCCAGAGCAAGCTGGACCTGCAACCTGCCTGAGCCCCATGGCCTGTCTCTCAGCTCTACGGCCACCCCCTTCCCTCCCCAGCTTCCTGCCCAAAGAGCCCCACATTCAAGCCAACTTGAGGGAAGGGGGCATCTCGTCAGCTGGTCCCTGCTAGGGAGCTATTGATGTGCAATATTAGAAAGGAGACATGAAAAAAGGAGAAAAGGAAAGACAGAAGTATATATATATATATTATTTAAACAACCACAAAGAAGGTGCGTTACTATTTTTTTCCCCTGGGAAATTGTTGAGAGGATGGGAAGGAGCGGCCAGGCGTGGGAAGCGGCGAGATCCTCGGGCTGGGGGTGCCCACGTTTGCTACCTCCCACTGTGAAATCGCTGGTGCTCGCAGTTGTCTCTCGTAGTGTATATGATTTTTTTAAGGAAAAAGAAAAACCCTATTTAAGATTCTGAAGGTGCTACCATTATTTTGCCACAGACTTTGAAGAAACTTTTGGATGTGGGGTATCATCCACATCTCTCTCTCTCTCTCCTCCAAATGACAAAGTTTGGGGAATTTTTGAATTTTCCTAGCATCACCCTTGTGCTCATCAGGTAATCTGCTAAGGAGGGCATCACCCTTGTGCTCATCAGGTAATCTGCTAAGGAGG
>NW_016107379.1:6079672-6115615 GCF_001604975.1 Cebus imitator | reverse complement strand
AAAAAAAAAAAAAGCAAAAGCAAAAAAAACCCTACCAGAAACCAGAAGTAGAGAGATTTACCTTCTAACTTATGGACCTTGAAATGTCTGTCTTTTTAAGGCAGCAGGGAGGCCTGGGTGCGAAGCATGTTGGCTTGGCCCTTCACGGTCCTGGAGGGAGGTAAGGCTTGCCTTGGAAGGCGTGCCCTGAAGAGGTCTTGGGTGAAGCCTTGACCTTGAAGAAACCAATCACAAAAGCGGGCGTTGGGTCAGGGTTAGCCTTGGAGGTGAAGCATCCACATGGAACCATCTCAGGAAGCCGCATCACCTCTTCCAAGGCTCTCACTTCCAGGAGTCTGTCCTTGCAAGAGGCAATCATTGTTCCTGCTTTTTCATTGTCATTAAATTCTGTCGAAACCCGTTATCATTAGCTCCACCTGTAAATTTGTGCCGAGGAGACAGAATAATGGTGGTGATCTCGGAGTTCGTCACCATCGTGACATTCAGCGTCCTCTGAATGGTGCTATGTCAGCAAGCAGGTCGACGCTTGAAGTGGATTTTAAGGTTATTTTAAGTATGGAGTTATTTTTATAGAAGGGGAAAATGTATGTGAAAGTCCCCATTTGTATATTTCTCTCCTAAAGTTGTGTCTCCTTGGGAATTGGGTTTGATTTTTATTATTTAATACCTCACTCTGGCCCATCCCCCATCCCCACACTTCCTGTATCCTCGCCCCTCTGCCTGTGCCTGGACGCTCCGCATGGAAGTGCATATCTGTAGCAGCTCGGGCCTCATCTCAGCGCTCAGATCCCTCCTGCCACCAGAATCCACTGGCCTCTGTCTCCTTCTTGGGTTTTCCTGCTGTCCTCGTTTACGTCTCTGTCCACATGTCAGTGTATTAAAACCCCAGTGGGTTCCGTTTCTCCTTTTCCCTTCTGGATTTTAAATAAATATTTAAAACTGAAGCAATGGAATGACGTGCCTGTGGTCCTGTGCTGCTTCTCAAAGCTTGGGGGTGGGGGACAGTTTCTGGCTGGGCTGGGACAGGGAACGGGAGGAGATGCTCAAAGGATGCCCTCCTTACGCTGTAATAAATACCACAAACTTGGTGGCTTCAAGCTTGTCTCTTAGAGACAAACTTTACTCAACTGCAGCACTTTGGTCTGTGCCCCTGTGGTCACACGTGTTCTCCTGAGGTGTCTCTGTGCTCCATCTTCTCTTTATGAAGACCCCATCATATTGGATTAGAGCCCACTCTCATGACCCCACCTTAACTTGCTTTCATCTGCAGAGACCTTACCTCCAAATGAGGTCACATTCACTGGTGCCAGGGGTTAGGACTTCATATCTTTTGGGGGGACACAATTCAACTCTTAACACAGGGAAGGGGGTACAGAGAGGTTAACATGAGCAATTTGTGGTTAACTACACATAAAATTTGCCACTCATGACAGTACGTTCACAATGGGACGCAACATCACCATGATCTATTTGCATGTTATTTTCATCACCCCTAAAGGAAAGCCATACCCATTATAGCAGTCACAGCCTCCTCCAACCCCTGGAGAATCACCAGCCTGCTTTCTGTGTCCACGGCTCTGCCTGCTCCAGACGTGTTGTATTACACTGGTGCCAAAGTAATTGCGATTTTTGTCTTTGCTTCTAAATGGCAAAAACCGCAATTACTTGGGCACCAACCTAATACAAGTGGAGTCATACAGTACGTGGCCTTTTGTGACCCTGGCTTCTTTCACTCAGCATGATGTTTTCAAGATTCATCCGTGTCATAACGTGTATCAGTACTTCATTCTTTTTATGGTTGAATGGATAAACCACATTTTGTTTACCTTCTCATAAGTTGATGAACATTTGAGCCAAATTGGTGGACATTTGGGTTGTTTCTACCTTTGGCTGTTGTGAATAATCCTTCAAAAGGAATAATCCGGGCCTGTCAGATTCTCGAGAGAGGTCGCAATAGCATCTGCTATGGAAGAAGTGAGTGGGTGCAAGTCTGGGAGATGGGGTTGCAATTTAGAAAACAAAAATATAGGATGCCCAGATGAATTTGAATTTCAGATAAACAATAGCTACTTTTTTTTTTTTTTTTTTGAGATGGAGTTTTGCTCTTGTCGCCCAAGCTGGAGTGTGATCTCGGCTCACTGCAACCTCTGCGTCCCGGGTTTCAGCGATTCGCCTGTCTCAACCTCCTAAGCAGCTGGGATTACAGGCGCATGTGACTATGCCCAGCTAATTTTTTTGTATTTTTAGTAGAAATGAGTTTCACCATGTTAGCCAGGCTGGTCTTGAACTCCTGACCTCAAGTGATCCGCCCTCCTCAGTCTCCCAAAGTGCTAGGATTATAGGTATGAGCCACCACTCCTGGCCAACATCAGCTATTTTATAGTACAAGCATGCACCATGCAATTTTGAGGATATACTTAAGCTAAAAATCATTTTACTTTTTGTTTATCTGAAATTTACACATATCTGAGTATCCTGTCCTGGAGCCCACATTTCCTGACCCTTGTTTCAGATCTCTTTCTTCCCCAGCTTGTTCCTCCTTCTCGAGGACTAAGAATGAATCAGAACTTTTCTGTCCTTCTCATTGAGGAGAAAGAACAAATCACTAACAGTTGAGTTTATACCCAGGATTTTATATTTTAAAAATTTGCATCGAGCTTCAAGGTTATCAGTCCACATACAGCTCCGTTTTCTGCCCCCAACCCCAATCCCTGCACCTGTCACAGACAGTGAGCCCCAGAGCCACCCTGCCATGGTTCCACAGAGCCTAGGAGGCAAGGCTTGGGAAGGCATGGGGATCTCCACATCCAAAGCACACCCTCCCATTTTACATAGAGGGCAGCTGACGCCCAAGGAAGGGCCTGTGATCACAGGTAAGGCCAAGGCAGAGCTGTGATTCAAGCCAGGCACAGTGGCTCACACCTGTAATCCCAGCACTTTGGGAGGTGGAGGCAGGTGGATCATCTGAGGTCAGGAACTTGAGACCAGCCTAGCCAACATGGTGAAACCCCGTCTCTACCAAATAAAATACAAAAATTAGCCAGGTGTGGTGGCACGCACCTGTAATCTCAGCTACTGGGGAGGTGGAAGCAGGAGAATTGCTTGAACCTGGGAGGCAGAGATTGCAATGAGTCCAGATCGCACATTGCACTCCAGCCTGGGGGAGGGAGCAAGATTCCATCTTAGAAAAAAACCCAAAAAACCAGGAGAAAGGCAAAGCTGTAATTTAAACCCATGACTGCTAACAGCACTGTTATGTGCATTGGACCCAGGAGCTAGCAGAGGCAGCACCTGAGAACTCCTTCAAAATACAAATTCTGAGCCTCACCCCGAACCTACTGAATCACAGCCTCCAAAGATGGGATTAGCAATCTGTGTTTGTTTGTTTGTTTATTTGTTTGGTTTGTTTGTTTTGAAACAGAGTCTTGCTCTATCACCCAGGCTGGAGTGGAGTGCAGTGGCATGATCTTGGCTCACCGCAACCTCCGCCTCCCAGGTTCAGGTGATTCTCCTGCCTCAGCCTCCTGAGTAGCTGGGATTACAGGTGTACACCACCGCACCCGGCTAATTTTTCATATTTTTAGTAGAGACGGGATTTCATCATGTTGGCCAGACTGGTCTCGAACTCCTGACCTTGTGATCCACCCACCTCAGCCTCCCAAAGTGCTGGGATTACACGCATGAGCCACTATGCCCGGCCAGCAATCTGTGTTTTTAACAGGCCCCCCTGGAGATCCATTGCACTCCAGCCTGAGTGACAGAGTGAGACTCCGTCTTAAAATAATACATACACGCATACATATATACATACATACACAGAAAGCTCTGTGAGAGCTGGGAGTGAGTGGTAAGTCGTCCCACGTGGCGCTACAGGAAAGGGTGTGAGGAGGCCTGAGGTATGGAGCTGGGAACATGGTGAGTCACACGTTTGCACAGATGAGCAGAGGTCTGGGTTGGCATTGGGTTTGACTGCCATGGGTCCTGGAGCAGAGCCATCCAGGAGGCAGCTGCCGGCACTCCAAGGACAAGAGAGAAGTCTGTTTCACACTCAGAGCCCTGGAGGCATCAGTAGCTTCTGCTAGGCACGGAAGACATGGTAGAGGTTGGAAAAGCCACGCAGAAGGGCCAGACGGGGAAAGCCAGAGGAGCCGGGTTGGAACTCTTAACACTCCCGACCCTCGGCCTGGTCTCCAAGCCCAGGTGGGCCAGTGAGGATGCTGGAGCTGGGCCAGCTCATTCCCAGAAGGGACAGGTAGGAGGTTGTTGGGAGACAGAAGGAAACTCTCCCAAACCTGGCAGTACCCATAGTTCCCAATCTCCTGTTGCACAATGGAGTGTCAGGAAACAGCCGGCGGACTTCCCAGGCCGGGCCCATTCCAGGAGAAGGCCCAGGCCAGCCTGTGTTTGCTCTGTTCACAGCGAATCAAGCCCTGGCTACGGTGGCACCCCGTCATGGCCAGCAGCCCAGGATTGGGAAAGTGAGGAAAAGAAGAGCAAGAGAAGGAGAGGCTGGCAGGCGGACTCCAGCTCCCGACTGGGACATGGCCCTCGGTAGGCCATTCTTTCTCTCTAGGCCTCAGTTTCTCTCTCTGCAAAATGGGGCCAATATGCGCTGCCTTTCTTGCCAGGCACGGAGAGGACTGTTGTTCAGTAATAGTAGAGTGATGGAGGCTGAGGCAGGAGAATCGTTTGAACCCGGGAGGCGGAGGTTGCAGTGAGCCGAGATCAAGCCATTGCACTCCAGCCTAGGCAACAGAGTAAGACTTTGTCTCAAAAAAAAAAAAAAAAAAAGGTAGAGTGAAGTGTATGAAATGGAATGGTAGCCAGTTGCTTTTGGACCTGTAGAACCCAGTTTCATATGGTTCAACCCAAGAATACCGCCATTCAGAATAACAATGGCTACGATTTCTTGTGCACGGACCGCGTACCAGGTGCCACACTAGGTGCAATCCCCACGTTTTCATCTCATGTACGACTTGTGGGGCACATGTTGTAACCCTGGTTTTTCAAACCCTGGAAGTCCAAAGAGGTTACTTAAGTTTCCCAAGATTACAAAACAGGATTTGAACTTGAGAAAATCTTTTTGGGTCTTTCCTCCGCCCACACACAAAGTTCTCGATGCGGACAATTTGTATTCTCATGTGGAAGCAGGTCACAAGTTGGTCTCACACAGACCTTGGCTCTGGCCTTGATGAAGAAAGGTGGAGCGTGGCTTTTTTCAGGAAATGATGTGTTTTGAACAGGTGTGTTTCCCTGATTACCTCCAGCTCACCTGCTGTGTGGCCTTTCCCATGCTGCCTTACCTCTCTGAGCCACTTCTTTCCTCATCTATATACAGTGGGATGTAGCTTGCAGTCACTGAAGTACATTTGCAATGCAGTAGTCTTTCTTTCCTCCCCATCCCAGCTTGTCTGGGGGTGGTCAAACTGAGAGCAATAGTTAGTATCATCAGCAGACCCTTAGGAACAAATTTATTTTATTTAAAAAGCATTTTACGGGTGTAGTAGCTCATGCCTGTAAACCCAGCACTTTGGGAGGCTGAAACGGGAGGATCACTTGAGCCCAGGAGTCGGAGACCAGCCTGGGCAATGCAGCGAGAGCCCCCCATCCCTACCAAAAAAAATTTTTTTTAAGTTTTTAAAACCAAACATTACAACTATGAACCAATTTAATCTTCATAACAACCTAATGAAGTAGGTACCACTATTATCCCCGTTTTACAGGTGGAGATACTGAGGCACAGAGAAGTTAAGTAACTTGCACTTCACCACCAGCCTGTACTGGCCTGAGGCCTTTTCTGTTTCTTTCGTTCCTGCCTAACTTCTCTTGACATCCTGCCAGGGCCGGATGGAGGACAGGGCCAGACAAGCTAGGGAGGGCTGCCCAGAGCCTCAGTCTTTAGAAGCACTCAAGCACACCTGACATGTTAGGAGACGGAGCAGATTATACTAGGGCAGGGTGGGTGCCGGATGAGCTTGGAGGAATTACTTGGATAGTCTCGGGTGGAGAGTGAGACCCCTGTGCGGCAGCCTGAGGGACAGTGAGGATGCTGAAGACTGCTTACTCCTGCTGAGGAGAGGCCCTTGAAAGTGTGCCTCAGCCTCCCTAATAGCCGGGATTACAGGCACCCACCACCACACACTCAGAAGTGCCTCTGCACTGCATTCACAGGGCACAGTTCTGCTCTGGAAGGCAATGACTCTCCTTCTTCACCCTTCCCCTACGCAGGCCACGCTGGGGATTTCTACACTCGAACAGATAAAGACCCGAGACCATTGGCCTAAGTACCTGAACGTTATAAATCAAAAGTATTGTAAATGAAGCTGACATTTTTACATTTAAGTTTTAGAAATTTAATTAATCAATGAAATCATGTCCAAAAGATTTGTAAAACTAAAAATTATTCATGAGGCTAGCATGCAACCTCTAGATGCCCATGTAGAGAACCAGATTCAATTGGCTGGGTGTGGTGGCTCATACTTGTAATCCTAGCACTTTGGGAGGTCAGGGCAGCCAGATCATTTGAGGTCAGGGGTTCGAGACAAGCCTGGCCAACATGATGAAACCCCGTCTCTACTAAAAGTACAAAAATCAGCCGTACGTGGTGGCAGACGCCTGTAATCCCGGTTATTCGGGAGGCAGAGGCAGGAGAATTGCTTGAACCTGAGACACGGAGGTTGCAGTGAGCCAAGATGATGCCACTACACTCCAACGTCGGTGACAGAGCCAGACTCGGTTCAAAAAAAAAAAAAAAAAGGAACTAGATACAGGCTGTATGTGGGCACCATCTGCACACACCAGACACATACATTTAGAAGTAATAATGATGCAATATTGCCAAACGTTTCTCAGCAACCATGTGCAACTGTTGTAAGTACTGCTTGTTTCTGACTCAGGAGGATCTCGCTAACCACACGTTGCAAGAAAATAGACTTTCAGTGTTTGTGGCAAAACGAGTTTTTCATTGGCATTCATGCTGAAAGGAAAGAGTTAAAATGTTAATGTGTCTTTTTTCTTACCTGTAAGTTCAAGTTCACTCAAATCCTCTCTTGAAGCAGTGTCGGTCTCCCGTGTCTACGGTGGCATCATCTGTGACTTATCAGGACACTTGGAGCGGAGGGCAAGGCCAGGCACTGTGGTTCATGCCTGTAATCCCAACACTTTGGGAGGCCAAGGAGGGAGGATCTTGAGGTCAGGAGTTTGAGATCAGTCTGGCCAACATAGTGAAACCCCGTCTCTACTAAAAATACAAAAAATGGCCGGGTGTGGTGGTGTGCACCTGTAATCCCAGCTACCCGGGAGGCTGAGGCAGAAGAATCATGTGAACCCAGGGGGTGGAGGCTGCAGTGACAGACGGTGCCACGGCACTCCAGCCCAGGCAACAGTGCGAGACTCCATCTCATAAAAAAAGAGTGGAGTGCCAGATATAGAGATTGTTTCTTGGGCCTGCACAGTGTTGGTTGTGAAAGAGAATGATTAGTGATGTGGGTCCCACTGTGCCAGTACCAAGCACCAGATCCCAAAGGACAGAGGTACTGATCTGTTATTTAATAAACTGTTGTGTCTGTGTGGATGTGTGTGTGTGTGTGTGGTGTGGGTGGATGGGTGGGTGTGATATGTGGGGCCCTTTAAACCCCTGGGCCCTAATAGTCTATCGTGTGGTGCTGTCCCCACAGAATGCTTAGCTTCTCCTCAAAATACATGGTATCTGGACTGGGTGCGGTGACTTATGCCTGTAATCCCAGCACTTTGGAAGGCCGAGGCGAGGGGATCACCTGAGGTCAGGAATTCGAGACCAGCCTGGCCAACATGGCGAAACCCCGTCTCTACCAAAAATACAAAAAAAATTAGCCTGATGTGGTGGTGACACCTGTAATCCCAGCTAATCCCAGCTACTCAAGAGGCTGGGATAGGAGAACTGCTGGAACCCTGGAAGCGGAGGCTGCAGCAAACTGAGATCATGCCACTGCACTCCGGTCTGGGTGACAGAGTGAGACCCTGACTTCAATCAATCAATCAATCAATCAATTGATAAATGGTATCTGGAGTCTGTCCCCGTCATCTCACTCCTGGACCACTGCATCAGCTCCCACTGGTCTCCCAGGTTTCGTCTCCTGCCGTTTCCCTCCCCATTCTTCCCATGCAGACAGAGCGATCTTTCTGAAGAAGCAATCTGACTGTGCCTTCCAACCCTTTTTGAAATCTTTCAATTTCTCTCCATCACCTCCGGAGTCTAGCAAACTCCTCCGCCTGGCTTCCATGCCCTGCAGGCTCCGTCTCCTGCCAACCTCTTCAACATGAAGCCTGGTCACTCTGGTCCCATCACGTGCTCCAGCAGCACAGGCCTTTCAGCTCCTTGTTACATCCACTCTGTCACCTGCTCTCTTCCCTACTGATGACCCCAATCATTGTTTCAAGCCTCAAATGAGGGCAATGCAAATTCAAAAATAAACCGAGCTGGCAAAAACACATAAAAGCGAGAAAAAAAAGGACATTTCTGTTGTGACAAGGTTGTGGATAAGGAGACTCACTTGTGTGTTGCCAAATTGGCATTCGAAATCCCTAGTGCTTCTGGATTTGTCATGTTTGGGAGGAGGGTTTTTAAAACATCAGCTTTCTTGAGGTTGGATAAATAAAAGAAAATGCACACATTTTAGGTTTACAGTTCAATTAGTTTTTACAACTATACCTGTGTGTATAACGGCCACCACAATGACAACCCGGATATTGTCATCCACTCCAGCGTTCTCTCATGCCCTTTTGCAGTCAAATTGCCTTCTTTTGCCCTTGGCAACTACTGATCTGATTTCCAAAATCATAGATTCATTTGGGCTATTCTAGAGCTTCATATAAATGGACCCGTACTGTGTATAAGCTCCTTTATATCTGGCTTCTTTTGTTCAGCATAATGTTTTTGAGGTTCATCCATGGGGTTATATGTGTCAGTAGTTCAACTATTTTTATTGCTAAGTCATATTCCTTAGTAAGAAAATGCCACATTTTTATTTTCCATTTTTCTGCTGATGGGCATTTGGATTATTTCTAGTTTTGGCTATTTTGAACAATGCTCTTATGAACGTTAATATATAAGACTTTGTGCATGGGAGGTGCTTTTCTTTCCCTTGGACGGGATGGTAATTTTAGAAGGGAAGTTGCTCACTCTCTGACACTTATCATCAGAGGAAACATCACACTATGAAATGCTATTAGATGGGCTGGGAGTGGTGGCTCAAGCCTATAATTTAGCACTTTGGGAGGCTGAGGTGGGAGGCTCGCTTGAGGCCAGAAGTTCAAGACCAGTCTGGACAATATGGTGAGACTCTGTCTCTACAATTTTTTTTTTTTAATTAGCTTGGTGTTGTGGTGCATGCCTGTAGTCCTAGCTACTTCAGAGGCTGAGGTGGGAGGATCACTGGAACCCAGAAGGCAGAGGTTGCAGTGAGCCAAGATCCTGCCACTGTATTCCAGCCTGGGTGACAGAGTAAGACCCCATCTCAAAAACAAAAACATAAAACGATAGAGTAAGTGAATGAAAAGTTATGCATCCCTTACCCTTTTAATTAATTATGTATTTTATTTTGGCTCCATCACACAGGCTGGAGTGTACTGGCAAAATCACTGCTCACTGCGTGAAGCCCTGGGCACATGCAATCCTTCAGCCTCAGACTCCAGAGTAGCTAGGATTGCAGGCACACAGCACCAGACCTGGCTAATTTTTAAATATTTTTGTGTAGAGATAGGGTCTCACGGTGTTGCCCAAGCTAGTCTTGAACTCTGGTCCTCAAGTGATTCTCCCACCTTGGCCCCATTAAACTTTTAACTACAAACTACATGGAAACATGAAAAAGTATTCATAATGAAATGAATAGGAATGCAAAATTGTAACCATGCCATCAGAAGTGGTTACATACTTTCTGAAAGCATTTATTCGTACACATAAAGGCTTGACGGGTGGGGTAGAAAGGCAAATGGGGTAGAAGAGCAATGACCAGCACTTCCAGGGCACTGGGTACACACTGTGGAACGAGTGATTCTGGCACTGCTCCAGGATCGGAGGTGTATTGGTGAAAGAGAAGCAAGATGCCTGCTCGGATGGGGGGAAACAGGGAGATCATTTCCTGTTTTAGATGTTGGGAGATGCTTCACGTAATAAACTGACTGGAAACAGACGTTTGACTTGGATGCCCCTTTTTGGAAATGTGCCTGCATCCAGGGCTGGGTTGGGGCCCCACTGAACTTTGGCTCTGACACAGCTGTTGCCACACTCTGTGTAACTGAATCCATGTTTGCCTTCACCCAGCACCCCTCCCCCCAACTCTCCCCACCACAACACACCCCATGCCAGCCTGGTGACTCTGGAAGGTGGTTTCATCATTTGGCTTGCGGCTGGGTCCCACCGAAGTCTTGGCACTCAGTGGGATGGGAATTGAATAAAGGCGTAAGATTGCTGAGCGGGAGGCCTCTCTCTTGAAATCTACAGACTGACATGTTTACTAACGGGGCTGCAGCCCTGCACCCACCTTGGCCTTGGGCCACCAGACTCTAGAGCTTTTGTAACCTCTCCATGTCAGGAACTCAAATTAGACCTGGGGTTGCAGGCTGTACCCTCAGCTGGCCTTTGGGAAAAGGTTTTGTGCAAGGCATTTCCCAAGTGCTGACAGGATTGTGTCACAGACACAAAGCAAACTTTTGTTGGGCTCCAGGTGACCACCCACAGGTTATTATAAAGGTGACTGCACCCTCTGGCCACCAGCACTGCCTGGCTCCACATGCCCCCTGGTCTCAACATGGCACTGCCCTGGGTTCTTACAGTCCTGAGCCTCCTACCTCTGCTAGAAGCCCAGATCCCAGTGTGTGCCAACCTAAGACCGGTGCCCATCACCAACGCTACCCTAGACCGGGTGAGTGCCTGCGCTAGCCCTGCCCTGTGCACGTGGGCAGCTGCCTCCCTTTCCCTGCTGGCTGTGGTCAGCCGCCTGCTCCTGGCTCTGCCCTTTTCTTTGCTGGGTCCTTGGGGTAAAATTCTTACCAGCCCAGGGAACTCTGGAGGTACCCCCTGCCTCCAAACTCAGAAACCTCACTGCAGAGTCCTTTGCAGAGGACAATTCTTTGCTGGGCCTGGAGTGGCTGCCCAGGGGGAGTGACTGATCCTCAGGGTGAGCTCCTGCATGCCTGCTCCCCACCAGGGGCCTCATCTCCCCATTTGCAAAATCAGGGAGATATCTGCCTGAGTCTCTTCCTGGCTGACAGTTAAAGACTCAGCATCAAGCCCCCATCACCACTCCCACCTTCTCCCTAGATCTCCGGCAAGTGGTTTTATATCGCATCGGCTTTTAAAAACGAGGAGTTCAAGAAGATGGCTCAGGATATTCAAGCAACTTTCTTTTACTTCACCCCCAACAAGACAGAGAACACGATCTTTCTCAGACAGTACCAGACCAAGTGAGATCCCCCATTCCAGCCCACCCCATCTCAGCTTCTGACCTGAGCAAGCCGCTCCTTCTTCTGGCCTTGGCCTTTCCATGGGTAGACCCGGGAGGGCTAGCTTTAATCTCCACCAGACTCTTGCCCCTGGGCTGCGATGGGCGATTGTCCACTTCTCCTTGTTAATTGTACTGTTTTCCTTCTGTTTTCTGTTTGGCTTTAGCCGGAACGAGTGCATCTATAACTCTAGCTACCTGAATGTCCAGCGGGAGAATGGGACCATCTCCAAATTTGGTGAGGGCCAGCCCTCAGGCAGGAGGGTTCACCGTGGGAACAGGGCAGGCCAGCATAAATTGGGGGGTGGGGTGGGTCTAGGGTCCTGGAGACTTTGGGCACAGAGAAATAATCACTAACATCTTTGAGCTCTTACGATGTGCTCAGAAACAACTTTAAGAGGACATTGGGAGAATCACATGAGGAAACAGAACAGAGACCTCAAATAGCTTCCCTGAGGTCACACAGCTTATAATCAGAACTGGAATTGAAACTCCAGGCTGGCTTCAGACCTGCCTCTCTCTCCCTCTTTAAGATGCTTTGGAAACCCAGGGTGGAAGCCTGTATGTTGGCTAGGTGGTGCCTTCAACTCTGTCCTCCCATCACCACAGGGGTGGCACATAGCAGGGAGCTGATGGAGCTAAACTGACACTGTTTAGCCGCCTGAGCCTCCTCCCTGGGCCTCATTTTCCTCATCTGTAAATAGGGAGAAAGGCCCTGACTGCCACAGTCTGTGTGAGGCTCCTGTGATCCTATGTACAGAAAGTGCTTGGCGTGGAGCCTGGCACACAGTGGGGTTGGGCACACAGTGGCCCAGGGGAGCCCAGGCCTTCACGGATGGGCTGTGTGGGCCTGGACACACCTAGGCCTCCTCATCTGTAAGGTGGGCACCATTGTGCGATCCCATGTTCTCACCCAGAGGCTCTTTTTTCTCTTCCAGTGGCAGGACAAGAATATGTCGCTTACCTGCTGATCCTCAGGGACACTAGGACCTTCATGCTCGCTTTTGACGTGGACGATGAGAAGAAGTCGGGACTGTCTGTCTATGGTAGGCACGCTTGGCAGCCCCAAGTTCATGCCCCACCTAAGCCTCGCCCCCCATTCACCCACCCCTGGGGCTGGGCCCCCAGAACCCCAGCCCTCCCTGCCTCTCACCCAGGCCCCACTGCATCCCCACTCAGTCTCCTTACTCTTCCTGCAGCTGACAAGCCAGAGACGACCAAGGAGCAACTAGGAGAGTTCTACGAAGCTCTTGACTGCTTGCACATTCCCAGGTCAGAAGTCCTGTACACCGATTCAACAAAGGTAAATGCAAGGGATTGGGCAGTGCCCACTTGTCCATGGCCCACCTTGGGCAGCCTCAGAGCCCCGGAGGGGGAGAGCTGCCAACCATGGCTGCACAATCGGACAGATCTGCTTTTAGGCACCTGCCTCACTGTAGGAACAGCTGAGCTCTACAGACGCCAGGGGTGGTGGATGAGAGCCCAGGAGGGAGAAGTCCCTGGGAAACCAGGGCGGATCTCAAAGCTAACAGGAGGAAATAGTGTGAGCCAAGGTGGCAGGGGTGGGGGGGATTGGCAACTGGAGGAGACACAATATGGGGAGTTACCACCTACAGACGCCTCCCAAACCCCGGGCTTTCACCCCATCTCCACTCCCTGCTCAATTCTTTTTTTTTTTTTTTTTTTTGAGATGGAGTCTCACTCAGTTGCCAGGCTGGAGTGCAGTGGCAGGATCTCAGCTCTGCTCTCGGGTTCAAGCGATTCTCCTGCCTCAGCCTCCCAAGTAGCTGGGATTACAGGCATACGCCACCATGCCCAGCTAATTTTTATATTTTTAGTAAAGACAGGGTTTCACCATGTTGGCCAGGCTGGTCTCGAACTCCCGACCTCAGGTGATCCACTCACCTCGGCCTCCCAGAGTGCTGGGATTACAGGCATGAGCCGTCATGCCCAGCCCCCTGCTTATTTTTAATACCTGTGCAGTGGGGAATTGATACTGCGGTTTTCAGTGTCACCCGCACTGCAGCACGGCCAGAATCACCATCCCGATTTTTGCTACAAATGCGAATTACTGTGTAATGAGCTCCTTAACACTTTTCTTTAAATCTGTGTTTGAAGTCTTGCCTTGGTGTGGCCCCGTGCCCTAATATCTGTGAAATCACAGTGCCGATGAGCTGGTTCCAGGTTTTAAAACATACACATGCAGTACTTCCATGACTATTCAAAGAAAAACAAATTCCACCCATTTGCCACCTGAGAGCACCACCAGTGGTGTGACCTGCCCCCCCACCCCCAGCTCCAGGATCCTGGGACAGGGCTTAGAAACACAACCACTGTAGTCAGCTGACCCGATCCACAGCCTGGCACCCGTGCTGTCTGGCTTGGGAGCCTCGAATGGGCTCCATGGCCACCCTGAGCCTCAGTTACATCATCTGCATAGTAGTGGCGGTGGTGAGGAATTCAGGAGATGCAGCTTAAGGGTCCTGCGGGTCCTAAGTGCTCAGTCAATGCCCGTGGTTCTTAAGGGTCTGAGCCCCCATTTTAGAGGCAAATAAGCTGAGGCTCAGAGACAGAAAATGACTTGCCCAAGATCACCCAGCTGGGAAGTGACAGTGCCAGGGTTGGAACGCTGGTTGAGCTGGTTCCACAGGCCAGAGCTCATTCTGCGTGCCCCTCCCAGAAGACCTCCCACCCTTTCTCCGTCCCTCTGCTTCCCCCTCACCCCACCCCCTCACTGCCTTCTAGGATTTGTGTGAGCCGCTGGAGAAGCAGCATGAGAAGGAGAGGAAACAGGAGGAGGAGAAGTCCTAGCAGGACACAGTCTTGGATCAGGACAGAGACTTGGGGGCCATCCTCCCCCTCCAACCCAGCACGTGTACCTCAGTTCTTTCCCTCACTTGCATCAATAAAGCTTCTGTGTTTGGAACAGCTCAGTTGTTAGTCATTTGTTCATTCATTCATTCTGAAGCCTGCCCTGAATTGGACCCTGGCTGGGCACTGGATAAGACGCTGTCCCTGGTGGAAAGAGCCTCACATGTGCCAGGACAGATGATGACAGGCACCGAGTGCTGTGGGAGGCCAGCATTGTAGGAAGATAATTTCTTCTGCAGGGTGGAAATCTGGAAAGACTTCCTGGAAGGGGCATCTGAACCAATCTAGAAAGATAAGGAGCATCATACAACCTGCTGTTCCTGTGTACAATGTGTGAAGATCAAATCAGGGTCATGAACATTTTCACCTCAGTTGCCATTTCTTTGTGTTGGGAACATTCCATATCACACAGTACCTATAGATATGTACATTATGTGTCCATTTAAAGTAATACAAGCAAAGAAACATAGCTTTTTTTTTTTTTTTGAGACAGAGTCTTGCTCTGCGGCCTAGGCTGGTATGCAGTGATGCAATCCCAGTTCACTGCAACCTCTGCTGCAAGCAATTCTCCTGCCTCAGCCTCCCGAATAGCTGGGACTACAGGCGCGTGCCACTACGCCCCACTAATTTTTGTATTTTTAGTAGAGATGGGGTTTCACCATATTGGCCAGGCTGGTCTAACTCCTGACCTCGTGATCCGCCCGCTTCAGCCTCCCAAAGTGCTGGGATTCCAGGCGTGAGCTGCTGCGCTCGGCCCACACATGTGAATTTCTAAACGGAGACTACTGTAAGGCCTTTCTCCTAACAGCAAGATTGTAATAAAACTTTAGTCATGAAAAAACAAAAAACCTTTCTGTTCCTCCTGCAAGCAAGGAAATGAGAGGATGCATTTGAAAAACCTTGGGGCAGAAGACCCTAAACAGGAGTGGAGGTGTGATATGGTTTGCCTGTGTCCCCACCCAAATCTCATGTGGAATTGTCACCCCCACGTGTTGGAGGTGGGTCCTGGTGGAGCTGATTGGGTCATGGGGGTGGTTTCTAATGGTTTGGCACCATCCCCCCCCAGTGCTGTTTCTCATGAGGTCTGGTTATTTGGAAGTGCGGAGCACCTCCCTCTTCGCTGGCTCTCTCCTGCTGCCTTGTAAAGAAGGGACTTGCTTCCTCTTTGCCTTCCACCATGATTGTAAGTTTCCCAAGTCCTACCAGTGGTACTTCCTGTTAAGCCTGCAGAACTGTGAGTCAATTAAACCTCTTTTATTTTTTTTTTCATAAACTACCCAGTCTCAGGTAGTTCTTTATAGCAATGTGAGAACAGACTAATCCAAGGTGGATGGGGTGGGGAGAGTTCATGGCATATGGTGCCAATCATAAGGACTTTATTTCACTATTACCATGACCATTGGGGGGCACATTGGGGGACCAGGCTGGAGGCAGGAAGGCCTAAGTGAAGGCTGCTGTGGACATCCAGTCCAGAGGCGGTTGCCTGGCCAGGCAGGGCAGGGAAGGGTTAGAGTGATGGAGAGGACTTGGGGCCCAGGCCAGACGGGCTGGGTGTCTCCATGGAGGTGTCCTCAGGATGCCCACCTGGGAGGCCCAGAGGAGGCAACACTTAAGGGTGAGGCCAGTCCCTGGAAATCAGCTGACATCTTGCAAATGTAGAGCCCCGAGGTGGAGCCAAGCCCAAGACAAGACCCACTCAGTGACACATGCCACGAAGGGCTGGCCTCACCCAGACCTCGGGGCTCACGATGGACAGCCTCTTGTTACGTGAGGGAAGCAGCTCCCTTCCAGTGGCAGAAAAGTTGGGCTGAGTTGTTGGAGCAATTCTGCGTGTGCAGCTGCCTATGCCACCCAGGGTGACAGGACCATTAGCCCAAAGCCCTGACACTCAGGGGTCCAATCCTGTGTCCTCAGGTACCACTCCCCTTTGTATCTCCTGTCCCAACAGCCAAGCTCCACAGGCCCAAGACCCCAGCACCCTTTGCTCAGCACCCAAACCACTGCTATGTCCACAACACGGAGGCTAGGGATGCCATGCTGATGTCCTCAGAATGCAAGTGGACAAAGCAGCCTCTGGGGCCCCAGAATGGCCTGAAACTGAAGGTTCAGAACGTACAAGAACATGGGGGTGGTTTCTGATTCTTTAGCATCATCCCCTGAGTGCTGTTTCTCATGAGATCTGGTTGCTTAAAAGTGTGTAGCCCTTCCCCCTTCGTGCTCTCTCTCTCTCTCTGTCTCTCTCTCTCTCAATCTCTCTCTCTCCTGCTGCATTGTGAAGAAGGGACTTGATTCCACCATGATTGTAAGTTTCCTGAGGTCTCCCAGCCATGCTTCCTGTGAAGCCTGTGGAACTGTGAGTCAATTAAACTTCTTTTTAAAAAATAAACTACCCAGTCTTTTCCATTTCAGTATTACCTTCAGTGAGACACCATTTTCAACCCTACTGAGGAGGATCCGCTGAAAAAGGAAACAGAAATGAGTCGTGGTGGGCAGGACAGGGAGAAGCGAGGGAGGCGAGAAGTGAAGCTGGAAGGAAAACCCACAGAAAGCAGCAGCAGGAGGTGAAGAGAAAAAAAATCATGGGGGTATAGGAAGCAAAAAACACACATTACAAAGAATGTGGACTTTGGACTCAGACCAATGTGAGTTCAAACCCAGGCTCTCTCCCGAACCAGTCTGGGCAGATGGCCCAGTGGAACCTCTCTCCTCATCAGTAAAAGGGGGGACATGGTAGGGTCTTGAGGGCTAGCATGTGGGCTGTGTGAAGCAGGACAGGCCCAGCGCTTAGCACAGGGATCAGGGGCTAGGAGGTGCTCCCTAAATGGCAGCTGCTGTTCGCTGTTGAAGGAGCACTGGGGAGAGTCAAGGTCCACACTCTCGTAGATGCCAACCCGACGTGAGCCTCATGAACATCTCCGGCCTCAGTCAAAAGGGACTTGGCTAGGCAGCCCTACCTCAAAGCCCTCTGCAGCTGAAAGATTTATGATTCTTAGATACGCAGATGGGAAACACTGGAGAAACGGACGCCACCAGAGGGAGGCAGGCAGGCACCCAACAGGTCTCCTGGGAAAGAGTTGGGCTGGGCATCAAATCTTCCACCCCATAAACTTGACTTTAGAAGGCAAAAGGTTTTTTTGTTGTTGTTTTTTGTTTTTTAGATGGAGTCTCACTCTGTCACCCAGGGTGGGGTACAGTGGCCTGATCTCAGCTCACTGCAACCTCGGCCTGCGGGTTCAAATGATTCTCCTGCTTCAGCCTCCCGAGTAGCTGGGACCATAGGCACATGACATGATGCCCGGCTCATTTTTCTACTTTTAGTAGACACAGGGTTTCACCACGTTGGTCAGGCTGGTCTCGAACTCCTGACCTCGTGATCTTGTCACCCTAGACTCCCAAAGTGCTGGGATTACAGGCGTGAGCCACCATGCCCAGCCTAGAAGGCAAAGTTAATGACACACACCACAGACACACATGGCTCTGGGTATTTTTTTGTCTTCTTTTCTTATTTTAAGATCAATATTCATTCTTCATTTGCCCTTGTAACGAAAATAGATTTTTAAATGCCTCAAATATACAAACATCATTGATGCACACACATTCCAGAAATGCAGAGGTATGTGCTGCCATGGGGTGGGGGTGCGGGAGGCGGCCTAGCCTTATGGCCACAGACCGTACCCCAGCCCAGGCCTGGCAGGTAGCTGGCCACTGATAAATGCCACTGGGATCCTAGGAGAAGCTGGGGACCTTGCATGAGGTACTGAGAGGGACTACAGTGGACGGCGTCCTGGGTGCTTCGTAGCTTGCCTCCATCCCAGCAGGCCCACGGGGAAGGCCTCTGCTGCCATGGAGAAGCTGGACGCATGTCAGCCTGGGGCTCTGACATCGTAAAATGCCCCACTGACTGCCAGTCACTAGGAGAAAGGTCTCCAGCTGTGCCCTTCCAGAGGTGCTTGCCCCAGAGTGACTGGTCACATGGGGGACAGGTGTGCTCCAGAAACCGTACGCCTTTCCTTTCTTGTCTGGCCTCCTAAGGAGGACCCAAGATCAGGAAAACTCCCCAGTTTAAAAAAATATCTGTCCATCTGTATATAAAATGCCTATTATTAGCTGCAGGGGGACACGTGCAGGACCAGGAGAGACTGTCAGAGGCTCTGCCCGGACGTAGGCGGGCCTCGCTCACAGCACCTCTGTGAGGGGCAGGTGCTCCTGGAAAGTCACATCTCTTGGTGATTGAGCTGGCACCCCCTCCACTCGGAAAGCACAGGGACTGAGCAGGCGGGGTCTGTGCTGGAGGGATACTCTCCTGGTGAGAAACTATGCGGGCCTTCCGGGCCTCAGCAGTTCCAGCCCGCTCCTGGCCTGGCGGCCACCTGCCCACCCACCCACTCATCTGTCTCTGGGCCCCCAGTGAAGTCAGAAGAGGCAGGAGCCCTGCAGGCTGTGAGCCTGGCGCAGGTCGGCCGACAGCGAGCGGCTCATCTGCCTGGTGGTGGAGCGGACGCTCTCGGCAGCCTGCACGGCCCGGCTCAGGGCCTTGTTGAGCTCCTCCAGGTCGCCCAGGTCGAGCTGGATGGAGTGCCGGTGCCCCCGGGCTGGCGGGGGAGAGGCTGTGGGGGGCCACTCGGCAGCTGGTCGGGCTGAGGTAGGTCCTGCGGGCGCATAGTACCTGCAGGGAGAAGTGAGTGGGTTCATTACACGTGGGGAGGCTGGGAACGAGCCGAGGAGCACCGCGTGTGGGGTCAACCCCCTTCTACATCCCAGCTGGGCCGCTGGGCCCTACTCTCTGGGTCTCTCAACTTCTCTACCTCTAAAATGGGAATAATGGGCACACATCGAGGGATTTCTTGGAAAGATGAAGGAAGATAACAACACGTGTGCCTGACCCAGAACAGGTGTTCCAGGACAGGAAGTTCAATCCACCTGTTCATCTCACAGTGACTGACCGCCCATCTAGTGTGCCAGGCTCTGGGGTTACAGTGGGACGAGAAAACATGGACTCCTGCAACCTTCTTGGAGCCGGATCTTGGGAAGCCCAGGGTCACCCCAGGCTTGACAGCAAAGTCCCCTCATTGGAGAATATCTGGGAGTTCCATTTGCCAAGCATGGGGTGCTGGAGAAAGGCAATAATAATAATAATAGGAATTCTGCAGGAGCGGGAGGGTCTGGCCCCAGGTATCCTGGGAAGGGAGGGGAAGGGCATCCTTCCCAGCCCAGTCCTACAGGAATGTGGGGTGCGGTTTTAAAGTGCTGTGGGAATGAGCTGACAAGCCTATTGAGATGAAGCACAGATTTCCTTAAGAAATGGCAATGGCATCTATCAGGGCCACTAAGTTTAGGGTTCCAGGAAACCAGCAGTGGGAAGAGGGGGTGTGGCCTCTGCATTGTTGAATAAAGCATGTGTGGCGGGGGGGGGGGTGATAAAGGGGCACAAGTTTAGGAGGCCTTGGCGGAGTCACTCACTGGCATCTCACTTGGCACACTGTGAAGTCTGGCTTTACTCCTGAGCACCCACTTTCTAAGTTACACTACTGTCCAGTGTGTAACAACAGATGATCCAAACAGACATTCCTCCAAAGGAGACATTCAAACAAATGATACACACGTGAAAAGATGTGCACCATCAGCCAGCAGGAAATGCAAAGTGAAACCACTCCACACACCTAAGCTGGCTAAAATCAAAAAGGACAGATAGCGACCAGTGTTGACAAGGGTGTGGAGACACTGGAACCCTCCGCACTGCTGGTGGGAATGTAAACGGTGCAGCCACTGTGGAGGACAGTCTGGCAGTTCCTCCAACAGTTAAACCCAGAGCCTAGCCCAGGTACCCATGTACCACCTGGTGCCTTCATCTTTGTTTTACAGATGAGCATAGTGGAGCTCAGAGACGCTAAGTGAGTCAGGAGGCAGAAGAACATGACGGCCTTAGCAGCTCAGGCCCTGGCGGCCCACCCCAAATGCCAACCATTCTGCTAGGCTAGCCATGTGACTCTGGACAAGCTAAGTCACTTTGCAAGGCCTCTGTTTTCCCACCTAAAACAACCACAGTTAGCAACCTCTCAGTTCAGAGCCCATGGAAAATTCAGGTAAAAAGCCTGGCACTTCCAGGCCACGGTAAGTGTTCTATAAATGTGAGCTCCTAAGACCCAGGGTCAGAGAGCTGGAAGGGGCAGCCATGGGTTCGCACCCAGCCCTGACTCTCCCTGTATCTCTAACCTGTGCTAACTGGCAAGCAGCAGATGCTGATAAAAATAATCTGAACTGAATGAATGGGCTTCCCCGATCCCATAAACAGCAGCCTGCACTCCTTCCTCTAGGGATAGTCTGGTGTACGTAACTACAGAGGCTCCTCAAATTACAGGGGGGTTATGTCCCTATAAACCCACCGTAAAGTCGAAAAATCATAAATTGAACCATTGTAAAAGCGGGGACTGTCTGGACTGGGTTCTCATACACCCCCACCTTCTGTTAATTTGATGGCCAGCTTGGACTGAAAGTTACCCAAAACTCTCCCCTAGGGCAGACACTGAAAAAGTCCCTCTGGGCTGGAAAGCCTTGGCTGCAGGGCCTACGGGGCAGCTGCCCAGCAGGGGGCAGCACAGGCCCACTCCACTTTCCAAACTGCACTGGCCTCAGCCACGGAGCCCGCTCAGTCCGGCTGACCAGCAGCTGGAGAAACTTCAGGATGCCACCAGCCCACATTCTAGCAGCATTAGAAGCACCATTGTCATTGGCCAACTTCTATGTATTATGGGCTTTCCATGCATTAATTCATTCAATCCTCACCACAACCCATTTTGCAGAGGAGGAAACTGAGGCATAGGTATAACCCACCCATCCTAACTTGGAAACAGCAACCTGGTTAGTTCTGCCTACAGGCCAGAGCCTGGAAGAATGTGGAATGGGGCCTCGGGAGAAGTAAAGACTCCATGGTGAATTCCAGGCAAAACCTTTCCCACCCAATGAGTCAGAACATGGGCAGGTGCTCTCCCCCATGTCTGCTGGAGGTCTGGGCATGCGGCACGGGGCCTCAACGTTGCTGGAGTGGAAGATCCCTTAAGTACTTGCTCAGACTCAGCTGAGAGGGCAGCAAGAAAGGACATTTACAGACCAGGCGTGATGGCTCGCGCCTTGTAATCCCAGCTCTTTGGGAGGCCGAGGTGGGCAGATCACCTGAGGCCAGGTGGTCAAGATCAGCTTGGCCAAAGTGGCAAAACCCCTGCTCTATCAAAAATACCAAAATAATTAGCCGAGTGTGGTGGTGCATTCCTGTAGTCCCAGAGGCTGAGGCATGAGAATCACTTGAACCCAGGAGGCAGAGGTTGCAGTAAGCCGAGATGGCACCACTGCACTCCAGCCTGGGCGACAAATCAAGACCCTATCTCAGAAAATATACATAAATAAAAAAAATTTTAAAGCACATTTATAGGCCTGGTCCCCGAATAGAGAACAGGGCTGGATGGTGCCTGGGGTCCCTGCTCCACCAAGCACCAGCCCTCCCCGTGACTCAGGCCCTCACTGCCTACACTTACAGGCTTCCGGCAACACAGGCACTGAAGGTGTCAGTCCCAATCGACCCATTTCCCAGCAAGGGAAGCAGGCAGAGAAGCAGCTGCTGACAGCTGAAGACAAGAAGATAGATTTCCTACTTCCGGGGTCTGGGTTTTGGTCCCCTGCACAATCCTATCATCTTGAACCCAGTTTTACTCCTTTTTCTTCCTATTAGTGACCAGGCTGAGCAATAGCAACATTCTCTGGGATGGCAAAGCTACTGTGTGCTCAGCAGGGAGCACGTGCTCACCCGGCACCGCAGACTCCACATACATCTCATCCAGCTCCTGCCCTGTGCCGCACTCAATCCTCACACACAGAATTAAATACACGGTTCAGATTCTTCCCCCATTTAACAGATGGGGAAGTTGAGGCTTGGAGAGGAAGTGACTTTGCCAGGGCCACAGTGCTACTAGGGGGCAGATGGGACTCCAACGTCGCTCTGGCCAGCTCCAAACTCAAGCCACTACCGTCTTGGCTTCCCTGCCTCTCCTGGCTTGACTGACGTTATGTCCAGAATCTATGCAAAAAGTCCTACAATATACCCGACCAGGACTCCTCAAAGCTGTCCACGTTATCAAAAACAAAGAACTGTGGGAAACTGTCACGGCTGAGAGGAGCCTAACAAGGCATGACAATCACACACCATGTGGGACTGTGGATGGGATCTTGGGATAGAAAAAGGGCTTTGGAGGAAAACAGAGGAGGCCTGAATAAACCATGGACTTCAGTTTCTAATAATGTATGAACAGTGCTTCACTGGCATAGCCAATGTGCCGATGTAAGATGTTAACAACAGAGGAAACTGTGCAGGAGTGAGGAGGTGTGTGGGAATCTCTCTAGACTAGCTGCTCAATTTCCTTATAAATCAAAGCTGTTCTAAAAAATAAAGTCTACTTAAAAAACAACAGTGGTCATCACTTACTTGCTGAGAAAACCCACAAGGAAAAGGGAAGATGGTTAGGATTCTCAGTCTCCACAAAGTTAGAAGCTCCCAGAGGGCAGGGCCCTCCCTCTTCCTGGTTCCCTTCACTGCTGGTCCCAGGGCTAAGCACTCTCCTTGGTACTTGGGTTTGTTGAGTGACTATGTAAGTGCTGGGCTCCTGCTGCGTATTATCCACGCAGTAATAAAACACAGGAGGAGTGCACTGCATCTCAGCCGCCCCACACAGGTCCGAATGCTAACATATTCAGTGAGCTATACAAAGGGGCTGGGAAGGTCAGAATGAAAGGCTCTTACACAGCGGCTGGTGGATAAGGCATGACAGGCACCGAGGAGATGTAGGCAAAGGCCGGAGGGGCTGGTGCTGGGGGCGCAGCCGCCAGGTACCACAGTCCAGAGGGTGGGCATGGCGACAACCCCGCCTGCTTGCCCCTCTGCTTGGGGCTGGGAGTTGATGGTGCTTTTCTTCTCGTGGTGGCCTTCTCTGCCCCTACCAGGGAGGGAAGAGCAGAGAGAGACAGTCTGACCACTTGGCCAGATGCAGCCAAAGATGCAGGGTCCACCCAGCCCTTCCCACGTGAGAGCCAGACAGGCCCTCCCCTGTGAGACTCCACGCTGGGGAGGCCTCTCTTTGGGGAACAAATCCTCTGCCCCGATTGCTCTGTCCCAGACGGGGAGAGCAGCCGCCCCAGCTAAACTCACCCAGGTCCCCAAACCCTGGTCAAGGAGAGCTGAGGGTCTGGCTAAGAGAAGAAATGAAGCGTTTGTCCCTACCAGAGGTGGCTGAGCCTGGGCCATCTCCGTCCGGGGGAGACCCAACTCGACCACACAGGGGACACTGAAGGGTATCAGCAGGAGGTGGTCCCAGTGGGTCTCCTGTGGCAGCACCGCCTGGAAGAGGAGGGAGAGATGTCAGGGCAGGATTACGTCTACATCATCAGATCGGTCTTCTGCAGTGGACTCCTCGGGTCCACTGTGGAGGGGACAGGCTGCCTCCATCTGGGTGATGATAGTGACCACAACCATGACAGTGAGAGCAAGCATTTGACGAGCCAGGCCCTCTCATTATTTTATCAAATCCTACAAGCCACTGGGCTAGCTACTGTCTTCCTCCTCCCCCCGCCAACTTTACAGATGGGGAAACTGAGGCTCCATGACATCAAATAATTTGCCAAGGTCTCAGAGCTGGGAAGCAGTGGTCCTTGGATCGTAAGCCTGGGCTCTCCCAAATGCAGCCCACCTCCATTTCCCCCTACCCACAGTAAGACAGACCCATTCTCCACCTGTCAGGTTCCCAGAACACTCCTCGGGGGAACCAGGGATGTTAGTAGAGGCCTATGGGAGCAGAGGAGAGTGGGCACCATTGTTCTCTTCCCACACAAATCCCCAGTGCCACACCTGGGTGAGTTCCAGGGCTGCTCTGTTTCTCTTTCATGCCTTGGCTCAACCACCACTCCTTCTGGGAAGCCCTCCCACCCCGCCAGGCAGAGTCAGGTACCCCCCAGCCCTGCTTGTGTTCGCCTATCCCACCTCTGGCCACTCTGCCTTGTGTTCCTGGGGGACAGGGCCCAGGGCCCCATCGGGGTGGGTGCTGAAGGAATGAATGAATGAATGCAGGACTCTAATGCTACCACAGGTAGGGCATAGTGGTAAAGAGGTGGGGCTCTGCAGTCACAAAGACCTGGGTTCAAATCCTGTTTCCACCACCACTTGTAAGCTGTGAGCTGTTGGGCAAGTTACTTAATCTCTCTGAGCCTTGCTGTCCTTGCCTATAACATGGATATAATAGTACTGAGTACTTACTTCACAGAACTGTGAGGGTTAATGTATGCAAAACCCTTAACATGACACCCTCTATACAGAGGGACTTAATAAACAGCAGCTTGTTATCATCAGTCATCATCATCACCATTGCTTGAAAAGGCCTAGAAACCATCTCTTCCAATCCTTTCATTAGAGATGTGGTGGCCAAGGCACAGAGAAGTCAAGGAACTGGCCTAAGGTCACACAGCAAGTCAGTGGCAGAACTGGGACTAGAAGCCATTGCCTGAATTCTCTGATCGCTTGGGCAGATCCAGCCACTCCTCCCTGTGGGCTTGGGGGAAAGTATGAGGGGCGAAGGGAGGGTGGAGGGGAGAATAAGACATAATCACTGACGCCAGTTCCCCTGCTGCCTAGAGCCCATCTATCAGGACCCTTCGGGAACTTGTTAAATCAAGGAGGTGGCTTCAGGCAACAGCGCCTGGAGCAGCAGATGAGATGACAGGACACCCAGAAAAATCCTGTTCCCTGGTCTGTCCCTGTAACCCACCACTGAGTTCAGGGCAGGCCAGATCTGGTCCCGTGCACACTTCCCTGAGGGCAAGAAGCTGCAGTTGCGGCTGCCTGGGACAGATTTCCAGGTACCATTCCTTACCTGCATTCTGGGTCCTGACGGGCCGGCAGTGGGGACAGGAGACTGTGCCATTGCCTTTTGGGACCGCCTTAGGGGACAGAACATGGTATTCGTGGCCTGGGGAAAGGAATCAGAACTGTCAGTATCAGCCCTCTAGATGATGCAAAATCGAGGAGGATTCTGGAATAATGATCTTTTTCCTCTTCCTCCAAATGGTTATAATAGTCTCTGTGTCTCTCTCATGTGCGCACCTGTGAGTGTGCATACACACATCATGTGTAAAATATGTATATATATGAGTATGACTGACATACATATACACATATATGTCACCACACATTTTTGTGTCTGTTTATTGCAAGCTTTTTCCAGATGCCTATTCTGTTTCATCTCAGATCCCAGAGCCAGATGACATCCAGTAGCAACCAACACACCCAGGCTAAGTCAGGACTGGAAGGCAGGCCAGGAAGAAATGATAAGCAAAGCAACAATAAGAAATTAACAAGTGATGCTGTTCCCCACACCCCAACTTGCTGGTTTGGATCTAATGGCTCGGGCATGGGGTCAGTGGCGTTTTCGCCTCCATGCTGAGTGGCCGTAATGTGTGGATAAACGTAGCGCCCATTTCACAGGCCTGTAGGGAGGACTGAATGGGGCCGTATCCACGCCGTGCTCCGCCCAGTGCCTGGCAGATGTAAAGCACTTGATGTTATGAGAAAGCTGGAGGGACTGTGGCCTTCTCACCCAGCCCCACCACCTCCTGCCTATCCATCCCTGAGCTTTAAATAAGGCCTTCTACGTGACACCTGAAGCCACGGTGGAGAGGTCTCATCATCTCATTTCCCTCCTGTGCTGTTCTGGCTTTCTGGCACTGAAGGTCATTGCTATTATTTTCCCCACGCAACAGATGTGGAAACTGAGGGTCAGAGAGGCTCACAGCCACTTTCTGTGAGACTGACTTCAGAGTCCGGTTTTGACTTGTATACTGTCTTCCTCTCATTGTGTTAGAAGCACTTCTCCAGGTTGAGCTCACCTTTAAGGGTTGAGATCACCTTTAAAGGCTGCGCAAAACCTCATCCAACGACATCATCTCTCTTTCCTTTTGCTAGTAAATCCACAGAGAGGTTGTCCGGTGAGCTGGGAGGCGCTCCTGCAACTCTTGCTTCTAACTCCTTGGCCTCTGTTGACTCCCTCACTATGCTCCATGGAGCCGAGATGTGCCTCTGCCTTCCTGCCTTGTCCCCAGAATCTGAGGTCAGCAGCCCTCCCTCCTCCGCAAGGTGTCAGTGAAAGACGTTGCCTTTACCATAATTACCTATTGGTTATCGTCTTCTCTGCTACACAGTCAGATTCATGAAGGTGAGAACTATATACATATATATATATATATATATATATATTTTTTTTTTTTTTTTTTTTTGAAATGGAGTTCCACTGTCACCCAGGTTGGAGTGCAGTGGTGCAATCGCAGCTCACCGCAACCTCTGCCTCACAGGTTCAAGCAATTCTCGTTCCTAAGCCTCCCAAATAGCTGGGATTACAGGTGCCTGCCACCACACCCGGCTAATTTTTTTGTATTTTTAGTAGAGACAGGGTTTCGCCACATTAGCCAGGCTGGTCTTGAACTACTGATCTCAGGTGATCCTCCCGCCTCGGCCTCCCAAAGTGCTGGGATTACAGGCATGGGCCACCATATCCGGCCCATATATATTTTTTTTAAATGTTAAGCACTTGAAATGCTACCATTTGTCATCTCAAGTCTACTCTGCACCAGGTGCCGACTTCCTGAGATACAAGTGCCCTCTGGAAATGAGAACTTGAAGGAAGCCAGGTGTACTCAATGGTATATGCAAATGGTATACCCAAGTCAGGGTCCACCCTGTATGCTCTGAGCTGGGAAAGAGCAGGTGATCAGAAACTAATTTAGGATCGACCAGCTGAACAGGCTTCCCAGAACCAAGCGTGGGCCGTAGTGAAGGGGAGGCATCAGAAAGCGTTTGCTGAATGAGTGAATGAATGAATGAATGAATGAACAAATGCGCAGAGATTCATGAAGACAATGCTTCCTGCTGGCTTTTATATCATGGAACAGACAGAAAATGATATTTGAATGACCCACTGGGCATATGGAAAAAGCTTCTCATAACAGAGGAGACCTCCGCCCCCACCAGGGGCTGCACCCATCCCGGCCCTCCCTCCTGACCTACCTGTGTATTGGCCCCGGAAGGTGACCCTGTCTGACCATCCAGCACTGCCACCCCCTCTCTTTCTGTCCCGCGCTGCCCGTGGACTGTCCTCAGTGGTCCTGCTCTTCTCAGAGAACAGTGGCCGGGGGGGCAACTCAGAGTCTGAACCTGGGGTGGAAAAAGTAGGGCATCAGAGGGGGCAAGGGGTGGGGGTCACATACCTCAAGGAGTGGGTGTATCATGAGTTCAGGCTCTGGGGCGGATGTCTGGGTTTTAATCCCCAATCTGCCCCTTAGGAGTAACAGCTGACATTTCCAGAACCCTGCCCCCATGCCAAGCGCTAGTCTAGACACTGTGTGTGCTGTGTCGGGTGCCTTCACAGCAATCCCATGAGGTGGACACTTTATAACTACATGGTGAGCTGTCCCTTTAACTGCTCAGAGCAGGTAAACAACTCGGCCAAGGACAAGTGGAGGGAGCTCGGCTGATCCTGGCTACTGACTCCAGGGCCTGGATCCTTCAGCACGTCCCCCCTACTCCCTGGGCTTCGGCATCCTTATCTGTGGAATGTGGATAATATGACCATCTTGCAGTGGAGGTTAAGCAAGATGGCAGCTACAAAGCCCTTACAGACACCCTGCACACAGTAGGTGTGCCGTATATTAGAAGTGCACTGTGCTGGTGAGGCGCGATGGCTCACACCTGTAATCCCAGCACTTTGGGAGGCCAAGGTGGGCGGATCACCTGAGATCAGGAGTTCAAGACCAGCCTGACCAACATGGAGAAACCCCGTCTCTACTAAAAATGCAAAAATTAGCCAGGCCTGGTGGCACATGCCTGTAATCCCAGCTACTTGGGAGACTAAGGCAGGAGAATCACTTGAACCCAGGAGGCGGAGTTTGCAGTGAGCCGAGATCGGCCATTGCACTCCAGCCTGGGTGACAAGAGCAAAACACTGTCTAAAAAAAATTGAAGTGCACTGCGCTTCACAGCACTATGATATCCTAAAACAGATGCACAAAAACCCTTCTCCAAGTTTCCTTGAATGCTGTTGCTGTGGTCCCTGACCACTGAGCCAACATGCTCAGACTGTGGCCTCCAGAAATCGGCCTTGGCAGGTGGTCACTTACTCAGGGACAGTCGGGGCACCTCCCGAGGCACTGAGGAAGACCTGGCTCGCCGCCTTCCTGCGGAGACCGTCTGCTCTTCACCTCTAGGCTCCCCAGACAATCTCTCTGTGGATTTACTAGCAAAAGGAAAGAGATATGTCATTGGACGAGGTTTTGTGTGGCCTTTAAAGGGATTTGTGAGAAGCTCAGCCTGGAGAAATTCTTCTAACACAATGGAAGGAAGAGTATAAAAGTCAAAGCCAAAGACTCTGAAGTCAGTCTCACAGAATATGGCTCTGAGCCTCTCTGATCCTCAGTCTCCCCATCTGTCAAATGGGGATAATGAGAGCAATTACCTCAGAGGGTTATGAAAAGATGAATGAGAAAATGTTCATAAAACTCTTCATCGAGTGCCCTCCCATAAAAACACTCAAAAGAAGCCAGCTGATTTTATGTTATTGTCATAAATGAACCAACACCAAATTAGTGGGTGAGAGGGTAGGCATCCTGGCAACGTTCTAACTCTTTGGCTGGGTGGCGGGCCCGGGGATATTCATTGCATTGTTCTCTATTGTTAACACAGAGGTTTATATATTCTTCTGTGCATCAAATCCTCCACAGTGAACAAATGGAACAGTGAATGAATGAATGAGTGAATGAGTGAGAGAAGGATGTGACAGTGCCTGAGTCCATATGTCTGGGGACAGCCAGAGGCCAGCCAAGACTATCTTCCATGGCTGCCACCAGGACACAGAGGTAGGAGTTTTGAGGTCACCCACCTGCCATAATGGGAGCCCCAGGGGGCTGGGGAGTCCGCTGGCCGGCCGCGGGTCCGGGTGGGGCGGTCAAAGGCAAACGCTGGGCGAGTCGGGCTATCCTGGGGTGCCCGATGCAGGCTGTCCTCCAGCCGCAGGCGGAGCCGGGACACCTCCTCTTGCAGCTCGCGGATGGCCTGGCTGGGGTAGGAGTGGACACAGAAACAAAGAACAGAGGCATGGGGAACCGAGCTGCAGCCACCCCAGAGGGTGCCAGGACGCAGCAGCCTCTGTCCCGTCCCAGCAGGCACAGGGTCTAGCTCTGCTGCCAAATGATTCTAGAACTTTCCTGTGCAACACTTTTCTTGCACACAACTTGACATCCTTTCTGAGTTCATGTCCCTGTGCATTCAGTGAACAGAACAGAACCTCTGAAGTTTCCCCTGCGTGACACACAGGGTCTGAATAGCTGTCCAGAAACACCAGTGACAAATTCCTGAGCTGGAGCTGAGGACGCAGGAGAGAGAGGGCCCTAGCTACAGTTCGCTGTAAAACACCAACCTTCACTCTCTGTCCAGGTGCAGCTCCTTTCCCTACCACTGTGCAAGCCCGTCCCTCCAGACCTAGCAGAAGATGCTTGTCCACTGTCTCCCCGTGCAGACAGTGAGCTGCCAGCAGGCAAGAAGGAAATGGTTTCCTGTCTGATAACCCCTGAGCCCCTGCACCTTGTGGGCGCTCAGGACACAGTACTGCAGAGGATCTGGGCTTTGAGAGGGAGCAGAGTAGAGCGCTGTGCATGGAGAGCAGACAAGGAGACACCTTGATGCTTCCTAGCCCCACCTGTCCCAGGAGGGCTGACTGAGAGCAGGCTGGAAGCTGACTGCAGGGCTGTAGTAAATCCTGGTGAAACTCCCAACGTGGTCCTACCTCCAGCCGCCAGCATTTAGGGAGTAAACCCTGTTTGCATTTCTCTCCAGTCAGTCCCTGCATCTCCAGGGTCTCCTTTTGTGGGCATCGCTAGGACTGCAGCAGATAATCCTAACCAGACACCCCTCCCCACAAGACTCCTTCTCCCCAACATGGAGCAGCGTTAGAGCTTCAACCTCCAAGCTGATGCAGGTTCCACATCTATCCCTTGGTCTGGGGTGGGAATTCCCATTGGGGCCGTTCTTGCCTGGTGGCCCCTGGACTGGTGGGTGAGCGTCTCCTGGTGCTGTCTCCAGCAGACATGAGCACTCAGATGAGTGTGTCAGAAGGAGTGGAGGCCTCTTTCTGGCTGTGCCCTAGCACTGAGCGTGTGTGTTCAAGGGCAGTGGGTTCCCTTGGCAATCCCCAGGGAGATGCCTGCTGGTGTTTCTGAGACAAAGCCGTGAGGGCAAGGGGTGGGCGGTGGCTACTGGAGAGTGACATCTCCCCGCCCCCAGTTAACCCCTGCAAGGGAGAGCTCCGGCTCCCAGTCAGAAGGCATTAAAAAAAGGCTCAGTGTGGTGGCTCACACCTGTAATCCCAGCACTTTCGAAGGCCGAGGTGGGTGGATCACCTGAGGTCAGGAGAGCAAGACCATCCTGGCCAACATGGTGAAACCCCCTCTCTACTAAAAATACAAAAATTAGCTGGGTGTGGTGGCATGTGCCTGTAATCCCAGCTACTTGGGAGGCTGAGGCAGGAGAATCGCTTGAGCCTGGGAGGCAGAAGTTGCAGTGAGCAGAGATCGTGCCACTGCACTCCAGCCTGGGCGATGGAGCGAGACTCTGTCTTCAAAAAAAAAAAAAAAAAAAGGCTTACCAGGCCAGAGCATGAGTCAGTCACTTGGGTATCTCAGTCTCCCTGATTTAACTCTTTAGTTTCTTGCTGAGTGCCAGCTGGCACTTAAAATTCATCTTTCTTGGCAAACTTACTCCCCCGCCTCTGCACTTGGCATCAGCATCCAGCTAACCGGCCAGACAGAAATCTGAGCCCCTCTAGACCTGCTCCTTCCCTGAACGCCCCTGAAGTTAATCAGCTACCAAGTGTCATGGGCCCAACTTCCAAAATATCTCTCCCCAAATGAATCCCTTCTTCCCTCTGCAGGGACCTCCCTAGAGAACCCAGACCCCGTCATCTCTCTTGGATGAGGCAGCCTTCTCAGCAGATTCTCGGCCTGTTCTCACCCTGCTGGTGGACAGAGAACTCTAAAACATCAACCTGCTCACACTACTGCCCTGCTTAAAATCCCCTTCCCTGTCCTCACAGCCTTTGTGCCCTCACGGAACATGCAGTGAACGTCTCCTCTTACCCGTGGCCTTCAGGCAGGATCTTTCACAGGTCTCTCCTACCTACCCCTCTCTTCCTTTACTGCCCAGCACCCCACCACCTCACACTAGAGGATCTGGCTGACCATTTAGCTCCTCACAGGTGATGGGCACTCTCTCACCTCTAGACCTCTGGACATGCCATTCCCTCTGCTGGAGATACTCTTCTACCTCTCTTCCTTCTGATGTCTGCTGAGATACCACTTCCTCCAGGAAGCCCTTCCTGAAGCCTCTAACTGGACTAGATGCTCCTTCTCTGTGTTCCCACAGTCCTTTAGTCCTCTGCCATCATGGTACTCATCACAGTGGGGGTGCCACTGCCTGTTTCTTCGTGTGTCCATCCTGTAAGATGGTAAGGCTTACGAGGCCTAGGACAGAGTCTTGTCTACTATTGTATTCAAGACTCTGTCCAAGGCCCAGCATACCATAGAGAAACAAGCCTGATGTCAGGGGAGGCTGCAGGGGCAGACTTACTAAACTCAGGCAAGGAAGCCAGATGCCAGCAGCTGGACACAACTTGGCACGTGGGCAACATGACAGCCTCGTGACTGTTCGGGCCAAAGCAGCCTTGGCTGGGTCACCACCAAGCAGTCTCCCCAGCGCATCCTGAGATATTCACCCCCTCCCGCAAGGACATGTGAGTGATCATCGACCAAAAGCAACTAAGAGGAGATGTAAGAGAAGCGACCAAGCTATTTTACCATTTCTGTTCAACCAAGGAAATGGAGCTTTCTTAGAAAAAACACACATGGACCAAAAAAAGAAAAGAAAAACTCAGAAGGCAGTAGCTTCTTGGTTCATACAATCAATGTGCAAGTGGCAGAAGAGACACCCCTGGAAAGGACAGGCTTATCTTGGAAGGGAGATGACGGGGAGAGAGGGGAGATGATTCAGCACCAGAAAGGTGACTGTTTAGGTCAGTTTCCACTGGCTGGAGAAGTGTCCTTGATGCCTAGTCAGTGAGGTCCCACAGAAACCGCCGGGTGCTGGGAGGCAGGACACCTGGGCCCACATGGTCCCACCACCAGCAGCTGTGTGAGCCGGGCAGGTCTCTACCTCCACCCCTAACACTTCACATCACACTCCCATCTGGATGATGAGCTTGAACCCCCAGGATCCAAGGGTCTGACTTACTCTCGCTCTGCCCTGTTGAGTGGGAAGTTGGGGATGGTCTCTGTTGGTCCACGGGGCAGAGGGGCAGCGGCTGGGGCAGGGGCTGGGGGTGGGCTGATTGTCTTGCTGGGAAGGAGCTGTTCAGAAATCTGCTTATGCCCCTCAAACTCCGAGCCAGGAACCACTAGGAAGGCAGAGAGAGAACCCAAAGTGAGTTTAAGCAGAGAGAACTTCCAAGCTCACACTCGTGCAGGTGGAATGACGGGGTAAACGAAGCGGCAGTGCCCAGTTCAAGGTCACAAAGGAAGCTCCCGATGAGGCCAGTGACCCACACTGACCTCCAAACCAGATCTAAATTTTGCTGGGAGTGTGGGTGCTGAGCTGGGCCTGCTCTGCTGTTTCTAACCAGAACCCCTCCTCCCACCCACCATGACACCATCCAAGTCTTCAGGAACTCCCCCTGCAAAGAATTAATTGCTCCTTCACTTGGGTCCCTAAGACTTGATCACCTTACCATGTTGTTCTGGGGCTGGCTTCAGAACCTCCTCTGAAATTATAGTCACCTTTTTCCATGTGCAGTATGCGTGTTTCTGGGGAGGGCATTAATAACTTTTAACCAATCTCCCAAAGGGATGGGTGAGCAAAGGTTAAAAACCACTCATCTGGCCCATGCATTAAAAGCAATGAACTGGCCAGATACGGTGGCTCACGCCTGTAATTCCAGCACCCTGGGAGGCTGAGGTGGGAGGATTGCTTGAGCCCGGGAGTTCGAGGCTAGCCTAGGTAATATAGAAAGATCCCATCTTGGCCGGGCGCGGTGGCTCACGCCTGTAATCCCAGCACTTTGGGAGGCCGAGGCGGGTGGATCACGAGGTCAAGAGATCGAGACCATCCTGGTCAACATGGTGAAACCCCGTCTCTACTAAAAAAATACAAAAAATTAGCTGGGCATGGTGGCATGTGCCTGTAATCCCAGCTACTCAGGAGGCTGAGGCAGGAGAATTGCCTGAACCCAGGAGGTGGAGGTTGCGGTGAGCCGAGATCGCGCCATTGCACTCCAGCCTGGTAACAAGAGCGAAACTCCGTCTCAAAAAAAAAAAAAAAAGATCCCATCTTTGCTGCAAAAAAACATTATACAAAAAAAAAAAAAAAATTAGCTGGATGTGGAGGTACTCCCCTTTGGTCCCAGCTACTTGGGAGACTGAAAAGGGAGACTCGCTTGACCTAGGGAGGTCAAGGCTGCGGTGAGCCATCATGGCGCTACTGCACTGCAGCCTGGGTGACAGAGCGAGACCCCATCTTAAAAACAATACATGAATTAAAAATAAAAGCAATGAAATCCTTGGAATATTACTCACCAATATATAAAGGAGCTAACTATTGATACATAGAATAATCTAGGTAAATGTCCAGAGAATTATGCCGAGTGAAAAGCCAATCCCTGGGGTACTATGTAATCCCAGGTTACATAGTGTATGATTCTATTTATAAAACATTCTTAACATGATGACATTATAGAAATGGAGGACAGATTAGTGGTTACCAGGGGTTAAGGACAGGCTGCAAGCAGGAGGGAAGTGGTGCTGTGAAAGGGCAGCGTGGCGCTCCTTGTGGTGATGGGACATTCTGGATCTTCACTGTGTCATTGTCAACATCTGGCTATGACATTGTATTACAGTTTTGCAAGATATTATCATTGGGGGAAACTGAGCAAAGGCACATGGGATCTCTGTGTATTATTTCTTACAACTGCATGTGAATCTACAATTATCTCCAAATAAAAAATTTAATTAAAGGCTGGGCTGCTCTGCAGGTCATTTATAAAAGTACAGTGCAGGCCGGGTGCAGTGGCTCATGCCTGTAATCCCAGCACTTTGAGAGGGCGAGGCCGGTGGATCACCTGAGGTCAGGAGTTCGAGACCAGCCTGGCCAACATGGTGAAACCAAGTATCTACTAAAAATGCAAAAATTAGCTGGATGTGGTGGTGCGTGCCTGTAGTCCCAGCTACTTGGGAGGCTGAGTCATACATGCTGTCTGTTGTTGAACAAAACGTTGTCATGCAGTGCATGAGTGTGTGTAAATAAACACACATTTACATCGGCACAGAAAACAGCTAGCTCACAGGTTCTACACCAAAACGTCGGCACTAATGGTTTCCAGGGTATTTTTTTTCTTTTGTTCCCTTTTGCCCACCTTATCTGTAATTTCAAATTTCCGTACAAGGGACCTGGCTGATATGTTATATCCTAAAGGGTTCCGCAAGTTGTTCTGTTTGATGTTTCAATCCACACAGTTCTGGCCAGGCCAGACTCCTGCACTCACCCATCTCTGTGGCCAATGCCCGCTCCAGGCTGCAGTTGGGTACCCTCTGAAGGAGAGGCCCACTTGGGCAGGAGAGATGCCTCTGTGCTCGGCTCCGGGGTGTGCTGGGCTCTGTGGCTCTTCTGGGGACCAGAGAACCCCTGGCCTTGGGGTAGGAGGCTCCATCCCTGGGCACAGATGCGGTGAAGGGCTGGGCTAATGTCCCTGCTGTGCTGGGGGACCGTGGAGGAAGCGACACACGGAGGTCACACAGAGCGAGACGCTCAGGTGGCATCTGAGCCCCTCCACTCGCTAACCCAATGCACTCCCACCCTTTGTGACTTCACATCCCTGGTGGTACCCTATTTCCAAGGACACACACAAACATTGGATGCCCATTTCTTTGTAAACTGTACACTGGCCAACCAATATGCAAAATAATAAAGCTCAATTTATGTTTAGAATACATAAAGACATAAAGAGAGGCCGGGCGCGGTGGCTCATGCCTGTAATCCCAGCACTTTGGAAGGCTCAAGTGGGCAGATCACGAGGTCAGGAGATCGAGACCATCCTGACCAATATGGTTAAACCCTGTCTCTCCTAAAAATACAAAAATTAGCTGGGCATGGTGGTGCATGCCTGTAGTCCCAGCTACTCAGGAGGCTGAGGCAGGAGAATCACTTGAACCAGGAGGTGGAGGTTGCAGTGAACTGAGATTGTGCCACTGCACTCCAGCCTGGCAACAGAGTGAGACTCCAACTCAAAAAGAAAAAAATAGGACTTCTAATCCTTCCTTTTCATGTACCCTGGGGCTGCCACGTGGGCCTCCTGAAGGGCCTGCACCCAGCTTTGGAGGCTCCATCCCTCTACCCTTCAGCCCTGTCCCCTCCGCCTTCTCCCTTCCCTTTGGGTTCCATGTAGCCACCCTGAGTGCCCTTTGTCCTCATCTT
>NW_016107379.1:6061705-6079528 GCF_001604975.1 Cebus imitator | reverse complement strand
CTGGAGAGCAATGGTGCAATCTCAGCTCAATGCAACCTCTGCCTCCTGGGTTCAAGCAATTCTCCTGCCTCAGCCTCCTGAGTAGCTGGGACTACAGGCATGTACCACCATGCCCAGCTAATTTTGTATTTTTAGTAGAGACAGGGTTTGACCATATTGGTCAGGATGGTCTCAATCTCCTGACCTCGTGATCTGCCTGCTTCAGCCTCCCAGAGTGCTGGGATTACAGGCATGAGCCACCACGCCCAGCCCTCCTTGTAGTTTTTATTCATTTATCCATTCAATTGCTCAACAAAAATTAATTTCCCAGTCTGTTGCTAACTGGCTGTATAAGGCTGGACTAGTCACTCCCCTCCCTGAAGCTCTGTCAATAACATGGGAACAAGAAATCATGGTCGGGGGAAAGAATGAGGCCCTATGAATGGCCAGATCATCCCTCTTATTCGGGGCCATAACAGGCACTGTGATTCCCAGGCTGTCCCAGGTATGTGGCACTGACAGGACAATGGCGGGATCCCGGGATACCTGATGTGGGAGAGCCGGTGCTCTGGAGTCTGGGTGAGGGGTGAGACTCTGCTTGTTTCTGAGCCCACAAAGCCACTGTCTGTCTCCGGGAATGCCATCCAGGGCTCCTGAAAGAGGCAGTATCCCTTTATGTCTGTGGAAGTTCCCCAAGGCGGCCTGGGAAGCCCTTCCCAAATCCTGGCCTGGGCCTCACCTCCCAGAGGCTCATGCATCAAGGAGGCTGGCCGACCTCCCAGCAGCCAGGCTCTGGGGTGAGGGCCCTCAGGCTCTCAGGCCCCAGCACAAGAATCTGGCTACCAGCAGGGACTCCACACCCCAGGAGGACCCTGAGCGAGTCTTGCCTCCCTGAGGAGTGGCAGCCAGAGCCCTTGGGAGAGACAGAGCCGTGGACAAGGACTAGCAAGGGAGAGGGAGAAAGCCTTATTTCCCGTGTCTCCTGGCTCAGGCCCAAGGCATTGGAAAAACAAAACCATCAAATATGCACAGGTCCTACCCACTGGGTTTCATGAACAGCACAAAGAACACAAACAGCAACACGTGTGCCTGCCCTCGGTGAGTTCACATCTAGTGCAGAAATTCCTGACCATGGGCTCATTAGGACTACAGAAGCGTGTGTGTGCGTGTTTGTGCGTGCGTGCACATGAATGTACATATATGCATTATTGTATGACAGTCACATTTCCATCATGGTCTGTGACTTTGCGGCAGTGATCTCTGCTCTAAAGGGTGTAGAACTCCCCAGCTGTGATGAGCAGGCTCAGGGACGTACAAGCAACGGGCTCCAAGCTCTCAGAGGAGGAACAAGAGCTCTGGAAGAGCGACAGGATGTGGGTGGCATTGGGCATAAGTCCTGCATGTCAGGTGGGATTGTGGCTGGCAGGGAGGGACAGCAGCAGTAGGTATTCCAAGAAGGAAGAGCACAAGGAAAGACCCAGAAGCAGAAAGTTGACGCTCTGGGCCCATTCCCCCACGGGGAGACTTACCTCCAGGTGGGGCCCACCGGCTTGGTGCAAAGACTTCTGTGCAAGGCGCTCAGAAATGCCACTTTCCTCCAGGCTGGTCATACTACTTTGGTGGGATGCTGCAGACTTGGTGCCCGGAGGGTGGGGTGCCCTAGCATGGGGTGGCATGCTAGGGCCTGGAGGGGCTGCCTCAGCCTTGCCCAGGCCTGACATGTGCCCGTCTCTGGCCAGGGATGTCTGGAAACCTGGTGGCTTCACAGATTCCATCTGCTCTGTGGCCTCCCTGGCATGGGAGAGAAGAGCATCATCCCTGAGTTCTGCCGCAGGCCAGGCAGTCCTGAAGTGGGGATTGGCCTGTCTTGGGAGCCAAGCAGTCCAGAGCACAAGCTCCAGAGTCAGACACCCCTGGCTGCCCAGCCTGGTTCTGCCACCCCTCTAGCTGTGTGTCCTAGGGCAAGGCACTTCCCCTCTCTCGACCTCACTTTTCTCAACTGTAAAATGTGGATGCCAACAAAACCCACCCAATACACCACGGAGGGAATGCTAAAGCAGCATTTCCCAGACTTGAGGAGTTTACCATCTTCCCTATTTCATCCATTTCCATAAACTTCCAGCCACTCAAAAGATTTTAGATCACTATTAAAAACAGAAGATCGGGGCTGGGTGCACTGGCTCACGCCTGTAATCCCAGCACTTTGAGAGGCTGAGGCAGGTGGATCACCTGAGGTCAGAAGTTCAAGACCAGACTGACCAGCATGGAGAAATCCCATTCTACTAAAAATACAAAAATTAGCTGGGCATGGTGGCAGGTGCCTATAATCCCAGTGACTTGGGAAGCTGAGGATGGAGAATTGCTTGAACCCAGGAGGTGGAGGTTGCAGTGAGCCGAGATCACGCCACTGCACTCCAGCCTGGGTGACAGAGCGAGACTCCAACTCAAAAAAAAAAAAAACCAAAAAACAAAAAACACAAAACCCAAAACAGAAGATCGGTGTGTTATGTGACAAATAGAAACTAACTTTGAGGATAAATACAAGAAACCTGAACATTATCATATACTACATAGATTCATTCATTTGCCTGCTACAGGTTCTAGGCATGAGGGCGGCTTGCATGCTTTCACTCTCATCTCTCTCTTTTTCCACAGAAGATCGAGAGAGGCATTAAAGTCATCACAGCACTAACTGAGACTTTCTCCTTTGTATCATTAGAAGGTCAGAGATAGAAAAGGAGAATAATATTTTTTTTCTTTTTTTTTGAGATGAGGTCTCACACTGTCACCCAGGCTGGAGTGCAGTGGCCCGATCTCAGCTCACTGCAACCTCCGCCTCCTGGGCTGAAGAGATCCACCTACTTCAGCCTCCCAAACAGCTGAGACTATAGGGGTGTACCACCATGCCTGGCTACTTTTTGTATTTTTTTGTAGAGATGAGGTTTTGCCATTTTGCTCAGGCTGGTCTTGAACTCCTGGGCTCAAGTGATGCACCTGCCTTGGCTTCCCCTAGTGCTGGGATTACAGGCATGGGCCACTGTGCCCAGCTGAGAATACTGTTCTTTAGAGCTGCATCTGTCTTACTGAAAATCATGTCCCACACTACCCAAAATCACTTCAAGGGCTATCAGTGGTAAACACTCCACACCACGAAGAGGCAGGACGGGAAGCCATGTGTAAACTGCGAAGTGCTGCCTTACTCACTCTGACAGTGGTCACCCCTGTGGTTTTAGGGTGGAACTGGACATTCTGCAGGAAAGGCTCAGCGACTTACTCCAGGGGAGCCCCATGACTTTTCTCAGCCTGCACCAGGCACTGCCTTGGGAGGACCCCGGTGGCCTCTGCCTTCCCTGAAGCTGCAGCCACCCCATCAACTTCCAAGGAGTCGCCTCCCTCCTCCTCCTCCTCTTCCTCGCCTTCTTCCTCCTCCTCCATCTTCACGGCTTCCGGGAGAGACTTCACACCGAGGGACCTGCAGAAGAACACATAGAGGGGCATGACCTCTGCCCAGTGGGGGACCACCAAGATCCAGCTGCTGGCCGGACACCACAGTCAGGTCCAGGTGGCACTCACCGCTCCAAGAGGCCATGGAGAACTTGCTCCGTCTGCAGCTCCTTGTCCCTGAGTGGGGCCGGGGGGTCCTGCAGCCTGTCCTCCACCTCATTGTTGCCAGAGCTCACCTCGACATTCACATGCAGTGGGTAGGGGCCAGTGCTGGCGGCAGCAGTGGTGGTGGCAGGCTGGGGTCAGAGAGATGGAGGGGCAGAGATTCAGCAGATACTTCAACACTACTTTTAAGCACCTACCTCCTGCCAGGCTCACACTGGGGGCTGAAGAGTAAGAAGCACATTAGACTCACTACGCCCACCACCCTTTCATGTGTATGTAAACTATGGGGACTGGGCTGTGTGGTCTTCCATACTGGCTGCCATGAATTGAGCACCTACTATGTGCCAAGCACCATAGAGATATCACATCACAACACCACCAGTACCTACAATTATCACAACCCATTTTACAGACAGGTAACTCACGCTCAAATGATTTGCCCAAAGTCAACAGAAACAAGGAGCAGAGTTGAGATTTGAACCTAGATTTCCTGCCAGAGTCAACACTCCTGACCCCCATCCATTCCAGTGTAGCCACCACAGCCCCCTGCAATACCTTCACTGCAGAGCACAAGGGTCCCTCAAGATAAGGTACTCAGGTTTTCTCCCCATTCATGCATGTAGTGATGCCTGGTAGAGTCTTCCTACCCTCTAGGACAGAGCACCGCATAAGATTTTCCCCAAACCATGGGGCCAGTAAGACCTCAGCTGTCAGGGATGTCCTACCAGAGTCCCACCCTACCCAGCATGCTGGGCTCTCTCTCCTGCTTCCATCCCCAACAGCCAAGTCTTTGCAGCACAGGCAACAGGAGCTGAGAGGCATAGAGACCCCACCACTGCCAGCTGTGTCAACGCACTACATTCAGCTTGCTTGTCTGCAAAACAGAGATAGTGGTTGTTTCTCAGGGGGTCGTGGTGTGGGCCGGAGAGACTCCTACAAAGCCCCTTTCGTGTTGGGCTCTTGTCTAGGCTTCACCCCATCATCTGTGCTGTACTACAAGCTAGAATTGGGAGCCATCTGTGTGTCCCTTCCCTCTCACAGCCGCTCCAAGTCCACTCAAACATGCCTTCCCAACCTGTCTCAAATCCACATGTGCTTCTCCATTTGCCCTGCCACCTACCCAGCCTCAGACTGGCCTACCCACTAGTCATCTTATGTCATCCCCCACCAGAAAACCCAGCAGAGTTTAAGACCACGCTCTCTATGTGACCCACCAGACCCTACATCATGGGGTCCCCTCCTGCCTCTCCAGCCACATCTCAGACTATTTTCCCTTCTCTTCCCATACTCTAGCCACAGGGCCTTTGCACAGGCTGTTTTCCCTGCTGGATGGCTTTTCTCTTTCTGTCTCTGGTAATTCCTATTTAGCCTCAGGTCTCCTTTAAACATGACTTCTTCAGGGAAAGTTTCTCTGACCTTCTCCTCAAACTCAATCATGTTACTCCCGCTATCTACTCTCACAGAACCCCATAATTCTCCTTCAGTGAAGCAATAATTATAACTAAATCACTGTCACTAGTTCAACTCTGCAGGAAACTGTGAAGGTAGAGGCCACCTTCCCCACCACCTCCCATCCCACTGAGTCCCCACCATGTGTCATGGGTCCTGGCATATGGTACACATTTCATAAATATGCAATATGTACTGAAGAAATTAATTAATGAAGAAATGAATGCACAGGGGAACAGCCCAATATGGTTGAGCAAAGAGGTACCTCACAGCGGGAGGTCTTGATGGCTGGCGTAGGGGCTTGTCCGGAAGAAGCCGGCAGGTGCTTTGGCTGGTGGGGGTAGGGCAGGGCTGGGGAGCTGTCCAGAGCTGAGTCTGACTGGGGCAGCTCAGGCTCTTGCTGGGTCTGGTCTATGTGTTCCTTCAGCTCTTCCAGGCAACTTCCCAGACGGTAAATCTCTGCCTCCAGCTCCCTGGAATGCAGAAACATCAGTGCCAGGAGCCCAAGATGGCAGCCCCATCAGGCAGGTCTGGGAGAGAGTGTCAGAGCAGGGACTCCAGGGGTTGGCCCTTTGGGGTCCATTTAGCATCAGCCTTTAGATGGTCAGAACTCAAAATAAATAAACAAGATGAAAGAATGTTCCACTGGGAATCAGGAGGCCTCAGTCCAAGTCCCCTCTGCCATCCACAGGCTGTGGGAATTTAGATAAACCCCACTCCCCTCTAGCCTCAGTTTCCCCATAGTCCAACAAGGGTTTCAGCTCTTATTGCCAAGGGGTCTTCTCAGCACATGAGTCCAAAGGGCTCAAATCTCAGCTTCTGAGTGTGCCACCATTTGGATGTGTTGCTAATTAGGATAGGTTTTGTCTCTGTTCCCTCGTGTATAAATCATAAGGACAAAGTGTCTCCCTCCTGGAGACTGAGGGACTCCAGGGACCCCTCCCATCTGTCCTTCTAGGCCTTCCTCCCCAGCAGGTACCTGCCAGGATCAAATCTCCCAGGCGTCCCCATGGAGCCGGCAAGTGGCTGGTCAGCGAGTTGCTCCCGGCAGGCCTTCAGGTACTCCTCCTCCAGGGCTGCGTGGGCAGCCTTCAGCCGCAGGAAGCCCTGAAACCAGACCAGGCCAGGAAGACTTGAGTGCTCAGCACCCCCAGGGCCTGTCCCTGCAGACACAGTGGATGAGGCAGCTTGCGGGAGGCCATGGGAGGCGCCTGGGCCCCTGAGTTCATGCAAGATACAGTCTGGGGTTGAGAACTCTGGAGGCTGCTTGCTTTGAAGAGCTGCCATGGCCAAGCTCTCTGTCATCAGACTGGCACAACAGAGACACCACTTAGAGTCTTGGCACCAGCTTCAGAGGGCACCAGCCCTTCCTGGGTAGACTTACAAGGACCCCAAAGTACCACAAACTGTCATAGCTGTCACAGCGTCAAATATACTCTCACTATATCTCCGTAAGGACCTACTACTTGAGAGACTCTGGATCCTCATTCTTGATTTACAGAACTGTGGGCTTCAGAAAATTAGCCACTCTTTCCCCAAATTCTTACAGATTATCAACACAGATAATGTTATCATCACCATCGCATGATAGAGCTTACTGAGCACTGAGGCTCTGTGCTAAAGCACTTTGCATTTATTTCACCTTCAATATAATCGTCATGAGAAGGGTAATTTATCATCTTCATTTAAAAAGAATGAAACTGAGGCACAGAGAGGTCGTTTAAGTCGTTTAAGTGAGTGAGCTGTAGAGACAAGATGTGGGCCCAGGCCCTCTGGCCCCAGAGTTCATGGTCCTAGCAATTCTGCTATGCTTCAGTGTTAAATATGATCACAGGTAATGCATGGCTAAAGCTGCAGGAATTGGGATTGGTAACACTCTCTTTTTTATTTTTATTTTTTGAAATGGAGTCTTGCTCTGTTGTCCAGGCTGGAGTGCAGTGGCACAATCTTGGCTCACTACAACCTCCTCCTCCCGGGTTCAGGTGATTCTCCTGCCTCAGCATCCTGAGTAGCTGGGATTACAGGTGCCTACCACCACGCCCAGCTAATTTTTGTATTTTTAGTAGAAACGGGGTTTCACCATGTTGGTCAGGCTGGTCTCGAACTCCCGACCTTGTGATCCACCTGCCTCAGCCTTCCAAAGTGCAGGGATATGGCGTGAGCCACCGTGCCCGGCCGGTATCACTATCTTACTACCATCCGCATCCCACTCAACTCTGAGGACAGACCGAGGCCAAGGGCAAGCTAGAACCCACTCCCTGGTCACATCTACTCTTCCGACAGCTCTCAACTTCCCTGTATATGGCAGAATTCGAACAGAGAGTAAAAAAATGAATAGTTTTAGTTTACAAGGTCCTTGGTCATCTACTGGATGATACTACATGATACACACCCCACATCTTGTGACTGGAAAATGTATGTATATACACATACATAACCACAGAGGAAAATGTTCCTGCCATAACACTTTTTTAGAAACTAGGTGTGTTGCATTTACCTCTCCAGACCTTCTCCCAGCTCCTCTCCCACCCTGTTCTATGCTTTGAGCACCACGGCTTTCTACCTCCTGGCTTCTGGTTGGGTCTGTCTAGTGGGAGGAACCTATCAGAGATCGCAGGGTGGGAAGAGAGACACTTGAGAGGCGGAACAGCTAATGCTACTCCCTGGGGATCCCCCAGCCTTTGTTGGGTCCCCTGATGCTGCCCACACCTGTGCCGACAGTTCCGTCCTTTGACCTCCACACTCCCAGATTTGAAAGCTCCCCCTGTTCCTTACTGGAACTCTGGCTGATGCAGCAGGAATCTAAATGGTATTTATGACCACAGTTATCTAAAACACCAAATTCCAAAAGGAAATACACCAGTACATATTCTAGAAAGTGTCTCCCCGCTCTGCTTTCTTTTAACCTTGTTTTCAAACTTTGGGCAACTACTTTTGTAATTTTTTTAAAAGGCAATAAAAAAGAAGAGGCCTGTTTCTGCCTGCTGAGAGGCAGGATACTTTGTGGAGGTAGTGATTATGAGCCTGGATCTGGGAGGCAGACAGACCTGGCTCCAGGTTCTGCTACCTACTAGCTGTATGGCCTTCAAGTTGCCTCTCTGAGCTTTAGTTCCATCCTGGTTAAATGAGGGCGATTACTGTAACTGCTTCACTGGGTTTTGATGATGATAAAATAAAATAACATACACTAGGGTTTACCACAGTCCCTGGCACACAAACATCCTTGCTTAGTAAGTGGTAACTACTGTGATATAATCATTATCATGGGAAGCTAAGCAGGAGCTGTTTGCTCTAAAGAAAGTGACTGGGATTCTTTTTCCCATTTTGCAGCAAAAGAGGCATCAGAGACAGAGCCATGGAGGACAGTAGCTGTCTGGCAGTTCCACAGGCAGCTCCTCAATTGGGCAGTACCTTGAGTTGGTCCTGGGGCATGAGCCGTCCTGCCTGTATCAGTCTTTCAAAGGACTCCACCTGGACATTGGGAGGGGAAAGAAATATGCTCCATTAATCCAGTCCTGCAGACTCCCACACCCAGCCACATCCATGCTTTGGTAAGAGGAGTTGCGTCTGTCCTCAGGATGTGGGGTTTCTGCCAAGCATGGAGAGGTGGGTGCTGGGAACAGCCTCTACCACCAGCCCCAGGCATGGCAGCCTTGAGAAAAATCAATGTGGAACCTGCTGGATTTTACTGACGACAGAGAAACTCACTCATGTGCATGAAGCCTAATGAGCCAGAATATTTAGTGCAGCACCAACAGTAGGGAGGGGACAAGAAACAGCCTAAATGCCTGTCTGTGGAATAGTATGCAGCCATCAACATGAGGAAGGCACGTGCCTATGTTCTGAGCTATTAATACCTCCAAGACCTGCTTTTCGGTGTCAAATCAAGGTATAGGGCAATGTGTATGGTATGCGGCCATCTGTATAAAATACGTAGAGAATAAAAAGGAAAACTAAAAATACATTTGCTTATATATGACACACTATCTCTAGAGGGCTTCAAGAAACTAAAATATTGTTTCTTAACAGTTAATTTATTTAATTATTACTTAATAATTAATTTATTAACAATTAAACATTCATCGTTCAGGAGAACTGGGTGGCTGGAAGACAGGGATGAGAAGTAGATTTTTCTACTACATGTCCTCTGATTCCTTTGTACTGTGAACAATGTGAATTCATTGCCTGCCCAAAAATAAATTTCAAATTTAGGAGTTCAAAAAGTCAAGGTACAGTAGCTTATGCAACCATTTCTATAAATGCGAGTGTGTGCAGTGAACGTTTTTGCATGGGTTGGAGAAAAGATTTAGTTTTTGCTCAACATGCCCTCTGTGCTGTGCAAGGGTCCTTATCACGGGGTTCTATTACCTGCTCCAAACAAAAAACCAAAAAACGTTTAATTGGAAAAAAGGCAAGGGAGGCTGCATGTGGTGGCTCGCGCCTGTAACCCCAGCACTTTGGGAGGCTGAGGTGGGCGGATCACAAGGTTAAGAGATGGAGACCGTCCTGGCCAACATGGTGAAATCCCATCTCCATTAAAAATACAAAAAAATTAGCTGAGCGTGGTGGTGTGTGCCTGTAGTACCAGCTACTTGGGAGGCTGAGGCAGGAGAATTGCTTGAAACCAGAAAATGGAAGTTATAGTGAGCCGAGATTGCGCCACTGCACTCCAGCCTGGTGATAGAGCGAGGAAAGGGGCGATTTGAGGTTGTTTTAAGAATGATCTAGATCAGCATGAAATGTAATATAGAAATGTATATAATATAATCATATTTTATATAATGCATATAATATGTAAAATAGAAATACAGTGTGAGCTACACACGTCATTTATAATTTTCTCAGCACCACCCTGAGAATGTAAAAAGAAACAGGTAAAATTAATTTTAATAATATATTTTATTTATTGAAATTATCATTATAATGATATCACTTCAACGTGTGATCATTTCAACATGTAATCAATATAAAAAAATAGGGAGATATTTTATATACTTTTTTCTAAGTCTCTGAAATCTGGTATGTGTTTTATACCCACAGCACACCTCAATTCAGAGCAGATGATGTCAAGTACTCAACAGCCACATGTGGCCAGTGGCTTCGGAATTGGACCATGCAGCCCTAGATCATGAGGGTTCAGCTAAGGCCCTAGCTCCTGGTCAGTGTGATGATTTGACATCACTTTATTTTCTGGACAATAGGTAAGACGAAGAAGAAATGTGTCTCCAGCTATGGAACCAAGTATGGTGGTGGCAAAAAGATATGAAGTCTATAATCCCAGTAGTTTGGGAGGCCGAGGCGAGTGGATTACCTGAGGACAGAAGTTCGAGACCAGCCTGGCCAACATGGTAAAACCCCCGTCTCTACTAAAAACACAAAAATTAGCCAGGTGTGGTGACTCACATCTGTAATCCCAGCTCCTAGGGAGGCTAAGGCAGGAGAAACGCTTGAACCTGGGAGGTGGGGGTTACAGTGAGCCGAGATGGCGCCACTGCACTCCAGCCTGGGCAACAGAGAGAGTCTCTGTCTCAAAAAAAAAAAAAAGAAATGAAGTACTTGTATGTATGTGGTGTTCCAACGTGGATGAACTTTGAAAACATGGCAAGTGATGGACGTCAGACACAGGACAGATATTGCATTAATCTATTGCTATGAAATGTCAACAGTAGGCAAGCCCATAAAGACAGGAAGCAGATGAGCAGTTGCTAGAGGCTGGGGGAAGAGGGAATGGGGAGTGGCTGCCTAATAGAGATGAGGTTTCTTAGTGGATGAAAATGTTCTAAAATTGATTGTGGTGATGGTGGCAGAACTATGAAGATACTAAAAACCACTGAAGCAAGCATACACTTTAAGTGAATCAATTGCATGGTATGTGAATTACATTTCAATAAAGCAAAGGAGGGGAGGGGAAAGGGGAGGGCAGGGGAGAAGGGAAGGGTGGAGAGAAAAGGGGAGGAGAGGGAAGATGGGGAGGAGAGGGGAAGAGAAAGCAGTAGAGGGGAAAGGAGAGGAGAGGAGGGGAAGGGAGAGGAGGGGAGGGAAGGGAAGGGAAGAAGAATAGCATGGTGGGGCTTCTCTGAAATAATTTGTTTTATGGACATGGTGGTGTGTGTAACTATGGCATTTCTCTTTTTGCATTGGCAGCTCGGAAGATCAAAGGTAAATGTGCGACTCTAATGTGCTTAAAGTCCAGCAGAACATTTTATTTACTCACTTCACATACTTTATTTTTTTTTTTCTACCCTTACTTCCTCTCTGCCCCCGTTTCCTTGCTTCTGTTTTCAGAATGGGGTTAAAACGTATGTATTTTCATAAGGTACTTTAAAGAACTTCTAGAATAAAGCCAATGTACAGTTATAAACAGACCTGCAAACAATCCACAGTTACTTGGACTGTTGGATGGAGATACAAAGACCCTTGAGAAGTAACTGAGAATTGATTTATTTAATAAAATGAACTAAGAAAGTGAGGCAACTTATCCTGAAGAGGAAAAGGCAGAGTGGAGATTCTGTTACCCTTCCGGAACCCTGCAAGAGCTTAGAGTCTCCTGGGAATCACCCTAGAGACACTTTTAAGCACAACTGGAGGGACTTTGATGAGACGCATCGCCAAAAGGGGCGTTAAACCTAGCACTGGTGACAAGGAGGAGCTGGAGCTGTGTGGCCTCTAAAACCAGGGAGGGGTTCATGTTTTGGGGACAGCTGAGTTAACTTGGTGCAGAGGCAGGGGAATGATGAGGGAGGCTCCCAGAGCGCCTCTCACCCAAGCAGGCAGAGGTTCTGTGTTCTCCAGGTGGGTTAAGTCTCTCGGGGGCAAAGCTGGGAGTCCACTCACCTTGGCCAGGAACTGTCGGGCCTGAGAAGCCAGTGCCTGGGTCTGCTCTGCTGAGGACTGGTCCTTGGAGACGCCCCCGTTCTCTGGAAGCCACCCTAGGTTGGGCTTGCTGGTGGGCGAGGAGGGGCTCAGGTCTCCTCGAGCTGATGGCCACCCTGGAATACACAAACGCTGAAAGCAGGGGCCAAGAATAGTCCTTCCAGGGGCTAAAGGGCTGAGGCTGAAACTCAAGGCCAACACCTCCGTCATCAAGTTCCAGCTCAGTCATCATGTGCTATCTTCACATCAGCCCCAGGAAGTGGGCTGGGCAGAGCGTCGTCCCCCATTTACAGGGGAGAACAAGGCCTAGATCTGACCTAGGTCACATGGCTGGCAAGGGCAGAGCTATGCCAGGCCTCTGGGCTCCCAGTCAAGTGAGGCTCTCACACAGGGAGACGTGGGTTCAAGTCCAGACACCTCTCCTCCATAGCTGTGTGAGCTTCAGTGTGTCCTCACCTCTCCGAGCCTTGGTCCCCTTGACTGTCATGGGTGTGACAACAGTGTGAACCTCAACGGGCTGTTGTGGGGATTAACTGAGATCACATGTGTCAAGGCTTAGCGCAGGGCCTGGCTGAGATATGGGCTCCCCAGGGACAATGCTCCATGTTTTCAACTCACCCAGGATCACCAAGATGCCAAGTGGCAGGGCCAGGGCTGCCCCATGCTGCTGTGGCTCAAAACAGGATACTTTCTACATCTCTGACCCCCTTTGAGTCAAACTGTCCAGAGTGGGGCCTTGCCTCCCTCCTTCCCCTGGCCTGAGGCCAGTGCCATTCCCAGGGTGATGCAGTGGGCCCCACAGAGCAGAAGCCCAGGTAGGAGGGGCCTCCAACACACCTGTTCTCCGGGACTCACCTGAGGCCACAGAGGTCTGGGGGTCCTCAGCCGGGCCCGGCCACCACTCCGCTGAGCGGGGCTGTGGGATGGTGAAGGACAGGACCTTGGTCCCCTGCGGTACCATTCCTGTGTGGATGCTGCGGCTGGGCTGGGGTGGGTCAGAGAACAGGTTCACCTGTGGGAGTGGGGAGGCATGGCAGAGCCAAGTCAGGACAGGGACAAACCCACCCGAATGCCTCATCTTCATCCAGGAGCTCAACACACATGCCCTGCAGTAATAAACACCATCTTTCAGTGCAGCCCTTGGCTGGGTTAAACACAGGTGAAGAACTCCATGCCCTTTCATTTACTCTTAATGGCAGTCCTGAAAGGAAGACAAGGTGGGGACCCCAACGCCCCACTATATAGAAGAAAAAACCGAGATGCAGAGAGGTTATTAAGTCACTTACTCAAAATCTCCAGCTGACAAGTCCTTGGGTGAGGATTACAACACTGCTCTACCTGACCCCAACATCTGTGGTTCTACTATATTGTTTTTTGGGGGTTGGAGTTTCACTCTTGATGCTCAGGCTGGAGTGCAGTGGTGCAATCTCAGCTCACTGCAACCTCCGCCTCCTGGGTTCAAGGGATTCTCCTGCCCCAGCCTCCTGAGTAGCTGGGATTACAGGCATGCGCTACCATGCCTGGCTACTTTTGTATTTTTAGTAGAGACAGGGTTTCTCCATGTTGGTCAGGCTGGTCTCGAACTCCTAACCTCAGGTGATCCACCCACCTCAGCCTCCCAAACCACTGGGATTATAGGCGTGAGCCACTGCGCCCCGGCTGGTTCTACTATTAACAGTAACTCTTAATTAATAATGTGGGTTATAATTATATCATACTATACAATATAACATGTAATTATTTCTTAACGCATATAAACATTTCCAACAATTGTTACATTGAAAATAATAGCAGCTAACAGCTGTTCAAATGAATGAGTGAAACAGGAAACGAACAAACTGATCTGCCATTGGTAGCAGATCTCTCTCACTTGAGGGCAGATTTAACCTGGCCGTTGGTGAGGGAGCAGTCTGGAGTCAGGCAGATGACTAAGGAAGATTTTGAAGCTTGAAAGCAGGGGAAACCACATGCTGTTCAACCGCTTTGAGCAGAGTTTGGAGAGCTATGTTCTGCTTTTGTAAATAAGGTTTTATTGAATGTAGCCATGCCTATTTGTTTATGTGTTGTCTATGGCTGCTTTCACACTCTGGTGGCAGAGTTGAGTAGTTGTGACAGAGACTATATGCTCCAGAAAGCTAAAAATTTTCACAATCTGGCCCTTCACAGAGGAAGTTTGCCAACCGTGGCTTAGCATGTGGGCTTGCAGTCAGAGCCCACATGCTAAGTGGGCTGTCCGGTTTCTGCCATGGCAAACCTCCAAGTCCTAGTTGGCTTAATAACCTCTCTGTGCATGAAATAAGTGCCCTGACCACGACCCTGACATTCATCACCATCATCAGCAGCACCACTGTCATCAGCACCAGCATCATCACATCACCATCATCACCAGCATCATCACATCACCATCATCACTACCATCATCACACCACCATCATCACATCACCATCATCGCCAGCATCATCACATCACCATCATCGCCAGCATCATCACATCACCATCATCGCCAGCATCATCACATCACCATCATCACCACCATCATCACACCACCATCATCACACCACCATCATCACCACCATCATCACACCACCATCATCACACCACCATCAACACATCACCATCATCACCAGCATCATCACATCACCACCACCAGTTATCACCACCACCATCAGCAGCAGCAGCATTATAACCATCACCATCATCACCATCAGTATCCCCATTATCACCATCACCATCATCACCATCAGTATCCCAATCATCACCATCATCACCACCGCCACCATCATCACCATTTTTACCATCACCATCATCATCATCACCACCATCACCATTATCATCATCACCATCATTATCTGTACAGCCACCACGGAGACGGGTCCATGGAAAAGCTACGCCCTTAGAGGCACCTGCTCATCATGATGTCAGGGGGGTTATCTTAACTGCCCCCTGCTGCACAAGGTCAGAAACTGGCAGTTTAGGGTGGGTTTGGTGCAAGGGGCTCCCTGGTCCCCAAGCAAGCAGCCTCTCTTGCTTAAGCTGTATAGGTCCTGGCTGTGGCTGAAAAATCAACTCCAAGTGTGGCGTGGTCCCTGCTGCCTCCCCCTTTCGGGCCCAGCCTCTCCAGATGAGAACAAAGCTGGATTTTAATAATCCTGTCAGCCATCTGCTCAGACCCCCCTGTGGGGGCTTTCCTATCAGCACCCCTCTCCTGAGGTGACCCAAATCCCAGAGCAGGCCCAGCCCTCTGACATGTTTCCCTCCCCTGACCCCTCTCTCAGCCTCAGGCCCCACCTGGGGAGTGACAGGGAAAAGGGATGGGCCAGGGAAGCCAGTGGGATCCTTTGTTTCAGGGACCGTAAAGGAGTTTGAAGCAGAGAAGCCCAAAACCCGAGCAGATGCCCAGGCAGAGCAACGAGGCGGGGTGTGGGGGTGGAGGGGGCAGCTGCAGCTGCTCAGGCCTGGCCCTCCCAGGGTCCGTCTCCCTGGACACAGCCAGGGTGTCCTGGGTACTCCCCAAGGCTGGATTTGCTCCCTCGGGGGACTCTGTGAACGGTGAATCAGGATCCTGTGACGGGAGGACCAGCGAATTTGGGAAACATTGGGTTAAACAAATGAATATTCTCCGCACAGATGGATTTCTCTCAGCCTTTAAAATGCTAATGGACTTTATGAATGGGGCGGGCAGGCGGGGAGCAGGAAGAGAGAGGAAGACATTTCCCCAACTCATCTGCACACAGAAACCTCCCCAACCCCCATCCCCATCCGGTGGCTTCTGGGCCAATTTGTGGCCATCAGAACACACTGAAAAAAGGTGGTTTGGCATCATCTCCGTAATTCCTTCTGGGGCAGTCTCTGGTCACCTCGGCTCTTCTAGACCCCTCTGCAGCTGAGATGGAGGAACAGGGGCTAGGAGGAGGTGGCAACATGGTAGCTAACGCAGTGAGACCACCATAAGCCCTGGCCAGAGGCCAGCATAGAGAACAGAGCTCACCAGTGACTCCTGACCAGTCGTGGCTCCCCGCCCCACAGCCGGGCTCCCCGGTCCTGCCCCAACCCCGAGGCTGCAGACCCGGCGGAGGTCCTGGGCCAGCCTTCCTCAGCTGCAGATCCCGCCTCGCCCAAGTCCAGTTCTGCTAGAGCCTGGTGTCACTCATGGGCTTTAGAGCCAGGCTGCCGAGTTCCAACTCCTGCTCTGGCACCTACCTGTTGAGAGATCTTGGTCAAGTTACTTAACCTCTCTGTGCCTCAGCTTCCCCAACTGCAAATTATTTAGGACAGTGGTCTATAAACATCACCTATGACCATTCTTATTACTATAACTGTCATCAATCCGCCTCATCCCTGTTCTTCTCTCCACAGCCGGTGCCAGGGCCTGAGTGCCAGGGCTTACCTAGGCATGAGGAAAAGAACACCTGCTCTAGAATCAGGTAGATGGAGGTTTCGGTCCCAGCTTTGTCTCTTGCACCAGCTGTGGGACATTGAGCAAATCATTCCACCTGGCTGAGCCTCAGTGTCTGTGTGGAGGGGCTCAAATAAGATGACCCCGAACCTGGGTAGGATGCCTGTTGCTGCTCAGTGAACATCAATCTCCTTCCTATGGGTCCCCATCCACTGCTGTCCACCTACCCACCATGCCTAGCCTGGGTGTCTAGTGCAACATCTACAGAGTGGCTCCCTCCCCCGTGGGCTCTGAGCAGAGTGAAGTCGCTTGGCGGGTCCTGGGGAGGTCTGAGGAGCAGGACTGCCTCTGTGAACTCGTGGGCTCTGAGCAGAAGGCCGTCCTGGGGTCTCTCCAGCTTTCAGGGTAGAGTGTGCAGAGGTCCAGATGGAGTAAGGAAGCCTGGCCAGCTGGAATCTCAGCTCTCCTCAAGCCCCAGGGACCTGGAGTGATTCCCCTCCCGCTCTGGGGCTCTGGGAGGCTCTGGGCAGCGAGGTGATAGTATCATCCTGCTTCAGGCAGAGCCCTGAACCGTGCTCACACTTCTTAAGACTGAGAGAAGGTTGGGGGAGGGAGGAGGGCCCTCCGACCAAGCAATTGTTTTTCCAGAAAGCGGGAGTGAGTGAGCTGGCACAGAACCAGTCCTGGCTCTCTCCTCCTGTGACATCCTCGCACACAGGAGCCAGGGGTCTGGATGCCAGCCCAGACTGGGTGACTACACATGGGGGGACCCTGAGTCCTACTGGGTCAAGAGAGCACCCACGAGCGGAGGCACCCTGGCTGCACTCCTCCATGTCCACCCCGCCTGTGTCACTGTGGTTGGTACACAGGGGCTTGCAGTAAGCACCTTTATAACAATAATATTCCCTAACTCTTATAAAGGGCTTGCCAAGCGCCAGGTAATTGCTTTCTGTATACTGATTCATGCCTTTTAAACGAGTGCAGGAGGAAGGAAAGAGGGAAGGAGGGAGGGCTGAGACGCTCCAAGCCTCCAGCCCCGGCCACTACTCGACCTTCAGCAGCCCCTACCCCAGCAGGAGCCCCAGTTTCCCAATCTGTCAAGTGGGGAAGCCCAAGCGTTTGGGTCTGATGACCAGTTCCTTTCTCCTCGGACCTACTTGGATTCTGCAGCCAAGAGAATGTGAATTCCCCAGAGAGGACGACCTAGCAAAGTCCCCTTCACTCCCCTTCCCGACGCCCCGTCTCTTACAACCCTGGATCTGGCCCAGCGGTTCAGAAAGCTGGAAGGAGCCTGCTTGGCTCCTAGGAGGAAGTTGATTAGCCAGCCCTCTTTTACAGATGTGCCCCACGAGGCCAAGGGGGAAAGGGCCTGCTTGTTCCAGGCGGCAGGTGTGGCGATGCAGAGGGGCTCCCGGTCCTGCAACAGCCCCCTACTTCTGCTTCCGCCCACCTGCCCTGGAAGTGCCTTTAGACACTGAGAGCAGCAGCTGTGGGGGCGGGGGGTGGGGTCCTGGAGC
>NW_016107379.1:6038426-6061561 GCF_001604975.1 Cebus imitator | reverse complement strand
GGGGGGAAGGCATTGGGGGAGTCTACATCTCTGCACCTCAGCTCCACCCTCTTCTCCACTGCTGCCTGATGAGGCAAGAGGAGGGCACAGCAAAAGCAGGAAGCCACGAGGGGCCCCACAGGTCCCACTTCCTGCCTCACTCAGAAAAGAGGAAGGTGCAGAATTCACAGCCTCCTCCCAAGATGGGGTGGTGGGTTTCCGCTGCCCAACGCTGCTGTTCAGGGGAAGGGAGAGGCTATAGTGAGGTGGTGGGGAGGGAGAAAGACAAAGGTGTGATCCAGGAAGGTTCAGGCCCGGAAAACAAGCACCAGTGGCTGAGCAAAAATTCTGTTACTCTCTTAGGCTCAGAGAGCCCAAGTAACTTCCCTAACATCACACAGCTCGTTAGCAATGGAGCCAGGAGTCGAACCCAGGTGACCTTACTCCAGAGCCCATCTAGACGGAGAGAGATTTTAATGAAATTCCTGGGCTTATGGTGGCTCATGCCTGTAATCCCAGCAGCACTTTGGGAGGCTGAGGCAGAAGGATCACTTGAGTCCAGGAGTTCAAGACCAGCCTGGGCAACAAAGTGAGACCCTATCTCTATAAAACATAAAAAAAACCAAAAAGTAGCAGGGCACAGCGACACCTGCCTGTAGTCCCAGCTACTAGGAGGCTGAAGCGGGAGGATCCCTTGAGTCCAGAGGGTTGAGATTGCAGTGAGTTATGACCGTGCCACTGCACTCCAGCCTGGATGACAGAGCAAGACCCTGATTCAAAAATAAAAATAAAAAATAAAAAAAGAGCCCAGGGAGGGCAAGGTCACAGAGGGACCTTGGGGTAGAACAAAAACTGGCGCTCCACTATCTCCAGGGCCTCAATAGATGGAGGAGGCAGTGACCTTTCTCTAGGAATGCGGAAAAGTGTTACCTTCTCGGGGACTCGGGCCCACGCCTCCACCCCACCCCAGCCTGGTACCTTGGCCCCAAGGCGTAGCTGGTCAATGGTGTTCTCAGCTTCAGCATACTTCGTGAGGAGTCTGTGGTAGTCTTCCTGAAAAAAAGGGAGCAGCATCATCACATGCCTGGGCACACAACGTACACCTGCTTGCTGGGGGACCCTGGCAGCAAACCCTCCTCCACGAGGGCTTCTGGGTTCCTGAGCGGACAGCATTCCACGGTGGGATCCAAGCTAAGCAATCCTCAGGCCCGTGTGCAACACAGACCCACCACGTTCAAGCAGGATGACACTCCTAACCCCTGACAATGAGTCTAGACTGAGGGCGTCTGGCTGGTTTACCATGATACATAACCCATATCACAGAGGGCTGCCAGTTTCATCTATCCAAATTCCCTGTCCACGTGTCGCCTCTGTGGGGTGAGGCCCATATCTGCCAGTGCTCAAGCAGTATGTGCTTAAATACTTTTTTCAATGGCTAATTGAATGAATCACCCAAGTCTCATGGCAGAGAAACAGAAGACTTGAAAATCACGGTTCCACCCAATCAGAGTCACCTGTCTTAAACAAATCCAAAGAGCTTTAGGAAGACAGGTCATTGCAGGAAAAAAGGAAAAACATGTCACCTGTGGTGGATATGAGGAACTGACTCCTTCTGATAACGGGTCAGTAACGGTAACAGTAAAAGGACAGAATGCAGCCTCTCACTGGCCTTTCCCATACAAACAAGAACTTGGTAACCAAGTAGTTGATGAGGGACATTTTTATCTTTTAGCATATTTCCAGCAATGAATGCAGGAGTGAGAGCATTAGCATACTACCACTTTGTCACCCCCAAATGAAAGACTGGACCAAGACGGTGACCATCAGAGGCTGTCAAAATCACAGACAAGAGGCCAGCAGGCATCCTGTGCCTGCTGAAGGAGGCACACAGGCCACCTGGGATGTGTTCTTGCCAAAACTCCCTACGCCCACGGAGCTCGTGGTCTGGAGGGGAAATACTCATGTAAACAGGTAATTACAGCCCCCAAAGCCTCTAGCTTGAAACCTACCAATATTCCAAAAAAAGAGGACAATGGGACGCATGAAGAGACACCACAGCACATCGGCAAAGCCCAGAATGCAGACGACTCTGCTGGACTGACCGATTTCCTCAACAAATGAATTGCACGGCAGAAGTAAGAAGGAGGACAGACTAAGAGAGTAAGAGAGACTTGAAAAAATAAATGCAAGAAAGAAAGAAAGAAAAAGAAAAAAGCAGAGACTTGAAAGGCACCAAATGCAATATACAAGCCATGTTTGGATGCTGAAGCCCACAAATGGACCCAATAAGCCATTTATGAGACATGGAGAGGTGTGGCTGGCGGATTTGATATTTGTTAATATTTAAGGATCTGGCGTTAACATTTAGGTGATAATGGTATGTGGTTGTGTTTAAAATAAGGTCTTTATCTTTAGACATATACACACGAACATATTTTTAGATAAAAGAATTTGGATGCCCGAGATTTTGCTTCAAAATAACCTAGTGGGGGTGAATAGGGGAGAGGTCAGGCCACAGATGAGAAAGGTTTTTGGGAGATGCTCATTGTGGTTGCCAGGGGGTAGGTAATGGGAGTGCATTCCACGATTTTCTCTCTTGTATATATTTTAATTTTTTCAAAGGAGAAGTTGAAAATAAACAAGCAGATCATCCTTGAAACATAAGTACATCCCTGCTCTTTTCGATCAAAGGGTTTGGGTCTATCTCAGGGCTCCAGGCACACCCTCCCTCTACCAGCAGGGAGTTCCTGGCCCAGACCCCAGGCCTCCCCACGCCAGCCAGCCTCTACCCCAGGGCTTCCCACCCCAGCCAGCCTCTACCCAGGCCTCCTCACCCCCACTGGCCTCTACCCAAGGCCTCCCCACCCCACTGGCCTCTATTCCAGGGCTCCCACCCCAGCCAGCCTCCACCCCAGGCCTCCCCACCACAACCAGCCTCTACTCCAGGCCTCCCCACCCCACCGGCCTCCATCCCAGGGCTTCCCACCCCAGCCAGCCTCTACCCCAGGCCTCCCTACCACAGCCAGCCTTTACTCCAGGCCTCCCTACCCTAGCCAGCCTCCACCCCAGGCCTCCTCAGCTCAGCTAGCCTCCTCCCCATCCCAGTCAGCTTCTATCCCAGGCCTCCCCACCCCAATTAGCCTCCACCCCAAGCCAACAGGGGCCTTGGTGACACACCCACAGCCATGAGTCTCACTAACCTGGAGCTGATGAACAAGCTCAGTGGCTTGCTCAGGCGTCTGAAATTCTTGTGGTACCCTGGTGATGGGATGGGCAGGAGGCATGTCCTTCCCCAGGGCTGCTTCTCCACTGCTCAGCAGCACCTCCTGCACAATCTCGGCTGGTGACTTGAAGATGAGGGGCCGGGCAGGGGCCTGAGGCTGCCTGTTATGGCTTCTAGACTTGGGGGGACGGTAGCTCTCATCTTTGGGGAATCTCACCCGGGGCCCTACCTTGGAGAAATCAGGGAGTGGGTAGTTCAGCTGCCCCCGGCCATACTTGGGGGCATTAGAAGAGGACCGGCCAGCCAGAGTGGCTCCCTGTCTGGGCAGCGGCCTGCCCTGCCGGATTGGCCTGGGCTGAGGATTCAGGGGGCTGATGGAGCCAATGAATCGGGAAGGGAGTGGCTTAGGTGATGTCTTTGTCAGCTTCCAGATGTGTTCCTCGGGCTGCGGGCAGGCAAATCTGGTCGTTTCTCTCCTCCATCTATCTGCGGCACGCTGTGGACTCTGGGCTGGGGGAGCCGAGGAGTCCTGGAATTCCATGAGGGTTGCCTGAGCAACACTGCCTCCAGTTCTGTCATCTGGGTGCAGGAGGTGGTGGCTGGGGCTCTCTGGCAAGGTTTCCGCCAGGGCAGTGGGCGGGGAGCCATCGATCTCTCCTTCCCAAGTGGAATCAAGGCTGTCACTAGGGTGGTCGAGGCTCACAGTCCCACTGCTCCAGGACCTTGCCGGGCTGAGCTCAACGGATGGGTTGACCTCGGAATGTTCGGAAAGTTTGTCTCCACCGGCTTGTTCGCCAGAAGCCACCCAGCCCCTGACCTGACCCTGCCTCAGAGCCATGGGGCTGGTGTTTCCATGGCCCTCCAAGCTGAGACCAGCCTCATACCCCAACCTCAGGCAGCTCTCTCCCGCATCCTCCACCTCCGGACTTCCGAGGGTCCTATCTGGCTCCTCCTCAGTCATGTCCAGCTGATGGCCCTGCGGGGGGAGCCAGGCGAGGGGCTTGTGGGAACTTGCGGGGCTGTCCGCATCCTCTGCTTCAGCCTCTGGAAAGACAGGCCGTCCACTTCTTAGCATGTACCAGGTCTGCACCCACCATGTAACTTACCTAAGTCACTTCGACTCTCTGGCTTCCGTTTCCTCATCACATGGGGATGGAAGGATTCCCAAGGAGCCCCATACACAGCCAAATGCTTGTCTGATACTCCCTCTGGTTGCTCAGAGGTCCTTCCAACTCCAACTCAAACCCAAACTTGGTGGGTGGTGCCTCCAGTGTGTCCCATCTCAGCAGACGACACCACCATCCCCTCCAGGCGTACAAGCCAGAAGCCTGAGATGCATCTTTGCCATCTCTCTCCCTCTAACCCCCTGGATCCAATCTGTCACCTGGTCCTGCCCCATTACCTCCTGTAAAAATTGCAAACTCATCTACTGCTCTGAGGTCCACCACTGCTGCCTTGGCTGGCGCCCCATTCTCTCTGGTCCGGCCAGCTGCAGTCAGTAGCCACCTAATCCTCTCCATCCTCACCTGCATCCCCATCTGAAAACTCATCCACGTCTTCCTGTGGAAGAAAAACAGAACCTTCCCTAAGGTCCTGCCATTCCAGCCCCATTAGCTGTCCCGATCCATCTCTCCATAGCCCCTCAAGCTCCCCCTACTCCTGCTCTGTGCACACCATGCTCCTCCCACCACGGGGGTTATGTGTGTGCGCCCCCCTCTGCGGGGGAGTCTCTCCTTTCCTTGGCCTAGTTAACTCCTATCTGTCCTGCAGGCATTCGCTCAACCTCGGCCTCCTCAAGGAAGTCTTAGGTCTCCCTGACTAGGTCAAGTTCTCCCTTTTACAGGTCCTGGTAGGACTGGCTACCTCTACTTTGTACTGCTTATCATAGCAACAGTTTTCCATTTATGTTTCACTGACATTCGTCTCCCCCACTATACTGCAAGCTCTAGGAAGGCAAGGATGCTCTCTGTTTTTGTTCACAATTGCATTTGCAGTGCTGGTACCCGACACTATTTGTTGACTGAACAGAAGGAAGGAGAAAAGGGGAGTGAGTGAGGAAGGAAGGGAAGGAAGGAGGGAGGGAGGGAGGGAGGAAGGTAAGGTATATAAAACTCCCAGGAAGTAGACAGTTATTGTAGTTATTACGGAGTGGGTACTCAAGAACTATTTATCCATCCACCCACCCATCTATCCTACCATCCTTCCTTCCAACATCTATCCAATATCTACTGACCCATTCACCCATCCGCCACCCACACATCTATCCCACCATCCTTCCTTCCAACATCTATCCAATATCTACTGACCCATTCACCCATCCACCACCCACACATCTATCCCACCATCCTTCCAACATCCATCCATCATCTACCCACCCATTCACCCATCCATCATCCATCACCCACCACCCACCTGTCCATTCATCCATGCATCTAACCACCATCCATGCAGTCATTGTTTCTGGAGCACCCACTCTGCTCTAGGCCCCCAGGTTAACCTCTGGGATCATCCAAAGATTCATGAGACACAGTTTGGATACCACCAGGCACAGACTCTCTGTTCAGGCAGGTGCATCACTGTCTCACTCTCTGCTCCTCCATGCTCTTCCCTTACCTTGATGCCTCTGTGTCCCTTAACAGCTCCTCCAGCAAGTTACTCTTGCTTACAGCAGCACACCTGAACATTAGGTCAGTTGCCAGTGATCACCCAGTGGTTCCCTGGACCTAGGACCCAGGCCCCAGCCATGCAGGTGAGTTTGCTTCCACCACTAGGGGTCATACACTAGAGGTGAAGGGCCTGGGCTTTGGAGCCAGGGAGCCCTGGTTTCAGTCCTGGCTCCTAGGACCCCTCACTGGGGCCATAGACAAATTGTTGAACCCTCTGGCAATCCACAGTCAAACTTGAGGCTGGTTCCTCCTACCTGACAGAGGGTGGTGAGGAGGGAACAAGAGGGGGCTTGACCCTGCCCAGCCCTGTGCCTGGCACATAGTAAAGGCACAGGACAGGGTAGCAGCTGTTACATCATAGCAGGGGTTACCATGTGACCCCAGGAAGAGATGCCTCTGCCCTGTTGGCCCAGTGCATTTCTCTCACCATGTCCTGCTGGAGAGAGAGCTCAGAAATGGCTCCTGAGTGGGCAGCAGTGGGCAATGCCCACTTTGAGCAGATCAGGTGTGTAAAACTTTGAGTAATGATGCAATCCACACCAGCCTGCAGGAGTCACAGGACCCTAAAACAGCGGCATCTCACTCATAATCTAAGTGCAATAGCCACCTTGTGTCAAGCTCTTACTATTCTCCGCGACACTATTCCTCTCATTTTATAGAAGGAAAAAGCAAGATTCAGACAGAAGGGACTTGCTAAGCAACACTAGGGATTCAGTTTAAGTCAGTCTGGATGCAGCCAGAACACAGTTATTGTAGAAAACAAGAAATCTCAACGTTCTCACTGCTGATTGGGATTTTTTAAAATCTTAAAAGTGGCCAGACATGACGGCTCACATTTGCAATCCCAACATTTTGGGAGGCCAAAGCGAGAGGCTTGCTTCAGGCCAAGAGTTTGAGACCAGCCTGGGTAACACTGTGAGACCCTGTCTCTACAAAAAATACCAAAATTAGCCAGGTGTGGTGGCAACTCGGGAGGTGGAGTTCTGAGGATTGACAGAGCCCGAAAGGTCGAGGCTGCAGTGAGCCCTGATCCTGCCACTGCACTCCAGCCTGGGCAACAGAGTAAGACTCTGCCTAAAAAAAAAAACAAATCCAAACTGGACATAACCCTGGGACTAAGTAATTCAAATTACCAAAGATATGATAATCAAGTGTGCAAAGATATATTAGTGACGTTCATCTCTGCATTATTTATAATAGCAAAAACTAGAAACTGCTACAATGTCCAGCGATAGGAGACGGGCCAATTAACCACGGAATATCCACACCATGGAAGTCCAGGCCAATTAACCACGGAATATCCACACCATGGAAGTCCAGGAATCACTTGTGGGAGAGGATCTGATGAGCTAGAAAAATGTTCACATCTGTTAAGTTAACAAAAAAGCAGGTTACAATGAAGTATGTAGAAGACTGTTCCATATTTATGTTACATTTGCATATCTATACATATGGAAAACAGCGGTGATCTGGGGATGGATAATTTTAAATTTTAAATTTTACCTAATTTTAATTTTAAATTTTACCTAATTTTTGGCTTATATTTTCTGATTATCCTGCAATCAGTGGTATTATTTATAAAATTTAAATCTTAACAAATTTTAAATGATAGACTTTGTAGAATTTAATAAAATGTTGAAGCAGCCTCCACTCCGTTCCCCCGCTAGAAGTGCGATGTCTCGGGGGCAGGACACCACTGTTGGAGGCGGGGGGTCCGTCTCACCTGCTCCCGAAGTCTCTCCTGACTCGGAATCCTGATGCCCATCAGGCTGCGGGTGTGGGTTCCACTCCAGGGGTGGCCGGTGCTGCTGGGCCAGGCGGAAGTCCTCCAGGAGCTCGGGGCTGGTGGCATTGGGAAAGAGTCCCTCTTCTCCCCAGCTTTGTGAACCACTTCTAGCCACGTCCCTCTTGTCCTCGGCCCAGGCCCAGCGCCGCCGCTGGGGGCCCTTCCCCAGGCCAGGCTCAGCCCAGTGGATCTCAGTCCCCGAGCTGGCCATCGGGACTGGCCTGGGCTTCACCTGGGCCACTTCATCTTCAGGAGAAAGAGCTGCAGCCGGGGGGCCCCAGAGTCACCGCTGGCTCCTATCAGCATTGGCCATCCTGCCTGTGCCCTGTCAGGGACACATTTAAGGGATAACATTAATCAATCCTGATCCCCTCTTTTATTCGGAACAAGAAGTTTCCAGCAGGAACTCTGGAATTAGACAGCCCTGGTTCGACTCCTGGCTGCGTCCTCCCAAAGCTACGTGACCTTGGGCAAATCACTCTACCTTCATTTTCTTCATCAATAAAGCTGGAATCATAATTCCTCTCTCCTTCCAGGGTTTTCTAAACTAGATGAGACATAGGATAAGGAGCCCAGCGGCCGGTACACTGACCAATTTTCTATTCAGTGACTGGCCAATTTTCTATTGCATCTTTTTAGAAAATCATTTTTGAAAATATTCTAATACATGTAATATATTAGCATGACATGTTCAAACAAATATATTTTTATTGATGGGTTGTGTGATTAAAAAAATATTGGGGGACCAGCAGGCCAATGCATGCTAGCTAGTGTTACTGAGTACTGGCTCTGCGTGTGGGCATGGGGCACAGGCCTTGCTCACAGGAGAACCGATGCCCCAGGAGGAAGCAGACGCAACACCAGGCAACTAGAAATCCAGGTGAGACGTGCTGGAGGAGGCACAGGGGCTGCCTGACACAGGCCAGAGAAGTCAGGTGATGCCAGTTTAGAAGTCAGTTCCTCTGGGAATCTCTGCCCTCACCCGGGTAAGAATTCAGATTGAGAGGTGGGTGGGGGGAGACAGTGAAAAGGGCATTCCAGACCAGGTATGGTGGCTCACGCCTATAATCCCAGCATCATTTTGGGAGGCTGAGGCGGGCAGATCACTTGATCTAGGAGTTCGAGACCAGCCTGGGAAACATGGCAAAACTTCGTGTCTACAAAAAATTAGCCAGGTGCGATTGTGCACACCTGTAGTCCCAGCTACTCTAGAGGCTGAAGTGGGAGGATCACTTGAGCCTGGGAGGTTGAGGCTGCAGTGAGCCATGACTGCACCCCTGCACTCTAGGCTGGGTGACAAAGTGAGATCCTGTCTCAAAGGAAAAAAAAAAGGCAGCATTCCAATACCCAACATAATTGAAAACAGGCACTCAAACAAAAAGGAATGAAGTCCTAACACACAGTACAGTCTAGATGAACCTCAAAAACGATGCTCAGTGAAAGACGCCAGACACCAAGGCCACCGATGGTGTGATTCTATGGATAGGAAACGTCCAGACAAGGTAACTTCTTGGAGAGTGAAAGCAGATTGGTATTTGCCAGGGCTGGGGGAGAGGAGAGTGGCACTGCCTGCTTGCTGGGTATGGGATTTCCTTTCGAAGTGATGGAAATGTTTTGCAACTCGATAGAGGTGGCAGTTACACAATATTGAAGGTACTCAATGTCGCTGAATTGTTCACTAAAAATGGTTAGTTCTATGTTATGTGAATTTCACCTCAGTTTAAAGAAAAAGCCTTCCAAGTTTGGGGACCTGGGGGTGGAGAGCGAGCCTGCCAGGGACTTTCCTGGACCCGGCCGTGGTTTCCCTGATGATGACGGGGGTATTGAACACAGGGAGAGCCCATCAGAGGTGTGGTTTAAAAGTTCCCCGTTCCCCTCAGGCAATTCTGGGAGAATGAGCAGGGGAACCTGACCGCACAGGGACCTGCCAGGCAGCTGCTGCAGGAACAGGGTGGCCAGAGAAGGGCTCCTCCACTGCCTTCCCTCAATCCTCTCCTTCTTTCCCTCATTCCTCCTCCCTCTCATCTCCTTTTGCCTCTTCTTTCCCACTCTCTTGCTATTTCCCCAAGTACTTCTTCTATGCCAAGCACTGAGCCAGACCCAGGAAGTGCAAAGCTGACCCAGCCTGGGCATGGTCTCCCAGGGAGCTCCTGGCCATGGCCCATCAGCACAGCGGGCCCCCAGGGCAGCTTATTACAAAGGCCTTCTTCCACAGATGGGGAAACTGAGGTCCAGAGAGGGGAGAGGCCTTGCACAAGGCAAGGGTGAAAGTCAGCCTCCCAGCCCGCAGTCTGAGCTTTCTCCCCTGCATGCTATGTCGAAGGGAGTATGACTCCAGGCCTCCCAGGACAGAAAGTCTGTGTTTGTCCCTTTATCCTCGTGAGCATTTGGATCCTGCTTGATTTGTGTGGCTGAGAAAAGTCAGCAGGCAACTATTTTTGGACACAAAGTTCCCCAGGGAACAGATCAGCCCAGGAAAGGCTGACTTCTCAAGGGCTGGAGGAGGGAGGGACAGGGAACACCCTTCTTCCCTCCTTGGCTGCAACTCTGCTCCGTGGATGGGTGTTCGGGTTTCTATCCTCTGTTCCCACCCAGTCTTCCTCTCTACCCCCAAATGTAGAGCCCCAGAATTTCCTCCAGATGGCCCTGTGTATTATCCTCCAGCCCCATAGTCCCCACCACAAGTGATGAGCCCATTCAGCCCCAGCCTGGCTAGAAGCTTTACCTGTAAGTTCAGAATCTGCCCTCCCTACAAACATTAGGGTAGAACTTGGCTGAGATCACTCAGCTACTTCCTGCCAGAGCAAGACTTGCTACTGTCAGTTTTGGCCTAGTGGCCCACCAATATTTTTTTTAATCATACAACCCATCAGTAAAAATGTATTTGCTTGAATACATCATGCTAACATGGTACATGTATTAGAAAGAATAATTTCAAAAGGGATTTTCTAAAAAGATACAATAGAAAATTGGCCAGGCACAGGGGCTCACGCCTGCAATCCCAGCACTTTGGGAGGTCAAGGTGCGCAGAAAGCTTGCGCTCAGGAGTTCAAGGCCAGCCTGGGCCACATGGCAAAAGCCTGTCTCTACTAAAATTGAAAAGGAAAAAGGACATAAATACAGGCGACCCTTAACGACACAGTTTGAACTGCACAGGTCTACTTATATGTGGATTTTCTTCTGCCTCTGCCACCCCTAAAACAGTAGATCAATCCCTCCTCTTAAGTCCGCCTCCTCAACATGAAGATGACAAGGATGAAGACCTTTGTGATAATCCACTTCCATTTAATGCAAGTAAGGAGATTTTATCTTCCTTATGATTTTCTTCATATTTCCTTTTCTCTGGCTTACTTTGAGAAAACAGGACATAATGCATATAGCACATAAAATATGCATTAATCAACTGTATATGTTATCAGCAAGTCTTCCAGTCAATAGCAGGTAATTGATAAAGTTTTGGGGGAGTTAAAAGTTCTAAGCAGGCCGGGCGCGGTAGCTCACGCCTATAATCCCAGCACTTTGGGAGGCCAAGGGGGGTGGATTACAAGGTCAGGAGCTGGAGACCAGCCTGGCCAACATGGTGAAACGCTGTCTCTACTAAAAATACAAAAATTAGCCGGCTGTGGTGGTGCACACTTGTAATCCTAGCTACTCAGGAGGCTAAGGCAGAAGAATCATTTGAACCCAGAAGGCGGAGTTTGCAGTGAGCCAAGACTGTACCACTGCACTCTAGCCTGGGCTACAGAGCAAGACCATGTCTCAAAAAAAAAAAAGTTATAAGCAGATTTTTGACTGTTACGAGGGTTGGCACCCCTAACCCCTGTGTTGTTTAAGGGTCAACTGTATTTTATATTTTGTTTTATTTCATTTTACTGAGACAGGGTCTCAGTGTTACCCAGGCTGGAGTACAATAGCAATCAGGGCTCACTGTGGCCTTGACCTCCTGGGCTTAAGCCATCCTCAGCCTCCTGAGTAGCTAAGACCAAAGGTACACGCCACCATGCCTGGCTAATTCTTAAAAACTTTTTGTAGAGATGGGGTTTTGTCATTTTGCCCAGGCTGGTTTTGAACTCCCGGGCTCAAGTGATCCTCCTGCCTCAGCCTCCCAACGTGCTGGGATTACAGGCATGAGCCACCCACCCAGCTGGTCAACTGTATTTTAAATAGAAGCTCTAATCCTTGCTTCTCATACCTTCTGCAGGGCCTGTACCCCTCTTGGAAATCCCTGCCAGGGATCTTAAGCTTCAGCGGGCTTAAGAATCCTCTCAGCATGTAGTTTCCTGAAACAACCTGCGGACAGCCTGACTCAGTGGCCCTGGGATAGGGCCCAGGAATCTGCATTTTAAACCAGGGCCTCAAGCAGGGCCTGCCCTTTGAAGACTGCTAGGCCCCCTCGCTCCTGCAGTTACCAGTTAGGGCAGGTGGAGGAGGGGCTACCGTTTAGCTGCTGCTTTTCTGGTTCTGAAGCCTCTGCTGGGAAGGGGCCGGGGGAGGTATGTGGTTTTTGACTTTTTAAAGGGCTTTTTTTCTAGCTCTGCCACAGAGCAGCCTGCCCAATCACAGATGCCTCTGGGTGCACAAAGAGGAACATCCTGTCTTCTGGGATGACTCAGTCGTGGCAGAAATCTCACTGTAACCAGGGGAAGGTGCACGTCACAGGCAGCTGCGGTGACTGGCTGGAGTTTTGCACTTGCCCCCAGGCGCCTACACCAGTGAGCCTTTCCAGAGCAAGGCCTCCATCTTCCATGCGAGCCACGGCCCTCAGCACCACAAGAGCCCCAGAACTGGCCGGTCAGCTAGTCAGTCAACAAACACACACTAGTGCGGACTACCTGCCAACCTCCGACAGGGATGATGCTGTGATAGAGAAGCAGGCTGGGCATCAGGGGACAGGTGCCAGTCCTGGCTGCTGTCACTCACCGCGTATGGCTGGGCTGGCATTTCCCTCACTGTAAAATAGAGAAAGTACCGTCTGCTCACCCTGCTAGAGTGGGTTGGGGAGCAGGGGATGGGACTCAAAGAACGCTGACATTCCTGGTTGACTCAGCTCCTAAGGGCAACAGCCTCAGAGCTGTTAGCCTCTCTCCTCCTCCCTGAGGTCACATTTCAAAGTACAAAGATACATACCGAGCACCTGGCAGGTGCAAATTAACTTTTTAAAAAAGCCTTATGACTTCCTACTACATACCAGGCACCACATAAGATGCAAAGAACGCAGAAAAGAGTAAAAGCGTTCCAAAATTTTGAATGGTGCAGGTTAGTGCAATACAGAAGTGTTACGACAGGAAGCTTTAAGGTGGGCTTGAGAAACGGTGAGGGTTTTGGGGGAGAAGATTGGGGAGGGCATTCCAGGCAGAGGGAACAGCATAGGCAGAGGTACGGAGGCCTGAAAGTATGACCTGACCTTGAAGAAGAGCTATGAGCAGGGGCCCTGAATGCCAGAAAAGGCGGCGTTGTTTCAGCCAGCCTTCCTTAGGGCAGCAAGGCTGCCCCTCAAAGGCATTGAGTGGGGTTTGGTGAAGACTCCAGCCATGTGAGCTGGGGGCTGACCACAGGACGGTCAGCTCCTTTAGGATGAAGTCCCCACGGGGAGGGCTGTGGAGCTCAGGACCCCTGCCATCCCTGGAGAAACTGGCCCCCCAGGAAGTAGCAGCCACTCCGCCCTCCTTCTGTACATCTCCTCACCCCCATGCCGCCCCTGCCCCTGCTCTCTCAAGGGTCTAACACACCCCCAAAGTGTCTATCTTCAGTTCCTGGGTGGGATGGACTCCTCTTCCCCGCCACCCACACAGGGCTCCTCTGCCCCCTCAGCCACGCCACAGCCAGCGACCCTTCCCTGTGTAGCTCGATCCCTCAGAACAGTCCAGACTCCCAGGTCCTCCTTCGCCAGCACAGCCACGCAGCCCGCACTGCCTCCCTGTGCCCTCTGCAACCCTTTCCCTCTGGCCAGGGCTGCCCAGGGTGCATCCCTGCTTCTAACTCACACCCCCATCCCGATACCTCCCAGATGAGGAAACTGAGGCACAGAGACGTGGCAGGCTCTCCGAAGACCTCACAGCCAGGAAGTGCAGCTGGAGGATTCAAAGCCCAGGTGTCGCAATTCTGAAACCAAGACTATCAGACACATAGGGGGCAGGGAGATGGGGAAAGAAGACCCCCGATATCAGTAACCAGGCCTTCCAAAAAGGCTGTGCTGTTGGCCTCCGCCATCCCACACCTCCAGTTGGCACAGACCTGCTTTTCTCAAGGGGTTCCACCAGCTGTGTGGACACTAGTCCCGCAAAGAAGCACCAGCCACTCCCCCTCTGTGTGTCCCCTCCCTGCCCCCAGCCCACTCCAGCAGCAGAGGCTGAGGAGAAAGAGAAACAGTGCCCTGTCTCTGGTCTTGCCACCCTCAAGAACTGAGCTGGGTCTGCTGGTCCACGGACCGTCCCTGGCTCCTCTCCTTGCCCTTACACAGCTGACATAAAGGACTGCTGCTTTGATGGGGAACCCCCCCCTGCTGCCACTGCCTCCTGGCCTGCTCCCCATCCTGGCATTGTCTCTGAGGCCCCTTAGCAACCAAGGACACTAACTCTCCAGGTGCAGATGAGGACACCCCAGGCACAGAGATGGACCTGCCTGTCCAAGTTCACAAGAGATCAGCATTAAAGCTGGGACTGGAATCTAGCATCCTGAGGCTTGACGAAATCCTCCTTAAATCCACGCTTGCCCTGGGGGGGCGGGCTCCCCTGAGTCAAGAGACAAGCGATGCAGCTCCAGCAGCTGCAACTTCCTGGCTGGGCTGGTCCGGCTGCCTGGGCTGTCCCAGCGTCAGTGACTGGCCCGTCCAGAAGGAAGGCAGCCTCCCGGGCCCTCCTCCGTTCCGACCCCTTACCTCTCTTGGGCTCCACCACGGTCCTCCCGGGCCAGTTTCAGGGGACCTGCCTTTGAAGTCTTTGTTCCAAACCCAGGGAGCCCCCTGCCTCCATTGCGCCCTGGCCCGCCTCCAGGCCGTTCTGCCAGCCCAGGCTGCTGCTCACACACCAGCATCCTCCCCACCTCTCCCCGCCCCTGTCAGCTGAGGCCGCCTCGCCTCGCCTCAGCAGGAAGCGCCCAGCCTGATTTCCTACAAGTGTTTGTCAGAAGGAGGGGGTTTGTCTGCGTGCAGAGCAGAGCCGGAGGAGCTTAACCCCTTACAAGCCCTCCGAAGGTCTGCGCTGCCCAGAAGAGGACTCAGGGAACAAACTCCTGATGTCCTGGGCTTGGGATCGTCTCAGCCCAGGCCCCGCAGGTACAGATGGGGACACTAAAGCACAGAGAAAGTCAGAGGCTTGGCTGAGGTCACACAGGATGCTGTAGCGCCTGCCCTCTAGGCCCTCTTCAACCAGGGCCTGACTGTGGCTGAGCCTCCTTCCCTCACTAGGCCTCAGGGCCCATCTGCCTGGCGAGAGCTCCGACTCAACCCCACTCCTGCCCTTCCAGCTCTGACTCTGCCAATGTGCAGTCTGAATCTCAGGGAGACCATGGTGATTCCTGCCATCTCAAGCCGCTGTCCTCGCCCCGAGGTGGTCCTGCAGTCAGAGTGGAACGTTCCGGACAGCATGGAGGCATGATACTGACAGATGAGGTAAACTTTCCCTGTGGGAAGAACCCTCCAAGGGTTCACCAGATGTTGGGAACAGATTGATCCTGACAGTCAATCAAAGCTGTCTTTTCTCAAGCCCCACCATCCCATTCCTTCATTCATAGGTACTCCCTGAACTGAGCTCCTACTGTGTGCCAGGTGCTTTTGAAGGTGCTGGGGATACGGCAGAGCCCAAGACAGACCAGGCCCCTGCTCTCCACTCTAGCAGAGACACGGACAATAACCAAGCACATGTATAATGTCAAGGGGAGAGCGGTGAGCAGTGAGACTCAGTGACCATCCATGTCCCAGGCCAGGCAGCACCGAAGCCTGGGGCTCACCTGGGTCGACAGAGTCAGTCTCTGGGCATCAGAGAGTTTAAGTGTCCCAGCTGACTGGCCCTGGTAGAGAACCCATGGGACCAAGAGTAATAGGTTGAGGAGAAGGGTTATGGATGGTCAGGAAGGTCTCTATGAGGAGGTGACATTCAAACAAGGCACTGGAAGGAAGATGGGCAAGAGCAAGCCACAAGAAGGGCTGGGCGGAGTGTTCTGGGAGGGCAAGTGTAAAGGCAAAGGTGGGGGAGCCAGCAGGCTTTCCCTGAGAACAGCAAGGCCTGTGCACCCGGGGCAGAGCGAGCCAAGCGGGAGAGGCGGGAGCTTTGCAGAAGATGAGGCAAAGGAGGACGAGAGGCTCTCAACACTGGCCCCACCCAGGACCCAGAGACTCTGAGTCAGGAAACAAGAAGAAAAAGGAAAAAAAAATCAGGCCTCTGTATTGTCCAAAAAGCCCTCCAGGTAGTTCTGATAAGCAGCCAGATTTGGGAACCATTCATGTAGGACAGAAAAAATCTTCAAGTCAGCGTGGACCCGGGTTCAAATCCCAGCCCCCTCTCTTGCTGGCTCTGATCTTCGAGTCAGCGTGGACCTGGGTTCAAATCCCAGCCCCCTCTCTTGCTGGCTCTGATCTTCGAGTCAGCGTGGACCTGGGTTCAAATCCCAGCCCCCTTTCTTGCTGGCTCTGATCTTTGAGGCTTCACCTCTCTAGGCCTCAGTTTCTTCATCTGTAAAATAGGGTTAAGAAGAGTAGCCACCCCACAGGGGCTGCTGTAAAAATTCGATGAGGCGACGCTCCCAAAGGCAGAGCAGGGGACCCAGAACACAGTCATGTATTGAGCTCTTTTATTTTTGCTACTACAACCACTGCTGCTACTTAGGTATAAGTCTCCGGTCTCCTCGAAGCCTGACACACTGTTCATGGCTGATGGATGTGTTCCATCAATGGATGAATTCACTAATGAGTGGACTTTCCCAAAGTCAGCTTGTAAGTAACTGGCAGAGCCAGGGCTAGAACCAGGAGCCCTCATCCTGGTGACCACCCACCCCTCTATCCACTTCCCTGCCTTTTACCCACATCTGGGTGGCAGGGCTCTCCTTGCAGCCCCCAGCCCCTCATTGAGCAGAGCCAAACCCTAATCAGGCCCCTCCCTGCCAGCTCTGGTGGCCATGTGTGCCATTGTGTGAGGGGCGGGCTCCCCTGACACCCCGTCACTCACTCCCCCTCCCTCCCTGGTCATTAATGCATGCAGCACTGCTATCAGCACCAGATGGCTGCCGTTGCTGGGCATGCCTGTGGCCCGCGGATAACCCCAAACCCATCTTAGGGGCAGCCACCTAACACCAAGAAGAACCGCCTCTGGTGCAGTCCGTTCCATTTCCTTGCACCCCCAAGCCAGACAAAAACTCCTCCCTGCCTCTCCTCAGGCAGCGCCCACCTCCTCCCTTTTTTGTTGAGCTGGAGTTTCGCTCGTGTTGCCCAGGCTGGAGTGTAATGACGAGATCTAGGCTCACCGCAGCCTCCACCTCCCGGGTTCAAGTGATGCTTCCACCTGGGCCTCCCAAGTAGCTGGGATTGCAGGCATGTGCCACCACGCCGGTTGATTTTTTGTATTTTTAGTAGAGACGGGGTTTCGCCATGTTAGCCAGGATGGTCTCGATCTCCTGACCTTAGGTGATCTGCCTGCCTCAGCCTCCCAAAGTGCTATGATTACAGGCGTGAGCCACCACACCCAGCTGCAGCACCCTCTCTTAGATCACAGTCCCCACCCACAGGCCAAATTCTACCAAACCGAAGCAGCATGTCCAAGACCGAGCTCCTAGTATACCACCCTCCAAGCCCACCCCTCCTTAGTTTGGCCCATCTTTCACCCAGGTACATACTGAGAATCAGCTGTCATCCTGGATGCTTCCCTTTCCCTTACATCCCGTAACCAACCCATCATCAACTCCTAGTGATTTCATTTCCTAAATTTCACCGGAATCTGTCTCCATTTCTGCATCCCCACGTGGGTCCCTGGATGGGCCTTGCCTGGAAAGCTCTAGGGTCCACTAATCCGTTCCCCACACTGCACCGATGCGATCTTCAAGATAGGAGTTTCCAAACTTGCCATGGCTCTGAGAAAGAAGAAGAAACTCCATGGGCTGGCCGCTGTTCCAGCCTCTTCTCCCGCCACCCTCTCTGCCCTTGCTTAGCATGCTTCTACCACACAGGCCTCCTTGATCTTCCTGGGACAGATGTGCCCTGCTCCTCCGCTCACTCAGTCCCGCTTCTTTTCCCTGTTAACTTGTAGGCAACCTGCAGACCTCAGCTCCAGAGTGCCCTCCTGAGGGACTCACCATTTGGAACTATATTTCATATGTGCTTATTTGACGAACGTCTGTCTCTTGACTCAGTTGGGAGCTCTGTGAGGCTCTCATTATCATATCCCCAGGACTCAGCACACAGACCCTGGTATAGAATAGAAATACAATAAATAGGGCTGGGCGCAGTAGCTCATGCCTATAATCCCAGCACTTTGGGAGGCCGAGGAGGGCAGATCACGAAGTAAGGAGTTCAAGACCAGCCTAACCAACATGGTGAAACCCCACCTCTACTGAAAACACAAAAGTTAGCCAGGCATGGTGGTGGTGTGTGCCTGTAGTCCTAGCTACTCGGGAGACCGAGGCAGGAGAATTCGCTTGAACCTGGGTGGCAGAGATTTCAGTGAGCCGAGATCACGCCACTGTACTCTAGCCTGGTGACAAGAACAGGACTCCATCTCAAAAAACAGAAAAAGAAATACAATGAATACATGCTGGATCATCCACTGAACCTAGCTATTTGCCCAAGCCTGACTCAGAGCCCTCCTAATAACCCAATGAGGCTAATATGACAACCCCATTTTACAGCTGGGCAAACAGAGGCCCCTAGAGCCCAAGCAGCTTTCCCAAGGTCACAATGCTAATGAGCTGCAGCAGAGTTTCAAACACAAAAAGACCCGGTTCCTAATGACCCAATTTGGTGGTCACAACATTGCAGCTCACAGAGAGTTAATATCTGTGCACGGTAAAATCAGGAGTAGAGTTTATTACCAACGAATTGCAATTCACAAAGCCAATGTTCTAATTGTATAGTGAGGCACGGGTTCCACACAGCGCCTTTTGGTTTCCCAAAATGCTTTCTTCTTCTTTTGAGGGCTAGATGCTCAAGAACAGAATGTCAAAGTGGGCAGAATAGGAGTCCTATTCCATTGTATAGGTGAGGGTGCTGAGGCCCGGATAAGGGAAGAGATTAGTTCCTGTTCACCCAGAAAAGAAGCAGCAACAAAAACCTCTGACGCCCACTGCCAGGGCTTGACGACTTTCACCAGCAACAGGCGTGCGCGTGGCTGCGTCTGCAGAACCCTGCCAGCCTTCCCACGGAGCCCAGCTCGCCTTCGGCCATTTACTCCCTCCAGCGTCTGGCTCATGACGTTCCCACCCCACAGGAGCCATTTCTCACCTACTTCCTCATCGCCTCACTGCTTCCTCATCGCCCACTCAACCATCCCTCCCTCACAACCTCCCTCCACAACCATTCCTGAGCCCCCCTTAAGTGCAAGCATATTAACCCATCTGGAAGGCAGCTCTTTCTTTAAGTCTTCAGGTGCAGCCCAGGACATACCCCTGGACTGGGCTGGGCCACACTTGCTGACGTGATGAACCCTGGACAGTCGCCCCTCACACCATGTCCCCCAGGAGCACAGACATGGTCTATGGGGGGGTCACCAGGCTTCTCTGCCACCCTAGTGGAAACCAGGAGCTAGAACTTCAGGAGCTCTGGGGGCTGACACCTGTGTTGCTCCACCCTCAGTCGCTCTTTGGGCTCCCTGTTGCTCCCTTCCCTGGAAAAGAAATGAAAACTTACCACAAGGTAACCCACTCCTTCCTGCCCAGAATGCTGCATTTACCCCGTAGTTAAAATTCACAGGGATGCTGGGTTCGGTGGCTCACGCCTGTAATCCCAGCGCTTTGGGAGGCCAAGGCGGGCAGATCACTTGAGGTCAGGAGTTCAAGACCAGCCTAGCCAACATGGTGAAACCCCATCTCTACTAAAAATACAAAAATTAGCCAGACGTGGTGGTGCACGCCTCTAATTCCAGCTAATTGGGAGCCTGAGGCACAAGAATCACTTGATCCTGGAAGACAGAGGTTGCAGTGAACTAAGATCATGCCACTATACTCCAGTCTAGTGAGACTCTGTCTCCAAAAAAAAAAAAAAAAAATTCCACAGGGAGTCTGGGGGAGAGAGGAGGCAGGTGAGGGTTTCAGGAGTGAACCAAGAAGAAGTGGTGAAGCCTGGCTTGGGAAGCAGAGACCCAAGTTCCAGCCTGAGTGCCCAGGAGCAAGCACCTTCCTTTCTCTGAGCTTTGGAACCTGGGCTTAATGCGATTGTCTCTGAGGTTATCAGAGATTATCTCCTAATGCTAACCCTCCTGGATTCTTCATGCCGTTTGCCCACACAGGCAGAAATGCCATGCTGACGGGAGGCTGCAGGGCACAGGTGTTAAGGCACACGGCCATTGTGGGCAAACAAAGAACTCCATGTTCTCCCTTGGAAGCTGTGTAACCTTGGGCAAGCTGCTTAACCTCTCTGAATCCCAGATTCCACATCTGTAACATGGGCCAATAATTACAGGATTCTTTGGATGACAAATGAGACTATGTGCCTAGAGTTCTTGGCCCCAGTGCCCAGCTGGCACAGGGTAACTGTTCACAAATAAATGGCCTTGCCTTTCCGTGAAACGCCCATATGACCTGCTCCCAGCAGGACTGAGTTTAATTTTCCTCATCCACAGCTTCCACAATCTCAACCCCAGCTCTAGCAATGAGTCCTGGACACAAAAAGGTAGAGGCAGTTTTCCCAAGTGGAGGGAGATGCTGACATTTCCTTGTGACCCTCTTCCCTGTGGCCCCTAAACCAACTCCAGGACTCACTGACCCAGCTAGAAATTCTGTCCTCACTCTGAGTAGCTAAGGAGCAGAACAAACAGCCCCTTCTCAGCCAACTGAGACAGGGTTATGAGGAGGTATGGCCATAGTGAGGAAAACACACACACACTCAAATTCACGCTCTTTCCAAAGAGTCCAACAAACAACAACAGAAAAAGCGTGCATGTGCCAGGAAGGTACTGCTTACAGCAAAACTTTACTGAACACCTATTATGTATCAAATACCGTAGAAAAGCCTTTCCATGGATTCAGATCTCATTATTTAATCCTCATACTCATCCAAGGAGGGAAATCATTATGCCCATTTTATTTTATAGGTGAGGAAGCTGACTTGAACCCAGACAGTATAATCTTCATCACTTGCAACTGAAATTTGCACGAGGTAAAACGATTGGAAAACGGTCACAGTCTCCAGTAGCAGGTGATCATTGAAAGAAACTGACATTTCCACTCAAAGGAATAATATTAGCAGGCGTTAGCATCATGCTATTGAAGAATAGCAAATAATGTAAAAATGTTGCTATGTTAAGTGGACAAGCCAGTTAGAAAATAATATATATCTAGTTTGAGTTCATTAAAAAAAAAAAAAAAAAAAGAAAAATATGGAGGAGGAGGAGGAGGAGGAGGAGGAGGAGGAGGAGGACAGGAAGGAGACAGGATAGGAAAAAGAAAGAGGGAGAGAGTGAAAAAGAAGGACATGTTTTAAAATGTTTACAACAGGCCGGGCGCGGTGGCTAACACCTGTAATCCTAGCATTTGGGAGTCCAAAACGGGCAGATCTCCTGAGGTCAGGAGTTCAAGACCAGCCTGGCCGACATGGCAAAACACTGTCTCTACTAAAAATACGAAAATTAGCCAGGCCTGGTGACAGACGCCTGTAATCCCAGCTACTAGGGAGGCTGTGGCAGGAGAGTCACCTGAATCTAGGAGGCGGAGGTTGCAGTGAGCCGAGATCGTGCCACTGCACTCCAGCCTGGGCGACGAGAGTGAAACTCCATCTCAATTTAAAAAAAAAAGGTTTGCAATAATTATCATGAGGTAGTAGGTAAGTTCTTTTGATAGGTAAGTTTGCCATTTTTCCTTCTGGGTATTTTCTAAAAATAACAGTTCCTTTAAAAAATAAGAATAATGAACATATACTATTTTTAAAAACAGAACAAACGAATACCACCTCACATCTGTGTGGTGCTTCATTCTGACCTCAGGCACTTCCATCCTCACTTTCCCCTCCTGTGAAAGGTGAAAGGTATGGTTGGGCTCTTTGAGGCCCTTTAAGGCTCTGACCTCCTTTAACATTCTGTAACCCCACACCTTCTCCTCCTCTGTTTAAGCTCTAATACAATATGTTATTCTCTGCGATACACCCATTACACAACATGCGGGAACACATGAAAATCACAAAAAGGAGAGGATGCAATCAGCCACCAGCCTTAGCCACTTTTTGCATTTGGAGGCACGACATTTGTTGCTGGATTGGATCCTTACAAATAATTAAGCAATTAACAGATGAAGAAAGGCTCAGAGAGGTTATACAACTTGCCCAAAGTCACACAGCACATTAGGGCACCATTGGGTCTGTATCTACAAATAAAGCATTATCCTCCAGACGAATCCTTAGTGGTGGACTGAGCGCACCTCCTGGACCCTGAGACCTCTCCTCCTCAGTCCTGGTCCTTTGCTGTGGTCCCAGGACCCTGAGGAGACTGACAGCTGGACATCCCACCCTGCCCTGGCCCTGATCCCAGGCTCCTTCCCCAGAATAAACTGAGCAGGGTGGAGGGGGGGATTGGAGGGAGAATGCTGGCAAGGACTTAGGGGCTGGTGTGGGAGCGGCACTGGGCACAGAAGGTCTCACTTGGCAATGGAGCTGGAGTTCCTGACATTTGGCAAGGAAGCCCAGAGCCAAGATGGAACTGCAAGCTGGGGTGCAGGAGGGACAGGGGAGTGAGAACGTGAGATTTTGCGGGCAGGAAGCCTAGGTCACCTCTGGTAGATCAGCCCTTCACTGTTTTGTTTCAGAACTTATCTGATAACCTCATTTATAGACAGAGGCTTTTCCTTCCCTCGGGCATGCATGTATAAAGTAACAAGATAACGTGTTTGCGCACAGGACATGCTCAGAAACGAGGGGTTAGCTCCTCCTGGCTCCCCTGGTCAACTGCAGCGCCTCCTCCCCATCATCTACCCTGACTCAGCCCCCAACCCCTTGGCACAATGGATAAACCTTCTTAGGGCACCATCCTGTGGGGCTTTTCCCCTGCTTAATGACCATCAGTGGCTCCTGTCACTTTCAGGTTAAAGGCCAGACATTTTGGCCTGGGATTCAGGCTCATACCAACCTGCTCCCAAGTCAGGGGCTGCTGCACTGCATAACTCACACCATAGACTGCAAAAGCCATCTCACAAAGGTTTTCTTCCCAAATCCCATACTTCAGGGGAGCTGCTGTTGGGGGCAGCCCTTCTGGCCTGGCTCTGCTGGGCTCTGCCAAGAAGCCCCCAACTCCAAGCTGCCAAGCAGAAGCAAGGCTGGCCTTCCATCTCCCACCACCCCACCCTTCACCTGCAG
>NW_016107379.1:5900737-6038339 GCF_001604975.1 Cebus imitator | reverse complement strand
AAAAAAAAAAAAAAAAAAAAAAAAAAAAGAAGGTAAGAAAAAGCCCTGATTTGTGGTGTTACTAATTTTGATGGTGTTAAACACCCTTACTGAAATTGACCATACCAATTTCAGGCTATTGACATCACTGCATGCAGCACTGGGAAGAGATGGGCATAATCCGCTCTCCTGAGCTGACACCAGCACATCCTGCGCACCCCAAAGTAGGAATGAGCTAACACCAGTGAAAAGCTGTGTGACTCTAGTCAAGTGGCTTAACCTCTCTGAACTTCAGGCTTTCTATCTGTACAACAGGGACAGCAATAACACCCACTTCAACATCAGGTAAGTGACATAATCTAAACGATCAACAATGTTTTGAGCACCTACTATATGTAGGGCTCTGTACTAGGTAGGCACGAGGGAATAACAATGGTGACAAAACAGATACGAGCCTCTGCCCTCCTAAACCTTACTTCTTGCAGCAAAAGCCCTGGCACAGTGGCTAGAATGTAGCACTCAATAAATATTAGCTATAATATTAGCTAATAATACCAATGGTATTATCGTCGTCATTATTATTCCTTCCTTTCTTTGAGCCTCAGTTTCCTCATTTACTTAGAATGTGGACTGAGCAAAAGCTTTCAGTGATGCCCCCTCACTCGAGCCTATGGTGGTAAAGTGGGCATTACCAACCTCACTTTATGGAAGGGAAAACTGTGGCACTCAGAACTGAAGCCAGGCTGGGGATCTAAACCCAGTGCTTCTTACTCCTGGTCTCCAGATCATTCCCACCTTCTAGGACCTAGGAAACATAAAAAGGGCCAGGCATTCGACTGGGGATGTGAATGCTTTAAAAATACTCTTCCTTCTCCATGCCTCATGGGGGGAAACTGAAGTGTCCATGTTGTGCACCAATTTCCAAAATACCCTCTAGCATGACGGCCTTGCAGTGCTGGGACCATTCCCAGTCTCTCTGGAAACCCCGATCCTAGCGCCTCTGGCAGAGTCTGCAGGACGGTGGGAGCTGATGAAATCCCCTTGCAACAAACAGCCCCAATCACATGTGTTAAAAGCAAACCAGCTGGACTTTAGGAGGCAAAGGCCCCATGTGGGCATCGTCTCCCTCCTGCAGAAGAACTGTGAGACTGTCCCTGGGAATAAACCCAGTGTCCCAAAACACTATAGGTTCCACTCCCCTGTAAGTAAACCAGGCTTGAGCCCCCTCTAACAGATGGGTAGCCATTCTGTTTTATTAACAAAACAGCCCCCAGATAAAACCCACCAACTCCAGAGGAGGCTCCTGGAAAAGTCTTTTGGGAAGTCCCTGTGTGTATCTAAGTTCAGTCTTTCATGCTTCAGTTCCAGCCCATTTCTTCTTCTGTTCTAGAGGACAGGAGCAATGTCTCTTTTCACTGCAGCCTGTCTCAGCTTCCCTCTGTTCCGACATAGCCCGGATTTGTTATCAGCACTTTTCCCTTCCGACTATCTCAGAAGCAGGTTTTTAAACATAGGTAATGATGGGCTCCAATTCGTCATTTCTTTCAACAAAAGCCCGGGAAAGGAGCTTTGAAAGTGTCGCCCAAGGTCACGCAGCAAGCAAACTCTGGCTCTGCCTGTGCCAGCCCCATCACACTGGGGAGAGCCCAGCTCTGCACCTCCCTGCTGTGCGCCCTTGGGCCAATCACGACCCTTCTCTGGACTTCATTCTCCTCTATGTGTACCAAGAGGGAACTGGGCATATTTCTGCAGCTCGTTCAGTTCCTACCATTGTCAGGCTGCCTACCCGACACTGGCCCTTGTTCTACCTCCCACCCCGTGACAAAAAGAGGAAAAGAAACTTGCGTTAGGCGTGCGGGAAGGGCGCGCAGCTCCGAGGGCCGCCAGGCTGCGCGGATTGTTGCTGGGTGAACGAATCTCACACAAATCCCAGACAGAAGAGCCCCACCTCTCCAGTAACCACAGCAACACGGGCCACGCCTCCAGCCCAAACACTGGCCGAGGCCCCGCCAAGGCCCACCCCCGAGCTCCCCCAGGACCCCTCCCCTCCCTGCCACCAGCCCCAGCTGGAGCGAGAAAAGGCCAACGCCCCCATTGTGCAGAGGTGGAGACTGAGGCCGGAGGGTGGAGACTGCGGAACCCCGCGGCCGGCAGGGTTTGGACCGGGGCCCGGATCGCCAGTCCAGGGCTCCCTCCCATTCCCGGAGCCGCGATGCGTCTCCTTCGCGTGCGCGTGGTGTTTCCACGTGGAAAAGACCGAAAGCAGCGCCGTCCCAGTGGAACGGAGCCCATTGGTGCTGTCCACTCTCCCTCCCCATTCTCCCGACGGAGAAACTGAGTCCCAGCGAGGGGCCGGGACCACCCCGGACGCACTGCGAGCCCCTCCCCACGCCTCACCTGCTGGCAGCCGCCGCGCGCGGGTGGTTTCCTGGAGTTGAGCGGCAAACAAAGGCCTCCAATCCGGGCGCGGGGCGGGGCGGTGGCTCCTTTGCAAAATCCCAAGCCCCGCCCATGACGGCGGGGAGCGGCCCAGGGGGCGGGGCCTCTGGGAGAGCACCAATCGCAGAGAGGCGGCTGCCACGGCCCGCCCCCAGGGACTGGGACGCGGGGAGCGCAAACCCTGCTGCCAGATGAAAATGTCGGACCTGGGAGGCTGTGCGTCCTCACCGCGATCAGCCCCACCGCTGCCCTGGAGATGGAGGCCTGGTGTGCGGAGGGTAAGACATTTATGCAAGATCGCACAGAGTGGCTCACGCCTGTCATCCCAGCACTTTGGGAGGTCGGGCGGATCACCTGAGGTCAGGAGTTCGAGACAAGGCTGGCCAACATGGCGAAACCCCTCCCACCACGTCTCTACTCAAAATACGAAAATGAGCTGGGCATGGTGGCACACATCTGTAATCCCAGCTACTTGGGAGGCTGAGGCACGAGAATCGCTTAACTTAGGCGGGGGTTGCAGTGAGCCAAGACTGGGCCGCCGCAGTCCAGCCTGGGCAACAGAGTGAGACTCCATCTCAAAAAAAAAAAAAAAAAAAAAAAAAATCGCAGAGAGCCACAGTGAGGAGGAAATCACAAACTGTCATGGCTGAAACAGACTGGTTAGTAACAGTAATAATAAACTTTTCTTGATCACTAATTACAGGTCAGACCTGTTGGAAGCTCTTCTGCTGCTCAGTCGTCTCCTGTGAGGTAGTAGGTATTATCATCTCCCCCTAAGTATATTCTAGTCCAACCCCCCTCCGTCAGGCAAGCATGGAAATCCAGCCCGGAGACGGACAAGAACTTTTCCAAGGTCCTGCTGTGAGTGCAGCACAGACATCATCCCTTGTCCATCACACAAACACCCCAAAGGACGGGGATGCACAGTGTCCAACTCACCTGGGCTCTTGCCCCAGCTCTGCCACCTGCTGTCAGTGAGCCTCAGGCAAATGGGATTCATACCCACACCTTATACAGTTGCTGAGAGTAAATAAACAAACATAATGGCAGGCCCGTAAGAAATAAATCAGTGGTACTGATTTAAAGAGCACCTTGACTGACCCTATTAACACAAGAGGGTTAATAAAGTCCTGTTGAAGAAGAGACTTGCCCAAGGTTCCTCATCCAGCTGCATCCAAAGTTGAATGCTTTGGAGTTTTTCCTCCTGGTAGAAAGCACTTGCCAGTTCCCCAGGTTGCCCGTTGCTCCCTGGACACGCATCCAGTAGTAAGTTTAGCAGCAGCTTTCACCCACTAAGGACCAGCTCTGTGCCGGGGCAAACATTTTAGCTAATCCTTCTGGGCTCTGGCTCTGAAATGTCAGGGTAGGACGAACCCCAGGTGTTTTTCCACACAGGTCATGGAAGTGAACTGTGTTCCTGGGTTCCTAAGCAGCATGGCAGTCCTGTCTGACTCTTGAACAGAAGGGGAAACTGAGGCTTGGTGCATTTTGTAACCTGCCCAGCATTCTCCAGGAAGGGAGAAGCAGACCCTGCAACTCTCCAATCATCCCCCCCACACACACACCTCCCACTTTCGTATCATGAGTAAAGATGCCAGGGTCACAGGTACATGTGGCCAGGGTGGACCTCTGACAACCCTTCCCCCACCCTCCCAGTACTTGAAGCTGCCTTAGCCCACCACACTTAAAACGACACCAGGACAGGTGCAGGGAAGAGCAGACCCAGGCTTCAGGCAGCAGTGGGTCCAAACTTGTCCTCTCTAGCTATGTGACTTTGGACAACGAGCTGGACCTTTCTAAGTCCAATTGCAAAGGAAAATTTTAAAATCCTCACACCCAATGGGCTGCAGCCTCAGAGTCGGGCCCAGGAATTACAGAAGCAACAAGTCCAGAAACTCATTCTTGTCCTACTCCTCCCAAGTACAGACATGGGGCTGTGAGTGGCAGCTGCTGGGGGCAGCAGCACCCTTGTGTTAGTTTCCTGTGGCTGTTGTCATAAATTAAAACAACACAAATGCCTTCTCTTACAGAGGGCAGAAGTCTGAAATCAGTCTCACTGGGCTCAGGTCCAGGTGATAGTGGGACCGTTTCCTTCTGGAGGCTCTGAGGCGAGAATCCACTTGCTTGCCTTTCTCTGCTTCTATTGGCTGCCTACATTCCTTGGCTTGTGGTCCTTTCCTTCATCATCAAAGCGCATCACTGCAACAACCTCTGCCTCCATGATCATACCTTTTCCTTTTCTGTTACATCTTTCTCTGCTTCCCATTTATAAGAGCCTGATGATTACACTGGGCCCACCCCATCTCAGGACCTTAACTTAATCATGTCTGCAAAGCTCCTTTGCCATATGAAGTAACATTCCAAAGTTCCAGGAGTTGGAATCTGGGTATATTTGGGAGTCATTATTTAACCTACCAAACCCATTTTACAGATGGGGAACTTGAGGCTCAGAGAGTTAAACTACTTGCCCATGACCACACAAACTTTGGAGTTGAATGCCAGGAGATCTGAGGCCTGACAAAGCCTTCCTGTAGCTAGGTGGGGGATCATTCCCTGCAGAGGGGCCACAGCGCCCTGTGGGGGAATGGCAGGGGTGCCTTCAGAAACACCAGCTGCCTCAGGGGAATCTATGGCTCAAGTCTCAGGTGGTCTGCCCAGGCTGGAAAGAGAACAGGGACAGCCAAGGACAGGATCTGGCACAAGAACATGGAACCAACTATCCCTAACCCACCTCTGGCAGAACTGGACACAGGACTGGACAAAGCAGGATTTCTCAAATTCTTCGTCTTCCAGACAAATACTGAGGACGGAAGGAATGAACCCTGGGGCTGGGACAGAGGCGGTACCGTGGCGGTACCACAGACTGCGTTTGCTACCTTTTCCTCCCCACCCGCTCCATAGGTTTTGCTCTGACACCCACTGCCCTTGGCTACTGGAACAGCTTGGCCTACACAGGTAGAGAGAAGTGACTGGGAATTTATAGCCTCTTCCCATGGCCTTGTCCAAAGACTGACAGGCATGAAAGCCCGGCCCTCTGGCCTTGAGTGGAGACAACTCTAGGCCTAGTGTACACCATGGGGTCCTCTTGGGATCAGGCTGAAGCTGCCCTCTGCGGACTCCGCCTGAAATCTCACCCCTGCTTGGCTTCCTCCCCTTCCCTGTCCAGCTTCCCTCCTTCCCTGCTGGTCTTTCCTGAGGGTACTCCCTGCTGATTGCTTGCATATAAATCCTTATCTCCAAGGCAGCTTCTGGAAATGGACCGTAGACGGACCACATCTGAGATTTAAAACATTCATGCACATTGTGCATTCCACCTCATAACATACTTGTGGGTCTTAATCTAAAAATATCATCTGTAAATACTTCAGTTTTGCCCTCAAGTCTTCAAGTAAGAAGCTCCAAGATGTGAGCGTGGCTCCAGCACCCCTGCACGCCCCACCGTGTATCCCACATGGAGCCACGGGGGCAGGCAGAGTGGGGTCTGTGACGCACTGACTGCCCCACCTGTCCTGCCCATGCCCCCACCACATGGAAACCCCAGCCACACAGGTAGACCACACAGCACGCTGGCCTCTAACGTTGTTCAGATTTCTTTATTGAAAAATTAAAGTCATAAGCTCTGTATATAAATACAATGACACTGCTGGTCACCTGCAAGGCCTCTGGGATAGGCTGGGGGTACAGAGGGAAGCTGGGGTCTTGGGTCCCCAGGCGTATGGGGAGGGAAATAAATAAATACCATGGGGTATAGGAGCCAGGAGGAATGGGGGTGTGAATGGGGAGTTGCTTGATGCTTATTTGTGGCACTAAAGGTCCTGTGAGATGCCCCCTGATTGGGGGCTGTGTCCACGAATTCTCAAGTGACTTCACTTTGGACAAAGGCTTGGGCATCTGGGGATGGGCTGGGTCCTAGCTACAGTGGGGCAGCAGTGAAACCAGCGCTCTGCCCTTCCTTTTCCTTTCTTCCTGTCCTGCAGCCCCCTTGTCTTGGGCGCCTACTGTGTACCCAGTACAGCACCAGTTCCTGACCTGACCTTCTGTTTGCCTTGCTCCCTTCCTCTCCCAGTTCTGGTCCAGTGGGCTGGGATGGAGGGGGGATATCTTCCTGCTACCCTGGCCATGCAGCCCCAACCCTGCAAGGAGCTTGATGAAGCCAACAGTGAGAAGGGACCGGGTCCAGGGGCTGGGCAGTGGTGGGAGGCCCTCAGGCCGTGGCCTCTAGAGCATTGCATTGAACTCAGTGACCAGAAAGTCAATGTAGTCACGGTCCTTGGTCTTGAAGGCCTCGGCGATGATGCGGGCAGCCTCCCGGTGCTCCTTGCCCCGAAGCGTCAGCCCATTCACTTCCAGGATCACGTGGCCCACCTTGAGCTGCCCACAGTTGTGAGCTGAGCCGCCTCTCTGCAGGGAGGAGACACAGGACAGGGGTGCCCGAGGGTTAGGTGGGCCTGGCTTTGACCACCCACTGGGCCAGTCCCAACAATGCCAAGCAGGTAGCTACAATCTGGGTGGCCACCACTTGGAGCAGGAAAACTGAGGCCCAGAAGAACAAAGGTGACATAGCTTGGCTCTGCCCTTGCGTGCCATGTTACCCATGAGAGTTGCAAAACCCTGGAGATGCTGAGAAAGGGCCCTGTGGGGTGGGGAGAGATGGCCAGGGGAGCTCCTGGGGACATACCTGAATAGTGACAATCCTAGGCAGGGGCTGGCGGGTGTTGGCGCCACCCTCGATGGCGATGCCCAGGGTGGCTGCACTTTTCTTCACACGGACCAGAGTGGACGTGGGCTCCAGGAGTCCAGGCTGTGGGTGGGAGGAAGGACACTACTGAGGCCTTGGCAGCTGGCAGGCCTGGTCAGGGGTCTGGGCTGGGCCATGACACCTCCCTGGGTCAGCAGAGCTCAGGCTCCAGCCCTGTGTCGGGAGCCTCAGGGGTGGTACACGCTAAGCCAAGCACTTGTGTTCTCAGCTCTTTTTAATCCTCACTAAATCCCCCTGAGGCTCGGGAGGCTAAGGAGCTTGCCTAAGGCTGCCTGGCGGTGGCTGAGGACTTGAATTCAGGCCTGACTCCAAAGACTGTCTCAGCCACCTGCCATGTCAAAACTGAGGGGAGCGTAAAGATTCCCAAGACCGACCTGCAGCCTCAGCCCCCAGTGTCAGAGCAAAGGACGGTGCTCCTCCAGGACGTCCAAATCCCTCCACTGATGGGGAGCTCACTGCCTCGCCTTGCGGTCACTTGCCAAGCTGAACCCGGGTCCAGGGACCTCCCACTGTGCACTGGGGCCTGTGTTCCTCTCCGCCCTCTGCATCCTCCTCCTCCCGGCTCACCGGTTTGCTGGCCCCGTCCGTGGGCCTCTCACTCCCAGGCAGCTCCTTGCTACTCCTGCTCCTGGTGGACGCCGTCTGCCTGCCTCGGCCTGGGGCACTGGCCTCTGCCTCGCCAGCGTCCACACCACTGTCCTCGCTTAGAGTCTGCCCACTGTCTGAGAGCTGGGAGAGCGTAGAGGCTGCTGGGAGGGGAGAAAAGGCACAGAGAAGCAGCTTATATAGCTGGGGGCAGGGAGGGCTGCCTGGAGGCAGTGATGGAGATGGAGGCTGGAAGGCTGGGGGAATTCCCCAGGCAAAGATAGGGCAAGGAATGAAGAGACCATGGGCCTGGAGGGCAGGTCCACTCCCTGCCACCCTCTCCACAGACTCAAGACCTGGCCTGAAGGCCGTGACTTCCAGGACATCTGCCTTGATCTCTCAGTTCTCAGCCACTGGCATAATGATTAAAACAGAGGTCAGGAGGCAAACCCAGCCCACAGATGTGGGGGTTTTGTTTTAAAACTCACATAATGCTATTTTTTTTTTTTTTTGAGACAGAGTTTGGCTGTGTTGCCCAGGCTGGAGTGCAAGGGCGAAATCTCAGCTCACTGCAGCCTCCACCACCTGGGTTCAAGTGATTCTCCTGCCTCAGCCTCCCAAGTAGCTGGACTTACAGGTGTGCAACACCATGCCCAGCTTATTTTTGTATTTTTAGTAGAGGCGGGGTTTCACTGTGTTGGCCAGGCTGCTCTTGAACTCCTAACCTCAGGTGATCCGCCCACCTTGGCCTCCCAAAGTGTTGGGATTACAGGTGTGAGCCACCATGCCTGGCCAATGCTATCAATTTTTAATGATGAACCAACACATTCAAATTAGAAGATTTCATATGATAAGTAATTTCTAGCTTCCCAAGAATAAAAGAGAAATTCTGCTACACCTGGCCTGAAGCCCTGCAAGACCCCTGCTGAGCCGAGTGGCGGGCACATGCTCTCCTGCCCACCAGTCAACCCAAGCCGCTTCACTGTGTGTGTAACAGCCTGGCCCCTGAGTTCCAGACCCTAAGTTAAGAACACACACTCTGGAGTCTGGCGGGTCAGGTGTGAATTCCCACTGAGCAGCTGTGCAGCATGGGCAAGCAGGATAGCCTCTCTAAGCCTCCTATACTCTCCTTCCGATACAGAAACAATGGTGCCTGACCACTGGGGTTATTGTAAAAACTCGGAGGTACGATGTGCAGAATGGAGCAGTCAAGGGAACAGACCTATGCTAGGCTGCCTGGCTCCAGCGTATGCGCTCTTCACCTGGGCTGCAAACTCAGGGGCCAGGCTGTTACGCAGAGAGTCAAGTGTCTTGGGTTGACTGGTGGGCAGGGGGCAGTGCCCGCCACTCAGGCAGGGGTCATTCAGGGCTTCAGGATGGGTGTGCCGGAATTTCTCTTTTTTTCTTAGTAAGCTAGAAATTTTCTTTCTTTTTCTTTTTCTTTCTCTCTCTCTCAGAACTTTTTTTCTTAGCTAGAAATTCTCTCTCTCTCTCAGAATTTCTCTTTTTTTCTTAGTAAGCTAGAAATTTTCTTTCTTTTTCTTTTTCTTTCTCTCTCTCTCAGAACTTTTTTTCTTAGCTAGAAATTCTCTCTCTCTCTCAGAATTTCTCTTTTTTTCTTAGTAAGCTAGAAATTCTTCCTCCCTCTTTCTCTCCCCCTCCCCTCCCTCCCCTTCCCCCACCCCCCTACTCTCTTTTTCTCTCAACAGAGGCTTACTCTTCTGTCACCCAGCCTGGAGTGCAGTGGTGCGATCTTGGCTCACTGCAACCTCTGCCTCCTGGGTTCAAGCGATCCTCCCACCTCAGCCTTCTGAGTAGCTGAAACTACAAGTGCCCGCCACCACACTTGGCTAATTTTTGTATATTTAGTAGAAATGGGAGTTTCACCCTGTTGCCTAGGCTGGTCTTGAACTCCCGACCTCAAATGACCCACCACCTCAGCCTCCCAAAGTGCTGGGATTATAGGCGTGAGCCATCGCGCTCGGCCAGAAATTGCTACTTTCTATGTCTCAGTTTGTTTGTCTGTAAAATGGGGATAATAGTAGTACCAGCCTCATAGGGCTATTGGGAGGATTAAATGAGTTAATACTACAGGCAAGGCCCTTCTAACACTGTCTGGCATACAGAAAGTGCTTACTGTTGGTATGGCTGTTAGCTCTTATTAACCCATGGGTCCAGCTCCGTGCCAGCTCTAGAGGCAGCAGTGCTCCATCGGTGACAGCCCTGAGTCCTGTCACCACGTCTGCCTGCTCTCCCTCAGAGGCCTCCCCTCACTAAGCTGTGAGCGCCAGGGCCCTGCATTTTGCATCCTGGTCTGTACAGGTGCTCAGGGGCATCCTATGGTCCTATGCATCTGTAGCCTCAAGATGGCAGCAGAATCCAACAAAATGCTCCAAACTCAGGCGGGAGCTCCACAGCTCTCAGGGTGGGGAAAGCAGGCTCCACCCTTCTCTCTACTCCCTCAGCCCATGGCCTCTAGCAAGCTGGAGCACAGTGTCGGCTGGCTTCCCCAGGATTCTTCCTGCACCCTGACCCTGGACCTGCCAGGGTCCAGAGACGGCCACTTCAGGTTCTACCTTTCCCCTTAGCATCTCCTCTGGGCCAGGCCCTGGGGGACAGGAACAGGAGCCACCCTGCCCTCCACGAGTTTGGTCCTCCTGGCGAATGTGGGGTGGCCAGGGCAGGGGGAGCTGGAGAAGATGCTCCCACCCTCGAAGGAACCTGGCAGGGTTGTTACTGTTATCTCCGTTTTATGATGGGGAAAGCGAGGTGTAGACAGCAGCTTGCCCACAGTCACGCAGCTAGTCAGCAGCAGAGCCGGGATTCAAACTGGGGTCTCCAACTCCCTTTACCACTCTGGCCCTGAGCCAGGAAACATCTGGGGTAGCAGGTCCCTCGACAGGCAGTCCTCCCACCTTTCATGTCACCAGAGAGGACCGGGACCCCCCAAGGACCACAGAGCTCGGCCTTGCTGTACTCACTGCGCGTCTGGGGCAGGGCCCTCACTTCATTGACGTCTGGCTCGCTGTCGGGACGGTGGACCTCCACCAGGACAAAGTGCTGGTTTGTGCCTGTCTGGTCTGGGTGGCTGGAGGGTGACAGGGGCGAAAGGCAGCCGCCGGCCACTGTGGCCTCTGCAGAGGGGCTTTTCAGGTGCGGGGGTGACTGGACCCGAGGGAAGGGGCCGATGGGGTGTTGGTTGACCAGCGCCAGGTGAGCGTCCAGCGGCCTCTTGGAGCCGGGGTTGGCAGGGGAGACGGAGGCATAGATGGGGGAGGAGGGCGGGTCCTGTGCAGAGGAGGTTCCTGGGGTGGGCACGGTGCCTGCTGGCGGGCTGCGATTCTGTAGAGCCGAGAAGACAGTGCCCGAGTGGGAAGACACGGAGGAAGGCGGCTGGAGGTCCTCTCTCCCCAGCTTCCTGGGCTGGCCTAGTGGGCGGTCGTTGCCTTGGGCCAGAGGTGGTGGGGGAGGCAGTGGCTTGAAGCTTGACAGCCCCTCGGAGGGGGATCTGACATCATCCTGCCAAAAGACCCAGCAAGTGGAGAAGGAGTCAGAACCCATCGCGCCTGGAAGAGGGGAGGCCAAGCAGCCAAGCGGTACCAGGCCCGGCTGGAATTCTGTCCCCACTCTAACTGCTCTTGGCCACGCAGCCCTGAATAATGCAACACCCGAGTGGAAAACTTCTCCCCCGTATCTCGGCAGCTGATGAGCGCTGGGATCTTGGCGGGTGTCTCTGGGGACGGCATCATTACCTTTGGGAACTGAAATACTTGGCATCAGCCAGAGCTTGTCACAGGGAATAAAAGACTTCATTAGGGACGGGATGGAGAAGATGAAAATATATTTTAAAAAATGCATTTCTTTGGCTTTTCTTTTTAGGGGATTAAGTACTAGAAGCATGAGGGGTCAAAGGACTGGAGAGAGAATGGACAGGAGGAGATGGATCCACAGGCTGGGGTGCTGTGTGGCCCTGGGCAAGGCACAGCGCCTCTCTGAGCGCACCTCTTGGCAGTGGGGAAAAGCACACCTACCCAGAAGAGGTGGTGTGGCGATGTCAGAAGCTGTGTGGATACTGTTAGCACAATGCCCGCGTCATAGCAGGTACACGGTGAGGGGCAGCTGCGGACACTGTGACTACCATTCCCCTCTGCCTAGGTCTGCAGCAGACACCTGCACAGCTCCACCAGCCTTCCAGGCACCATCCTAAAGGGTTTACTTAATTAATTTCCTCCTTGCCACAAACTTATGGGGTAGGTATGCTATGATCATCATCCCGACTTTACAGATGGGAAAACTGAGGCACAGAGAGGCTAAGAAACTTGCTCAAAGTCCTACTGTGGCCAATCAGCCTGATGGCCTTGCCTGAAATCACCAGAGGCAAGTGATCTTGGCACCAGCTAGAGATGGCAGAACGGTGCGTTTGTGCACAGGCCTGCAGCTGGATCTGAGAGCTCATGGCAGAGGCCTGTCTCCTTTGCCACCCTCTGTTCTTTCTCTGTGGCCATCATGGAGAGGAGGGAGCCCCCAGGGCCTGAGCAGACCGGGGGGGGGGGGGGTGTCAAGGTTTTCCGCTCCAGGATAGCATGCCTGCCAGGTTCCAGGGGATTAAAACAGAAGGTGGTGGGGGGGGGAGCAGAACCAAAGGGCCAGCCAGGGCCTTACCACGGATACATCCGGGAGGGCGTTGACATTTCCTTGGACAGCCTCGCCAGTTTCCTCCAGGTCGAGAGTGTTCTAGAAATGGACAAGAAAGCAAGGTGAGCAAACAGAAGCTGAGAAGGGAAAACTGGTTTGCTCTCCAGCACACCAAAATCTGGAAGTCTTAGTGCACCTTCATGTGGTTCGGGTGAGCCCTGACATACCTCACTTCCTCAAAATTTACTCTGCCCATTAAAATGAAGGTCAATTTGCCTGCTGGTCACTTTGAAGTTTTCTTTGGGACTTTCTGATCACTTTCAGGCTTCCTCTGAACTACCAGAGATGCTGGGGCATCTTCAGCCTGGCCTGGGAATTCCTGGGTTTGGCCAGGAGTGCTGTGCTCTGCAGTCATGCCTCCAAAACCCAAGGCCTCCCTCCACCGCTGGCTGATGAATCCCAGGAAGGTGTGAAAATGGCGAGAGAGAAGTGGATGGGGAGAGTCTCTCCCTTGTTAAAATTCTAATGGTTTTAATCTCAAGGTGGTTTTAGGTTTAAATGGGCCTTATTTTGCAAAAAATGTCTATTTCTTTCTTCCCTTCTCAGTTCACAAGAAGAAACCCAACGCCCCCTTAAGTGACACTGAGCTACCAAAAGGCTGTTTGTGGGCTCTCTATGGGTGGCCGATTGGAGCTCCTCTCTGAGCTGGGCTCTCTTGAGGGTTAAGGGAGCCAGTTCTCTCTGCCCCAGAGTCCAGAATGGCAAAGAGCTTCCACCACCGTGATGATTCGCTTCGCGTGTCAACTCAACCGGGCAAAGGGATGCTGAGGCAGCTGGTGAAACACTATCTCTGGGTGTCTGTGAGGGTGCTTCCAGGAGAGATCGGCATCTGGACGGGTGGCAAAGCTCGCCCTCCCCAGTGTGGGTGGGCCTCATCCAATCCACTAAGGGCCTGAACAAAACAAAGGCAGAGGAAGGGCAAATTTGCGTGCTCTTCTAGAGCTGAGGCATCCATCTCCTCCTCCCTCAGACACCGGAGCTTCTGGTTCTTGGGCCTTTGGACTTGGACTAAGACAAAATCACCAGCTTTCCTGGGCCCCCAGCTTGCAGATGGCAGATCATGGGACTCCACCTCCCTCACTGCGTGGGCCGGCCCCACACAATGAATATAGTACATCTGATTGCTTCTCTTTCTCTGGAGAACCCTGATGGCCACATCAACACTTGGCTGAAGTCTCGAGTGCAGTGCTGAATACTGCGCAGTCTCTGAAGCTCCAGGCTGTAAAGGACTGGGGACACAGAGGAGGTGAGACACCACCCCTGCCATTTGTAGCTCAGAGACAATGGGGTCGGTGGACACGTAAACAAGCAACAGCGAGACTGCAGAGAGAGCATCGAGTAGGCAAACATAGGCATATAATGCAACTGGGAGAGGGGTTATCAAGGAAGGCTTCCTGGAGGAGGGGGCACAACTTAAAGCTAGGTTTTGTGAGTGAGCAGAGAAAAGAAGGGAACGATAGGTGTTTCAGACAGAGGAAAGGGTGTAAAGCAGGAAGGAGACAGGATGTTTGAGTGGCTCCTAGCGCTCCACAGAAGTCAAACATGGAGCTCCTGGGCCTGAGCCAGAGGGCAGTGGGTTGCCACAGAGATGTGGTCAAGTATGCCTTCCACGAAGCTCCCCTTTGCTCACATCCTCTCCAGCCAGGCTGGAATACCGTGGATGCGCCAGGGCCTCCGCACTGGCTGCTGTCTCCGCCTCCAACTCTTCTGCTTGGCTATCCATCCGCAAGGCGTGGTGTTGCTCACCTCCTTCAAGACCTACCCCACTTGTCACCTCCGCCACGAGGTCTACCCTCACCACCCCAGCTACAACATAACTTCCCCACCCCACCCACCTTGCTTTATTTTTCTCCTCACTGATCACTATCTCTGCCCAGCAGCCAGAGGGTCAACCCAGAAACACACGCCAGATCTCTCTGCAGCTCAGGACCCCCAAGGTCTCTTCATCTCAGTTGGAGGAAGTTGCAAATCCTACACTCACTCTGCCTGCATGACTGGACCCTTTCCTGCTGCTGCTTCAACATCACGGGTTCAATCCTGCCCCAGGGCCTTTGCACTGCCGCGCTCTCTCTGCACCACACTTGTGGTTCATTCCCTTACTCCATTTAGTTCAGACCTCGGCAAGCCTCTCCCAGAAGAGCCCTGTCTAAAACAGCACTGTCCCACCGCCGTCCCGGCCCACACCCTGCTCCTGCGTTGGTTTTCTGTGTAATGCTTATCACCATCTGACTTTATACTCTTTGCATACTGTCTATCTCTCCCAATAGGATGTAAACTCTGAGAAGGCAGGACTTGGAACTACTTGGTCCTCACTCTCTCCTCAGTGTTCAGAACAGTGGCTGCTTGATAAACATTTGTTCAGCAAACTGATGAATCCATGAACGAATCAATCAATCACTCGAGCCATCACTGGAGGCGGCCAGAGCAGGCAGGGATTGAGCGGGGTGGTGCTGCAGTCCCTGCAGTGAGCAGTAATGAATGCTCGAGTGAGTGTGAAGGCAGCAGGTGGGGACAGAAGGCACTCCTGACACCATACCCCTAAGACAGAGGCCAGAGTCATGCCACACAGATCCCCATCTCACCCAAAAGATGCTCGCACGGGCCTTTCAGGTAAGAGCCTTGGAAACCCAGAGCGCCTCATCTGGTCCCACGGTGCCTCAGGGGCAGTCACACAGGGGCAACTGCCCCCATTTCCCTACAAAGTTGAGGCTTACGTGGTCCTGACCTGTTCACTGCTCACTGCCTCCCGGGAAGCTGCTGCCGACAGCCCCTGGGATGCAGGCACAGTATGTGGTGGTTGGGGGATTCTTTGAAAATGGAGAGGGTGATTGGGATGCTCTCTCGCCCACTGATGAGTGACACTGGTTCGCCTTTGCCACCTCTGAAGCTTCGAGTTCACACCCAGTTCTGCCACTTACAGCTGAGTGATGGCGGGTAAATCCTTCCTCTGTAAAATGGGGTAACAGCAATACCTGCCTTATGCAGTGGACATATTAACACTTACAAAGTACTCAGAACAGGGCCTGGCTCAGCATATGAGGGAGGTGACTGTTACGTGCATCAGAAGATGGAGAGGCCTTGCCATCTGCCCCAGCCAGAGAATGAACTGCAGGAGGTGCCCTGGCCCATGTGACAACCAGGATGGAAAGCAATGGCGGCCCTCTCCCACCACCTCCCTCCTCCTAGATCATAATGAGTCCGATGCTCTCTGGTAGTCCAGCCAGGCGCATTAAGGTGAACAGTGAGGCAGTGATTGACACGCAGCCACTTCCCCAGGCTCAACATTCACGGCCCCAGCTTCAGCAGGAGGCACAGAGAGGGGCCAGAGCCTTCGAGGTATCTACAGCAAAGACAAGGGGAGCCACTGCCCCCTGCCCCAGGAATTCAACCTGCAGCTGACCCTGGGGGAAGCTGGGGTTGGGCTCAGATGACAGTACATGGTGGGACCAATGCCGTGGGAGTCTGTTTGCGCCTTCAGCCACGCAGGAAGCCATGATGGCTTTCCAGGGAAGCTGGGGGGGAGGCGGGCGTGGCTTTCTCCTGGAAAGGGTATTCGAGAACTACAAATTAGGAAGGACCTACTGTGTGCCAGGCCCTGTGCTGGGTGTTTTACTTATCTCATTTGATCCTCCCAATGACCCTGTGAGGCAGGTACTAGGATTGTCCCTTGTCACATTACTACACCTTAAGTTCAGAGGGAAGTGACTTGTCCAGGTCATCTGACCATTCTACAGAAGACCGGGTTGTTAGCCCAGGTCTAGGTCACCCCAAAGCCCATGCCACTCAATCCTAGCCCCAGAAATGGGCAGGGCCCTGATGTCCTAGCAACCAGAGGCCCCCACGAACGACCCTCTCAGAAATGAGAGAGAAGGCAACCATAGCCGGCCTTGGCCTCAGCGTCGTTCCCTGCTGTAACTGCATCCTGGGGACATGGCAGGTGGAGGTGGAAAGGTGGGAGGGTGAGGGGTAGATGAGGGATGACTAGCCAGCCCTGTGGGGGAGGCCGGAAGTGGAGCAAACGGCAGACGGGTCGGAGCTCAGCCCTGCCAGACTCCATCTGCTGAATCCAGACACTCAGGAGTCCCAAGTCCCCGAGCCATGTTCCTTATGCATCTGAAATAGCTGCAGACAGCCGGCTAAGGACCCAGGGGATGCGTCAGCAGAAACGCCTGCAGAACGGGCTTCCAGAGGAGGCTCAAGGTCAGAGCTCATGCGGGAGCTGGGCCTGTGCACTTTCGCCACCACCCACATGTAGTCACAGCCACCTGGGCCCCTCCCCTTCTACTCACTGAGGCCAGAGCCTCACTGAGGGCTTAGGCCTGGCGGCTCCATTCATCCTGCCAGATGGGACCCTTCGCCCACTCTACAGCTGAAGTGACTGAAGATCAGAGAGGGAAGGTCACCTGTGCAAGGTCACACAGCAAGGACAGGGCAGAAAGCTGAACCCTATTCAAAGCCTGACTCCACATCCCTGACAGAAACCTGCTTCACACGAGAGCCAAGATGACCTGCTGCCATTGTTTTTCCATCTCCTTCCTCAAATCTGTGGCAGTTCAGCAAATTCCTTTTTTCAGAGAAAAGAACCCTTTATTTCCTGAGCTGACCAATCAGGGCCCCGATATCACAGAGGTACAGTCTGGGGGAAATGTCAGGGGATGAAACAACATAAAGAGGGCAACCCCCATGCTGACCTTTGCACGGTGGACTTAGGGACAGGTGAGGCTCCCCTGCATGACGTCAAAGCCTGAGGCCAGCTGGGCACCTCGGGCCACCTCAGCAAAATGCGGCTCCTCCCTCCCAGCCCTTCTCCTCCTCTCAGCCCAATTCCGGGTTTCGGGTTTCGAGGCCTCCTCCCCCTCATTACAATGGGAGGGCTCTTACATAAAGGTGCTATTTTCAGCTCTTTGTTGGTCGTGCTTCTGTACTCTGATGTCAAGCCAACAGGCTTCCCCAACCCCCACCCCAAAATGCAGCAGAGGCCGGAGACTGGGTGGCTCTTTCTTCATTCTGTATATGGGGAAACTGAGGCACTGAGTCACAAAGGCCTCTGGAGGGTTGCCAGTGGGTGCCTAGATGTTGCCTGAAGGGGCTGCTGACTGGAAGGGAGATAAAGACAGAGGGAGGGGGAGATCAGAGGGAGAGTAAGAGAAAAGGGAGAAAACAGAAGACTCAGCAGAAAGGCAGAGGCAGAAAGTAACGGAGAGAAACAGGGGGGGCAAAGAAAAGAGCAAAAAGAGCAAGGCCGGGGGCACAGCAGGGGCTGGGCTCAGCAGAGGAGCTTGTGACCCGGGAAAAGGCGGGGGTAGGGAAATGGAGGGACAGGGATGTGAGCTGGGGAGAGCCAGTAAGTCCTGGCATTCCTGGGAGGCAGCGGGGTCCCCAGAGTGAAGCGGCAGGCGCCAGGGAGCCAGAGGTTTGTGGGACAAGACCCTGGAAGTGTCAACCATGCTGGCGGCAACAGGGGATCATCAGACCCCCCCTCCCAAACACAGGGTAGGGGTGGAAGTCTGGGGGCCGAAGGGAAAGGTCAGAGGTGTGGAATGGGAGAGAAACAGTCCTGAAAGCAGCTAACTGGGCCCCACACTGGCTGTGTGGCTGAGATCACGAGCGCCCCAACACGGGCCGGCACTGTGCTTCGCTACCAGCTTGTCTATTCCGGCTATCACATTTGACCACCCGCTCACAACAGTAGGGAGCTGTCTGGGAAGCTTCTGCATGACGCCCCCCTGAGATGGGGCAGGAGTCACCGCCGCCTCGCAAGGAGGCCTGTGCGCTGCTGAACAGACCGTGCTTCCCCCTTTCATGCTAAGCTGAAACCCGCTCCGCCCCTCCCTCCCTGTGGTCTTAGGAAAAGGACGGCAGTGGAAAAGAGAGTGACCCAGAATCTCTAGAAGGTTAAGGCAAGAAGAGCCTTGAGGATAAGGCTGGAAACCAGGGCTCCCGGGAGGGGATGCAGGCACCTGAGACCTTGGCTGGGAGTGCTGTTACAGCTTCATTTTCATTAACCTCTGACTGAAAGGCCACATTTCCTTTCATTACAAGCGGAGGCAACAAAGCCGCGGTGGAACTGGTCGTGGTCACCACAGAAAGCGCCAATCTTTCGCGTCAGATTCCAGCTGTTGCAGGTGTCCGCAAAAGCCCATTTATGCACCTCTTGGCTTCACATGACAGCAGTTACTGACCCACTGTTCAACCTTGTTATTTCGGTCCTAAAGTGGCACGTTTTGTGATGGGGTTTCCTTCCTGATATGATCTGTCATTCTATGTATTGTATTTTATTTTAAACTTTTTTTTTTTTTTTTTGATACGGAGTTTCACTCATGTTACCCAGGCTGGAGTGCAATGGCGCGATCTCGGCTCACCGCAACCTCCGCCTCCTGGGTTCAGGCAATTCTCCTGCCTCAGCCTCCTGAGTAGCTGGGATTACAGGCACGCGCCACCATGCCCAGCTAATTTTTTGTAGTTTTAGTAGAGACGGGGTTTCACCATGTTGACCAGGATGGTCTCGATCTCTTGACCTCGTGATCCACCCGCCTCGGCCTCCCAAAGTGCTGGGATTACAGGCTTGAGCCACTGCGCCCGGCCTATTTTAAACTTTTAAAGCTTTATTCTAAGAAGGGGCCTCAGGACTTCCCCAGCCTGTCAGAGGGGTCGGCAGCACAGAAATGAGGACGGCCCCCAGCCCTAAGTCAGGGCTTAGTCCACGTCCCCCTCTGATAGCTGGGAATGTCCTCACTCAAAGGGCAGCAGGGGCCGGTCCACGTTCAAACAGGCTCTGACCTCTGCGGACTTGACTCTGCTTGATAGAAGCAGCTTCCAGCAACCCCACTTCATCACAGGGGAAGGCAGGTGTTCCCTAAACTGTCGTAGAGACGGCACAGCACTGGCTGGGAGGAATGGTCCTACTCAGGCTCCAGGTAAAGCTACGGTCAGGCCGAGCGGCACTAAGGCCTCTGGGAAAGCTGAAGATTCTAGAACGTGCAGGGGCATATGCTGAGGCCTCCCTGGGATGGAGGAGGCTCTTCTACTCAAGGAGAAGACACCCACCATCCTCGGTACTCAGCAGCTTCCTGGGTGGCACACAGGAGGTCATCTGGACAGCAGCAACAGCCCCTCCTGGTCACCCGCATCCACCCTGCACCTCTGGGCTCTCTCCACAGAGGCGACAGCTTAAAAAGTGTGAACAGAGGGCTGGATGCGGTGGCTCAAGCCTGTAATCTTAGCACTTTGAGAGGCCAAGGCAGGAGGATCCCTTGAGGCCAGAAGTTCGAGACCAGCTTGGGCAACATAGTGAGACCCTATCTCTACCAAAAAATGTAAAAATCAGCTGTGCATGGGAGCACGTCCACCTGTAGCCCCAGCTACTCAGGACGCTGTGGTGGGAGGACCATTTAAGCCCAGGAGTCCAAGGCTGCAGTGAGCCACCCCAACAGAAACCCTACCTCTTAAAAAAAAAAAAGTACAAACAGGATCACATCATGTTGTTACTAGAGATTCTTCACGGTGCCCCATGTTCTAGGGTTAAACACAAATGTCTCCTGCTCCTGACCCTCGCCCCTCTGCCCTTCACTCCTGACACTAGTCTCCTTCCGTTCTTCTGAGTGGCCATGTGCCTCTCTGCTCAGGGCCCTCGGACATGCCCTCCCAGCTCCTCAGCTGTCTCATGTCATTCATTGCCTGGCTGAAACCAACAACTTCAGATCTTAGCGTGAACCTCTCCCCGCCAGTACCCCGGACTGGGCAGGGCCCACTTATGTTCTCACACCACCCTTTGGCCTGCTTCATCAGAGCGTGCGTCATGGAAATGATCTGAGTTGCGGTGGCCTCCTCCACTGGACTTGCTCAACTTCAAGAGGGCAGGCTCTGCACCTGGCAGGCAGGAGGTGCTGGACAAAGGCTGCTGCATGCAGGAAGGTGGGGCTGAATGCATGAGTGAAGGAATAAATGGAGTTCCTCTCTCGCCTCGCTCATGGATGGAGGACGATTCTCTACACCATCCAGGTTGGACCAAAGTCAGGATGCAGGGGGAGATATAAAGCTCTTTGACCATTTGCTACTTGTTTCTGAAAAAAGCTGGCTTGACAGTGAGGGTCCCTGCAGCTGGAGGGGCCTGAGACAGGCCTGAGCTTCTCCCAGCCCACCGTGCTGCAGAGGAGGAGGGAGGCGCAGGGGCCATGGAAAGAGGCCAACGTAGTGAGGTGTGGACCGCCATGCCCACTGCCCCCTGGCTGCCTTCTTTTCGAGGGACAAGAGGAGGGAAGAATGACAGTAAGGTCTTAGGGCAGGGATCCTGTCCCCAGCATCCTAGGGCAGGTGCTGGGAGCCTCCTTCCAGGCATATGACAGGGCTGGAGCACAAGATCCCTCAAATCCAGGTGGAAAAAGCCTGAGGTCAAGTCCAGGGGGTATCCCAGCTGCTGCCTCCTGACCTCAATGGCATTTGCCCTGTGAGTACAAGGCTGGCCTTGACCTCTCCAATCCCCCTTTCTCTACAATCCCCTGCAGTCCCTGAGATGGATTGGCTCTGTGTCCCCACCCAAATCTCATGTTGAACTGTAATCCTCAGTGCTAGGGGAGGAGCCTGGTGGGAGATGACTGGGTCATGGGGGTGGATTTCCCTTTTACTGTTCCTGTGAATGCGAGATCTGGTTAAGTGTGTAGCACCTCCCCCTTCTCTCTCTTCCACCTCCTCCCACCATGTAAGAGGTGCCTGCTTCCCCTTCACCTTCCATCATAATTCTAAGTTTCCTGAGGCTTCCCCAGCCATGCTCCCTGTACAGCCGACAGAACTGTGAGTCAATTAAGCCTCTTCATAAATTTCCCAGTCTCCAGTAGTTTCTTATAGCAGTGTGAGAATGGATTAATACAGGGCTCTTTTCCAAGCTGTGGAGTAGAAATAGAATGTGCTCCTCCATAGTCCGCACCCGCACATCCACTCCTGTTCTCACGGAATCTTCAGAACAACCCACAGACAGCTGGTCTTATCAGTCCACTGCACAGATGCAGAAACGGAGGCCCAGAAGACACAGGTCACCTGCCCAAGGTAACAGAACTACTACTCTGGAGAGCAGACCCTGGCTGGTAGGATTCCAAAGTCTGTGAAATGAAGCTCCTCTGCCACAGCCATGCTGGCACCAGATGAGAAATTCAAGAAATATCAGGCAGGCCTTTCTTCTTTCACTCTGCTCTCCTGGCCAACGTCTTTATGGGGGGAAATGATATTGTGTGAAGGCAGCAAAAAATGCCCAGGGCTGGCTCTATATTAGACAAATGGAAAATAAACAGTTTGTGAATAGGGGAGAGCTGGATCTGATTTCCTTTGACTGACTGTGTCTGCTCGAGAGAAATGGCTGCAGAGTGAGCCACATTTAACCCGGGATCAATAACCACACAGCGTGATCCGAGGAATTCAGGCTAAATGAAACTGGCTCCATTTGGGGCCAGTGTCTGGGGCATCTCGGTCATCGATAGCCAGCCACGTGATGTCACCTTGCCCATCTGAACACTGTAATGAAGAACATTTTCCTGCGAAGCAGGAGGCGAATGTTTAGAAGGCCAAATGGTAGAAGACCATCCTGCAGGTGGCCGGGGAGAGTGTGGATTCCTTTCCGTTTCTGCTCTACGCTTCCCGGGCCTCCACTTTGCGCCAGCTCTCCCTGTTTACTGGGGAAGGGAAACCCACGAAGAAGTCAAAGCAAGTGACAGGTGATTCAGCGGAGATAGGAGAAGTACGAGAGCTCTATGCAGGAGGGGATTTTGGCCGTGAGAATGAAATGTTTGGGTTGTTGTCCACATTTTGGGGTTACGACTCAGCATGACTGCAGCAAAAGCTGACTAAGATGTGGCATTGCAGACCACACAGTGGCACTTGGTGGTGAAGAAAGATGATTATTTCCAGCTCTTTCTCTCTCTGGAGGACTGCTGCAGTCCTTGTTCAAATCCACACAGGAGGGGTGGCAACGCAGAGCTGCCATTCCTTGCTGTGCCTCCCCCAAATATTTTCCAGCACCTCCTGACACAGAGAAGCCTCTCAGAATTGGAGGAGCCATGGGGGTCTGCTGTGGTTGTACAGATGTTGAGACTGAGGCCAAGGGTGAGGGGCTTTCTTGAGAGCACACTGCCTGGGAGAGACAGAGTGGAGCACAGGTGTGGAGGTCTAGACTCCTAGGTCCCTGTGCGCTCTGCAGGAGGGCTTCCAGGTGGAGGAGGTTTCTGTCCTGTGGCCACACATGCAGGTAACATGGGTGCACATGACTAAGGGACTCCCACGGTCCCCACCGGCAGGAAAGAGGGTACCTCCATCAGGTCTATAAACCACAGCAGCCGCTCCTGAGGAGGAAGGGTGAGCAAAAGGCAGGGTCTCCAATCTCAGCCTGCTGTGTGTCGGGGTGGGGAGAAGAGTGTTCCCAGGAGACAGCAGGGCAGGGGCTGACCTGGCAGCAGGAAGAGCTGGTTCCTGCAAAACCCGTCATCACATCTTTAGCAGCTCAGGCTGCATGACCTGCTCAGGCCCTTCTTGGCCCACAGACCTCTGGGTGTAGCTGGTTCCTAGGAATGAACCAGTTCATCTTGGTACAAACCCACTCATTTCTAGTCTCAATATCAGGGAGATCCTGTTAAATCTAAGTCAGACCACATCAGTTCCCTGCTGTTACCTGCCACGGGCTCTTATGTCACTCAAAGTCAAAATCCTCAGCACGTCTGCCCCTGTACTCCCTCTGCTCCAGCCTCATTGGCTACCTGGACTTTGCTCAGACACTCCAGGCACGCTCTTACCACAGGGCCTTTGCACATGCTGCTGGTTCTGTTGGAAATGCTCTTCCACCACAGGTGGGCATGGCTCTCTCCCTCACTGCCTGCAGGTCTTGACTCAAGGGTCATTCCCTAACCACCCAACCCCTCTCTGATTCCCCATGCTTGTTTTATTTTTCTCCCTAGCACTTGTCATCACTTAGCATACTGTGTATTTCAGTTACCTATATCCTGTGTATTGTCCGTCATTCCTGCTCTCTGCTAAACTCCATCTTGGAAAGGATTTCTTTGGTGTTCACTACTGTGTCCCCAGCACCTCAAACTGTACATAGCACACAGCAAGTGCTCAATATTTGTTAACAAAAAGGAAGGAGGAGGAGGAAAAAGGGAGGAAAGAGGCAGACAGATGACGAGATGATGCTTTACAAGGAGCGGGTGAGATCCTTCACAGAAGAATCACAGCCAGAGGGCGGGGTTAACAGCAGAGCTGAGAGTCGGCAATCCTGGGTTTGAATCCTGGCTCCATCACTCACTAGCTGTGCAACCTTGGGCAAGTTGCTTCTCCTTTCTGAGCTTCGGTTTTCTTCTTTGCAAAATGGGGATCACAGCAGTACTCACAACTCCTAGCTCCTGGGATGGTCGAAGAAGATACTAATGGAAAGCACTACCACAGTGCCATAGACAACACTCAACAAATCTCAGCTACTGTTGTAATTAATAAAGGCCCAGATTGTGGGCTAGGGTCTGTGCTGAGCACTAGGGATAGGGACTCAATGGTAACCACACACGTGATCACTGCCCTCAGGCAGTCAGCAGTCACAGTGGGTAACTGGGAGACATGTACAGATTATTATAATGGGACATGAGGCAAAAGCTGTGGCCAAAGGAAGGCCCAGGGGACAGGAGGAGCCATGGCCAGAAATTCACCCCCCTTGGGAGGATCAGGGAAGCTTCCTGGAAGAGGTGGCTTCTGAGATGAGTGCTGAAGCACACATAGGACACAGGTCATATGAAGTGGGGAGGAGAACATGCCAGACAGACAGCATATGGCATACGCAAAGGCCAAGAGTTCTCTCCACATCACGGCACAGGAATTATCATCCTTGTTTTACAGATCCTAAAACTGAGCTCAGAGAGGTGAAACCACTTCCTGAGGTCTCACAGCAAGAAAGTGGCAGAGCTGGGATTTGAATGGAGGGGACTGTGTCACCCCAGGGCCCAGGAAACCTGATGAACTGGTGACCCGGAAAGATAGCACCATAGAGAACCCCTAGTCCCCACCAGGGCTGGGTGCAGATGTCAGGGGGTGGCAGCAAAGGCCACAGCCCCCTACCGCAGCACCTGGCTAAGGGACGCCCACAGTCCCCACCGGCAGGAAGGACGGTACCTCCATCAGGTCTATAAGCCACAGCAGCCGCTCCTGGGGAGGAAGGATGAGCAAAAGGCAAAAAGAAAAGATACATCAAATAAATATTAGGGAATGGGTGGGTGCAGCAACAACCTCTTCCCCAAATGTGCACACAACACACACGCGCGCGCGCATACACACACACACACACACACACACACACACACACACACACAGACACATGCAAAATCAGCATGTTCTCCAAACCCCTTTTCCATTTACCTTGAATGCTCTGGGCAGGAATACAGGAGAGACGGGAAGGAAAGACCCCACCGCTATGAGTAGCACCCCTTCATTCTGCCTCTTCCTTGAAGGAAACAGGGGAGTCCCCACTGCTCTGAGAAAATGACATTTGTCCCTGGTGCGGGACCCTCAGGAGACAGTCATTCACTTTGGGTCGGGGCTGGGATCCCTACTTTCAGATAGAAAAGTAAGCTCAGAGAAGGGAAGTGAATTGTCTGAGGTCACATCTGCTAATGAAAGGCAGGGCTTCAGGGAGGGCCCTGTTTGGAAAAGGGCTGGATTTCAGGAAGGCCCAAGCCCTGTGATGTCAGAGAAGCTGTGACTGTGAGAGGGTGCTCTGGGCTGTGCCTGTGGAGGGTACCCGGGTGAGATGAAGGTCGGAGGGGCGGTGGCAGTCCCTCAGCCTAGCTCTTTCCAGAGCCTCCACGGTCCACAAGACCCTGGGTACAATCTCCAGGTAGTTTTCCCCAGCCGGGGGGGGGCTGGGTCCGAAAGAACAGAGGCTTCGCCTGCCCTCAGGGTGTGGCCGGCATTTCTGGGATGTTGGTACTAGTAGGTCACTCACCCTGGGGCCACAGGCATCCTCTCATTTAATCTTCTAACAAGCTGGGGAAGCAGGATCACTGCCCCTTTGCAAAAGAGGAAACCGAGGCACCGCGAGCTCAACTGCCCTTTCTACGCTGCCTTTCCTGCTTGCACAATTTTCTCTTAGCATCACCTCCAGTCTAGGTGAGTCCTAATCGTGACATGCATGTGTCACCTAGTGCCCACGGACTTTCACAACAACAAATTCTGAGTCCTTCCCACCTCAGAAACTTGGGGAGAAACTTCAGGACCACCCTTTTCATCTGTCCCTGAGAAACTCCCTGTATAAAACCATCCTATGGCCTTTCTGAGGTCTGCCTTCCACAGGGTGCCCCAATTTGCAGTGAGAGCCTCTCTGGCAGGGCAGGGTCAACTTCCATAGCTGGGATCTGGACTGGCTGGCTCCAGACCGTGCTTCTCAGGTAAGAGAGAGCCTCCTGGGCTGGGATAAGGTCGCTGTAGGCCAGTGCCGAGCTAGGGACTCCTGACCCCTGCCGAGAGCCCTTGCCAGGCAAGACAGTCACCGGACTCCTGGCATGCCAGCTGGATTTGCCCTCAGGGATTCGGGCTGCTATAGACAGAGCCAGCAAGGACCCTAGGCCATTTTATCCATGAGGAAACTGAAGACCAGAGAGGCCGGGGCTCAAACCTAGATCTCCTGCCTCGCAGACCAGAACACATCACGCCACTCACTAGGTATTTCATCTCTGATTCCAAAGGGACCAGCACAGAAGCACAGTCTGTAATTTCCCAGGTCTTAGAGCAGTGGCTCACGGCCACTGAGGCCTCGTGTGAACGTTATCCAGGCCAATCTCAGCGGAGCCCATCTTAGAGAGAAACGCTCATCAGGCCAAGGACCTGTACCCTTAAACCAGATCCTCGCCTGAATGCCATATCAAAGTACGTGCTCAGAGCCTGGGGTGAGGGGCAGCCTCCTCCCTGCCCCAGAAGTGATCTGCTTGTCCCAGAACATGAAACTGCCTCTGCTGCAGCCACGTCCAGCCCTAGAGGAATGCAGGGCAATTTGTGGGGACATCCCAGGAAGGGGATGAGCACTCTCGGAAATGATGAAAGTCAGGACTGGAGGGATGGGGTAAAAGAGTGTAAAGGAATCACCCTAGAACCCCAGAACTAAGGAAAAGCCACACTAGGAGCTAGAGTTTGCTCAAGAGAGAGGGGCATGCTCCCGGGCCACTTCGGAGCTGCAAGCTCATCATGCATTAGCCACCTGTGTCTGCAACCACGGCCGTCAGTGTACCCTCTGAGCTCCTGTTCTCCCATTAGACAGGAACACTAACGCTGTCCCTGCCTCCAGTCTGAGATTCCTCCAGAAAGAGCTCTCATTTCAGCATCTAGGAGCAACCATGTGCTTAAGAAACATTACTCTCCCTCTCCCTTTCCACAGAAGAGTGGTGATGAATGACCCAAAGGTGGGAAACAAGGGCACGGAGGAGAGTGCGGGGCCAGGCCAGCTCTCCTGACCTCCAGCCCTGACCCTTCCACTGCATGGACCTTAATGACCAGCTGTTACCAAAGACAGACAACAAGGCATGTCCTCCTGCCCTTTCCTTGCAAAGGCCTTCTGGGATTTATTTGAATCCAAGCATCCAGGGGGCAGAACCATACCCTGAGATGGCCAGATGCTTCGCTGGGGGACTGGTGAGTCTCCAAGAAAGTCAAGCTGGGGCCGGGTGTGGTGACTCACACCCATAAGCCCAGCATTTCAGGAGGCCGAGGTGGGTGGATCACCTGATGTCAGGATTTCGAGGCCAGCCTTGCCAACATGGCAAAACCCCAACTCTACCAAAAAAATACAAAAATTAGCTGGTCGTGGTGGAGGACACCTATAATCCCAGCTAATCGAGAGGGTGGGGCAGGGGAGTTGCTTGAACTAGGGAGGTGGAGGTTGCAGTGGGCAGAGATCACGCCACCACACTCCAGCCTGGGTGACAGAGCATGACACCATATCGAGGGAAAAAAAAAAAAAGGTCAAGCTGGGCTTGGGCTCCAGAGACAAAAGCATGGCCTCTTGGGAAAAATAAAAATCACGGTCCAAGTCACCGGGCCCACTATCATCTACTGAGTGCCCAGCGGGAATGGGCACCATGCCAGAGGCGTCCCAAGGATTCTAATGATCTTTTCCTATTTGCCTGATTACCTACTTTTTTTAACCTTTCTCCCCCAGCTTCCCAGGAGGCAAGGCCACATCTTTCCTATTCACCTGTTATCCCCTAGAGCCCATGCCTGGCAGGCAGTAGACACTCAACAACTACTGGGTTTTGACAGATGAACAGACTGAGGCTCAGAGGGGCAAGGCACACAGCTGGTACATGGTGGTGCTGGGATTCAAACTCAGGCTGGTCTCACTCCAAAGCCAGCATCTTAACTCTGCCCTGGCTACTAAGCCAGGACAAGGCAGGGGAGGCTCACCCTGGCTGAGCTGACGGTGGTGGAGGTGCCATGGCTGCCTGTGGATGAACCTGTGTCACTGTAGGAGACCATGGAGTAGGTGTCCCCAGCCCCGGGGCCTGCAGGCTGCCGCGCCTTCATGGACTCAATCTCACGCCTCAGCACCAGGTGGTCGAAGCGTTCTAGGTCTTGCGGGGAAATGGTGCCTCTCACCTCAGAGAGGAGTGAGAACTGGAGGTGGGGACAAAAGGGGCACTCAGCAGGGAGCGCTACCAGACTGTGGAACAGGTCCCCGTTACCCCCAAATGACTAGCATGCAAACTTGACCCTGCCTCCCCTCCTTAACTCTCTTTGGCTCCCCAGTGCTCTCAAGAGAAAGGCCAAACACCTTTGCCTGGACACCAGGCCCAGCATTATCTGACTCCTGCTTCCCTGTCGCCTCCTTGGCATGCACATGTGGCTGTGACTCCCTGAACACACTGCAACATTTCACACCATGAAGCCTCTGGCTGGCTGTCCCTTCCACCCGGAATACCTTTTCTAATACTCATCTCCAAATCCTATTTCCTCTGTTACATCTTCCGAAACATAACCCCTCCCAATGGATTTCACCACTTCTTCCTTTGTGCAGTTTCTGGACCTCAAACAGCTTGGCCCAGAGCTCTCCAAGCTGGTGGCATAGCACAGTTACCTGGAGGGCTTGTGAAGATGACTGATGGCTGGCTCCCATCCCCAGATATGAGTAAACCAGACAGGGATGGGGCCGGAGCATTGCTTTTAAGAGTAATCCAGGTGATTCTAAATGTGCACTCAGAGCTGGAAGCCATTGCGCTAGGGCCCCAATCACAGGGTGCTTTAAATGTCTGTTTCTCCCAGGAGTCTGCAAGCTTCCTGGGGGGCAGGAGGCTGTTTTGGTCCCAGGTCTCTGCCCAGGGTTCAGTTCAGGCCTGACCCCTTGTAAGTTCTCAGCAAAGGAGTGGGGGAGGGCAGGATGCAGAACCCTGGAAACACTGAAGCCAGACCGGAGGCGGGGGGCGCATCACCTTGGCGTGGGTGTTGAGCAGCTCGAACAGGGCCATGACGAGGGCCTCCACGGAGACGCTGCCGCCGCGGTACTCATCCAGGTAGTAGGCCATGGTGGCACGCTCCTGCTCGTTCAGCAGGTGCCGAGCCTGCTCCTCCAGCAGCACACGTGTCTGGTTCCCCAGGCTGCTCAGGGTCACCTGGGAGCCGGCTGGGCCCTTGTAAAATCCTGGCTGCAAGACAGAAAGACAGAAGCCCAGGAATTCTGCGCTGCTCTGGAGCCAAGTGGCCAGGCCACGCCCCCTCGCACCTCCCACCCCGTCTAAGTGTGGCGTCTCATCTGTTACTCTCACTCACAACCCCCAGCACCTTGCCCTGATGGTACTGGGTATCTTTCTTAATTAGAATTTGTTTTTATACCTCCTTCACTGAGTATAACCTGTATGAGGGCAGGGACCTGGTCTGTTTTATTCACTGCCATTAACCCTGGTGCCAGGGGTGGTGCCTGGAACCTAGCAGGCAGTCACAGACAAGGGGGACAGCGGTGGCCAGACAGGGGGCTGCCCAACTGGAATTGGGTCGTGTAAGTCACTCGGCACCTTCTGGTTGGCCAGAGCTCCTCACTCAGGCAGCTGTGAGGAAGTGGAGGACACTCCTTAGACAGAGGACACCCTACCTTGTTTATTCCTTCTGCTGTGATATCGCCAGGAAACCTGTGGGAAAAGACACGTCTCCAGTTGTGATCTGAGCAGATCAAATGGGTGTAGGCAAGGGAAAGGGTGACGGGGGGCAGGAAGGGCACAGCTTTGAGAGAAGCATGCATCATGGCCTCCACTCACTGCCTGTTCTGTCTGGGGAATACTCAGGGGGAAATGAAACTCCGGACAGACTGGTAGCTTCCAGCCTCCCAATCAGCAATGTAGGCGGCACCTCCAAAACCACCCAAGGTGGGCTCCTGAGTCGTTGCCAACCCCACAGGACCAGGCAGGTGACACAAGGAGTGGAGGGAAGAAATGGTGATTGACAGGCAACCTCAGGGTCAGGCCAACCCTCCAGGAGCTTAGGGGCGGGTGAACTGTAGATCCCAGATGCAGTGCGCAGGTGCGGCTCAGCTCCAGCCCACGTGGGCTCAGGCTGCCAGACTTCCTGATTTTTAAGAGGCATCCAAAAATCCAGTTTTTTATAGAAAACCTGGTGTCTTTTTAAATGTCGGCAAGTAACTTTAAAAATGTGTAATACTGTGCAGGTGAAAGGAAGGGAGCAGGGAGAGAGACACAGAGAGAGACACAGGGAGAGAGAGAGGTCCTCTGAGCTATATCTGGCCAGGGGCCACTGGGCTGAGACTTCTCAAGAAGATCAAAAGTTGACACATTACATTATTAGCAACTATGTAGCCACCTGGCAACTGGATCTCATTTTATGACTTTAAGACCCTCTCACTCAAATTCCTTCATGGGATCCTGCCTGGTGGCCCCTGGCCAAATACACCCCAGAGGCTCTATCGCTTTCTCTCTCCCTTCCTCCCCCTCTTTCACCTGCACAGATCTGGGATGGGAGCAGGGTCATGGTTCCCCCCTTTTAGATGAAGCAACTAAGGTCTGAAGAATGAGTTAAGTAATTTGTCTGGAAGCAAATACAGAATGAGACAGCTGGATGGTGTATGTCAGCTTTCCAAGGGGAAACTGAGGCCAAGAGAGGAGGCCATGACCTGGGATGTGCCCCAGGTCATGCCCTGCCAATGGAGGGGTCCTGATGTGTGGACTGCAGGCTGACAGGAGAGCCAGGGTGGTGGAGCGATGGGAGAGCTATCACTGGCATTTGGAAATGGCCCTGGGGTCTGGAGATCAGAGCGAGCAGAGCGGCCAGACCCTGCCGAGTTCGCCGCGGTCTCCCCTATCCGGGAACTGGCGATCCACTTGGTCTCGTCCACAGTGGTGCGGGCGTGGGGCAGCCTCCCGACGTCCTTCACCGTCAGGATGAGGTGCCGAGATGACTTCAGCAGCCTGACCGCCTCGTCGTGTAGGATGTTGAGAAAGCTCCACCCATTCACTTCCAGAATCTGGTCCCCAACCTGCCGAGACCACCACACAACACAGTCACCTAGGCTGTTTGCAGGAGTCACAGTAGGGGCTTCATAGCCCTGATCCCAATTCTCCTCTGGGCCAGCCTGCCAAGGAGGTCATCCAGGATCAGAAAGGATACGTGGATGCCTGAGGGTCACACAGCAAGTCAACAGCAGAGGCGGCTTTCCGATCCTGACCCAGAGTCCATGCTCTTCTCATCAAAAGGGGGCATGTTCCCATGACCCAGCAATGGCTTTGAGGGATGGGTCTACAATGACATTCCCAAGGGCCCCCTTATCTGGAAACGACAGTTAGCTCAGGGCTAAGGCGGGGGTGAAACTGGGGTAGGATGAGGCAAGCCATGAAGGCGGACATCCGTAACTTTCCTCCTACACTTCTACACTGTTGCGATTTGTACCTCGAGCATGCATTCTTATATTAAAGTATAAACAACACTTTAATTTACTAAAAGAAACAGCAATAAATGAGAAAACCAGCCTCCCGTTAAAGCAGTACATATGGCTTAGATTTTTACAAGCAGGCAGCTTTATTTTGTAATTAAAAAAAAAATGTTTTTGGCAGGTGCAGTGGCTCATGGCTATAATCCTAAAGCTTTGGAAGAATGAGGTGGGAGGACCGCTGGAGCTCCATAGCTGCAGACAAGCCTGGGCAATACAGTGAGTCCCCATTTCTAAAAAAAGTAATTATAGGCTGGGCGCAGTGGCTCACACCTGTCATCCCAGCACTTTGGGAAGCTGAGGCGGGTGGATCACGAGGTCAAGAGATCGAGACCATCCTGGCCAAAATGGTGAAACCCTGTCTCTACTAAAAATAATAAAAATTAGCTGGGCTTGGTGGCACATGCCTTTAGTCCCAGCTACTCAGGAGGCTGAGGCAGGAGAACTGCTTGAACCTTGGAGGAAGAGGTTGCAGTGAGCTGAGATCACGCCACTGCTCTTCAGCCTGGCGACAGAGCGAGGCTTTGTCTCAAGAAAAAAGAGAAATAATAATAATAAAATGAGTTGGGCATGGTGCTGTGTGCCTGTAGTCCTTAGCTACTCGGGAATCTGAGGTGGGAGGATTGCTTGAGCCCAGGAATTCGAGACTGCTGTGAACTGTGATTGCACCACCATACTCCAGCTGGGGCAACTGAGCAAGATCCTGTCTCGTAAAAAATACTTTTAATGAAGCAATTTAAAAATGAGGAAAAATAAAACTAGGCTTCCAATAAAAACAAATAAGTGACAAAAATGGAAGCAGCTAAAAGGGAAGGTGCTGCAGGGTATGATGGGGCATAGCTTTAAACTCGGGTTCCTTTCAAAAATGGGGCAACTGAGGCCCAAGGATAGGAAAGGGCTGCTCAGGGCCACATGCCACTGAGGCCTCGAAGGGCAGCTTTACAACGCTGCTTATTCTTGGCTGGTTTTTCTTCTCCCCAGTTTCCCAGCCTGCTGACAGCACATGATCAACTCCCGTAGTTTACCCAGCAATTTTCAAAGCAAGACTTGGAAAAGATGAGACACATGGGAGCCTGGGAGAAAAAATGTGATGACAAGGCTGAGAACCAAAACCCTGCTCCCGGGCTTCCTGCCTTTTCTCGAATGCCTCACCCCAGTTGGGAGTTTCCAGTCCAGAAAGTGGTTACAAAGGCAGACACTACCTCTCCCCTCTGCACCGGCTTTGACGTGCTCAGGGGAGGGGCTTGCTGCCTCTGCCTCCACGACCCCAGCAAAGCGGGGTCTGGGCTGCATTTCAAGCATTCACCACCATTTACTGCACGCCTACTGTGCGCTAGGATGCTGCACTGAGCAGGACAACCTGCTCCTGCTCCACTTAGCTCACGGTTGAGGGTGATCTCAGTTTTGTGTGATAACTGGGTTTCCCCATCAGCCTATCCACACTGTATCCTCAAGGCCTAGCACACAGGAGAAATTCACTTAAAAAATCATTAGATGAGGCCAGGCATAGTGGGCTCACGCCTATAACCCTAGCACTTTGGGAGGCTGAGGTGGGCGGATCACTTAAAGTCAGGAGTTCGAGACCAGCCTGTCCCAACATGGCAAAACTCCATCTCTACTAAAAGTACAGAAATTAGCTGGGTGTGGCGGCATGCTGTAGTCCCAGCTACTCGGGAGGCTGAGGCAGGAGAATTGCTTGCATCTGGGAGGCAGAGACTGCATTAAGCTGAGATCGCATCACTGCACTCCAGCCTGGCTGGGTGACAGAGCAACAACAAAATTATCAGATAAATAAAAAGACACACATTCCCATCCATCCCAACTCCAGAACCATCTCTGCTGCAGCTCAGAGATGCACATCACACCAGCCTTCTTTGTCCCTTTACATGTTTTTCTCCTTAGTATCACCAACAACCTACACAGTAGGTATCATTGCTCTCCATTTCACTAGAGAGGAAACAGGCTCAGAGAGGTGAAGCACATAGTGTGTGGTCACAGAGCTAGTGTAAAGGAGTGCTGGTTTGCACACCCAGGTCAGGCCAGCCCCAAGGCCCCTCTGCTTTTTATTAGTAGGCTGCTGTCAGGAGCTCTGTTTGGGGATCACGTGATAGTACTTCAAATCCAGCGCGTCCAAAGCTACTGTCCTGCCTTATTTTCCCTGATCCTGCCTGCAGCAGCCAGATCTGAAAACCTCACCCCATCATAAACTCTGCCTTCACCCCTCTGAGTAGATCCTTCAGCAAATCCCATCCTCCACCCCCACTGGCCCCCTGACCTGGGTCCCTACCTGCCCCCTCCCACGTTCCCAAGCCAGCAACCTCCTCACCGTACATTTACATCTAAACTGGCCACAGACATAGAACCGGATTAATTTCTTTTTTTTTTTTCTTGGAGGCTGAGTCTCCCTCTGTTGCCCAGGCTAGAGTGCAGTGGCGTGATCTCTGCTCACTGCAACCTCCGCCTCCTGGGTTCAAGAATTCTCATGCCTCAGCTTCCTGAGTAGCTGGGACTACAGGCGCACACCACTATGCCCAGCTAACTTTTTCTATTTTAGTAGGCATAGTAGGTTTTGCCAAGTTGCCCAGATTGGTCTCAAACTCCTTAGCTCAGGTGATCCACCCTCCCTGGCCTCCCAAAGAGCTGGGATTACAGATGTAAGCCACCGTGCTTGGCTAGTGTCAGATTAATTTCATCAACTTTTTGCTTTGCTGACATCTCTCTCTGCTTAACCACCTCCTGTGACCCCTCGTAACCCAGGAGGAAGCAAAGCACTAAGGCTAAGGGTTTCAAAGACGATCAGACGCAGGTTCCAATCATTCCCTCTGCCACTTCCACGCCACGTGACCCCACAAAACCTCACTTTCATTGGGAGTAAAAAGGGAGTCCTAGCCTAGGATTGTCATTCTCCAAATATCTATAGTCAACAGCATCTCAATGCCACATGCTTTCACCCTGCCCCCAGCAGTAACTGCAATTCTCTTTCTCCCTTTCTATGTCTCTGAGCTCCCTGGTTGAGAAGCGCGGGCCCCTGGGAACTTAGGCAGCCCCAGCTGGTCTCCCTATAAAGAGCTTGAGATGAGACCCAACACCTGGCTCAGGGCTTGGAACCAGCAAGCCCTCCATCAGTGCTTATGCATGCAGGTGTGGATACTGAGCATCCCTATCTCGTCTCTGCAGCGCCCTCTCTCTCCCAGCTGGCTTTCTCTGATGCAGCTCTCCCAGGCACTCAGGCCTTACTGAGAGCGGAAGAGAAACTCATTCCTGCTGGGCTCACTGGCGCCCAACCCGCTAAACCGCCTCCCCGTGTGGCGGCTCCACCTCTCATCTCTGCCGGGCAGGAGTCTCCTCCACTTCCCCCCGCTGCTCTGCGCTGGAGCTGCCTGCACTCTTCATTGCTGAAGTGCCTTGTTTCCTTAAGTGTCCCCGTCAATAGCTTTCGCTGTTGTCACACTAAGGGAATCAATTTTAATCTTCCCTTTAACGCACTTTATTTCATCCATGCAGTTTAATTAAAGGAACTGGCATCCAAGAGACCAGCTATGTAAGGGCATCCTTCTGTGTGCAGGCCTCTCCCTACGGGGCCAGGCCAGCAGGGCAGCGAGGGGAGGGAACAACTCAATTCCATGGGCATTGACCCGGCCTTCTATGAGGCTGGGGGAAGACTGACAGATAAAATATAGGATGCCCAGTTAAACTTGAATTTCAGATAAATGAATGCTTTAAAAATATATGTATGTCCCAAATATTGCATAGGGCACACATATACTAAAAAATGTATTCATTGTTTATCTGCACTCAAATTTAAATGGGCATCCTGTATTTTTATTACTGAAAATCCAGCCACCCTGGGGTGGAGGTATCAGTCACCTCTAAAGCTAGTGACTCTTATGGGGGCTGATTTAGTGTTGTAGCTTCCAAACTCAGGTCACTTCCCTCACCCTGAGCCTGGTGCCTGGCACTGATGCAGCCTGAGTCCGGGAATTACCCAGCATCCCACTTACTTCAGCCTCATCCTAGGCGTTAATATCCATGAAATCCCAGGTTGGCTGTGCTAGTCACACTGTCCTCATGCCTGTTAAGTAAATATATCCCTACCAGATTTGAAAAGGCGGCGTGGATTCCTGTGCAGTCCGACTGGGGAACGGCTGTGAAATGCGAGTCACGCTTGGGAAACCCTGACTTACTGGGGGCACGTGAGCCCATCTTCCCAATCTCTTTTCAATCCTCTCCTGTCTCTTCTTCCTCCAGGGCCTGTGTTCAAGCCAAAGTGCTAGGCAGGATTGGCTTCAGCGTCTCCACAGGGCCTCCGCAGCATCCGGGTTGGTTCTGAGTGACTCCCATTTTTCCGTGTCCAGCTCTCTTCCCTTCCCTCTACTTGCTGGAAAGCTTCCCCAGGTCTAGGAGCCCTGTCAGAGCAGTTGTCTACACGCTCACTGTGATTTAGAGTCCACAAATCACTTTCAACCAAGTCTGGCGTCTTCCCTGCTGCTAGCGTCCTAATGTCACCCCGTGCGGCCAGTGGAGTGTGGAGTCCCATCCCTATACTGCAGCCTCTAGTTTTAAAGCCAGGCAACCATGACATAGTAGCTGCGTGGCCCTGCATGCACCGCTCTCAAGTGCAACCTGAGCCTCAGTTTTCTCATCTGTAAGATGGGCATGATACTACCAACAGTTCCCAGGTAGCTGTGAGAATCCAATGGGACCACCCTGCATAGAGCCTGAGACACGTGAGGCTTTCCATAGCTTCTCATGCGCTTCTCTTCCAAACGGAGGACATAGGTTCAGAGATGCCGAGCGAGTTGCTCAAGGTCACTGGCCGTACAGGAAGTAAACAAATGAAGGAGCCTTTGAGCCCAAGCTTCTCATCTCCCTATCACCCTATGCGCCCTTCATCTCAGCACAGCACTGGCATGTGGGAGATGCTTAGTAAGTGATGAACGGATAGGGGGACCTGCCCTTCCTGCTCTCTTAGTCTCACTTCTGCTTGCTTCCCCCTTCCCTTCGGTTTGTGTGATGTGAATTTGGAGGCAACATATTTAAAGGTCTTACTTTTACTCTTTCTCAAAGAAAACTAAGAGCTCGGCTGGGCACGGTGGCTCACACCTGTAATCCCAGCACTTTGGGAGGCTGAGGTGGGCAGATCACGAGGTCAAGAGATCAAGACCATCCTGGCCAAAATGGCGAAACCCCATCTCTACTAAAAATACAAAAATTAGCTCGGTGTGGTGGCATATGCCTGTAGTCCCTGCTACTTGGGAGGCTGAGGCAGAAAAACTGCTTGAACCTGGGAGGTGGAGGCTGCAGTGAGCCAGATCGCACCACTGCACTCTAGCCTGGTGACAGAGCAAGACTCTGTCAAAAAAAAAAAAAAAAAAAAAAATGTGTAAGAAAACTAAGAGCTCTTTTTGTTTGTTCATTGCAATGTGGCTTTTTCCTATCCACTGAAGCCAATTCAGAGTTAGACGGTACAGGAAAAGAAAGCAGAAAATAGAGGCAATGATGCTGTATCCATCAGGCCCTTCCAAGGAGTCTCTTACAGACGCAGAGCCTGAGGTCCAGAAAGGACAGGGATGTGTCTCGGGCCACAAAGCGAGGCAATGGCAAAGCCCAGACCCCGCAGCTAAGTGTGGAAACACTCACATTCCTCCACCTGGGCTCCCTGGGACGGGACGTGCTGGAGATAGGACGGACAGGTGCCAAGTGTGATTGAGTGTCTAATATTGCTCAGCTTGCTTGCGTGGCACTGATGGGGAGGACGTGGAAGGATAAACGAATAAAGGCAGCTTTATTTTATTTGTCACCCTAGGCATTCCATTTGTCACCACTGATGGAGGATTGGAGGGTGGGCCACAGAATGCCCTTCATTTTAAGCCAGAGGAAAGACTCCTCCATCATCCACAGCCCACTGAGTGACTGGCTCTTGTTCAGATGCTCTGAGAAGAACACGGCAGGGCTTCGATAAGGACAGGATACTGATTTCCCTGAAATTGGCCAACTACCAGGAAACAGGGAACTCACTTCCCTTAGGTCTGGGCAGGCACAGGAGCCCCAGGAGGAGAGGAGGCCCTTGCAACAGCAGAAACACTCAGTGGACCTCACTTGGTTAACAGCCCCTTCTTACTCTCTAAAAGACCTGAGGAACATCATTTTATTGTTCTGAACCTTCCTTCCCAAAATGGGAACAAGACCACCAACAGCTAGTTTGTTGTGCAAGGTATACCAGTGGCCATCTTATGTGTGTTTCTGAGCACAGGCCCAGGAGTCTCTAAGTCCATACTCTGCCACTTACTTGCTGTGTGACCTTGGGTAATTGACTTTACTTCTCTGTGCCTCCTCAGTTATCTCCTCTGGAAAATGGAGATAATATCAGTACCTGGCTCATACATGAGTTAATACATTCCCCAGTGTATCCCCAGCACTTAAAACAGGGTCTGGCACCTAGTAGGTGCTCAACAAATATTTACTGAATGAACATGTATAAAACACATAAACGAGTAGCTAATATACAGTAAGTGCTCAATAAATGCACTTTGGAAAGCCATGGTTATCCCTGAAGTCACCCCTTGATCACTCACCAACCAAATCTAGCAATTCTACCTCCAGGATGTCTCTCAGTGCCACCCCCTACCTTTCCACCTACCTCCCCCAGGGCCCTGCCTCTGGTTTCCGCTGTCTCTGGCTTCCATGATCAGGGCCCTGCCTCTGGTTTCCACTGCCTCTGGCTTCCATGATCACACCCATGAAGTTCATACTGTTATCCCCGTTTCACAGATGTGGAAGCTGAGGACAGGAAGTGGAGTCGTAACAGCTGGGATTTGGCCTTCATTCTACCAGCCAGCAAAGTCCCTGCACGAACCGATACCACCCTCTCCTTTAAGAAAAGCCAGCCTGCCCTTCCTCCGTTTCTTACCCCTCCCAGCCCTGGGCTTTATGCCATGCACTCAGTAGGTGCTGTATTCATGCCCGATGAAGGGAACTAGCAGGAAGAAGCTGTGGCGGTATGGCAGTGGCTTCAAGCTCCCTCGCCAGAAGTTGTTAGGAGAGAAGCCTGCCAACAACCCGATCCCGGGCTGAGCTGGGAGATGGGAATCCATCCTCTCTGGCCGCATGCACCTGCACCAGCCACACTGGGAAGGGCCCGAAAGAAGCCCATTTCAGAGTTGCCTTCAGCACCATCCCAAGCCTGTATTAAAATGGATCTTGTGGCTTCAAGGGAGGACCCTGTTGATTGCACCATTATCACGAGAAAAATTCAAATTCCATTAAGGAGTTTTATTGCAATTATGAATCTTTAATAGTTTTCCATGTCAGGTATAAAACTTTAATGGGCTGTTTTTTTTCTTTCATTACAAGTGAGCAATGCAGTTTTAATGAGACAACATTAGCTTTTCCCATCAGTTCAGAAGTCAGTAAACCTTGTCCATATTTTGAAAAAGAAAATAAAAAGATCTAGGGAATTGCTTAGAAGGTTCTTGGAGTAAGCTCAGGGTATGGACTGGGTCTGGGGGAGCTCTCCACCCAACCCTCTCTGGTTTAGAGCTCTCACGAGGCAGGGAGCCTAACCAGAAATGCTGTGAGTGGGCCCGGCAAGGCTAACACACACTGACTCCCAGTGTGGCCCATGCTTCCTTCCCGTTCCCTCTTCCGACATTGGCAGGTCCGTTGTCAGTACCTGCTTCTCTATTCACAACACAGGCAGCCCTTGGTGAAGGCCTGCTCTAACCCAGCCATCAACCAAAACAGGCCAGAATGGGGAAAGAACTTGCCCAAGGTCGTACTCTGAGTCAAGGTCAGAGCTAGGCCTGAGAGGCCAGACCTGAGTTCTTCCCACAGGAAAATCTGGCTTCCAAAGTAAACTTAGAGAAATCACAGGGGCCAAGCACAGAAAGAATAACAACTACCAACCCCCAAGAGACTCACGTAGGCCAGCTGCCTTGTATAGTTTAGCTCTGAACTTAATAGGCACCACCTGAGGCATGGAAGGTTCCGAGTTTCGTAGATGACAGCAGTGAGGCTCAGAGAGGTGAAGTGACTTGCCCAAGGACACCCAGCAAGCAAGCAGCAGAGCAGGATCTGAAGCCAAACCAATCACTATTCTGAGACCCAGACTTGCAATAATGGAAATGTTCCATAACTAGGTTATTCAAGAGATTAGCAACTATTATTTAAATTTTAATTATAATAAGACTAAAAATTCACTCCCCCAGTCAAACAAGTTCCACTTCAATAACCACATGTGACTAATGTTCACCATCCCGAACAGGCCGACACACAGCCCCAGATCAAACCCCTGACCTCCTATTCTTCCCTCCAAGCCTGGTCCTTCTCCAGGGCTCCTCATCTCATTGCTCAGTCCTAAAATTCCAAACCCACTGGCTCCATCATCAAGCCCAGTGGATTCTACCTTCGCTTCCAAAAGGACTCTCCATCTTCACTCACTCCACTTGGATTCCGCCCGTCTCGTCTCTCACCTGGATCATTACCACGGCCTCTTACGTGGCCTCTCTGCCGCCACCCTTACCACCCTGCCCAATACTTTCCTTATGTAGAAGACAGATTCGTTTAAACTGCAAACCTGATCTGGTCACACCCTCCTTTAAAATCTCCCCGGTAGCTTCCAAGCTCCTCTACCTAGCCTGAGAGGGGCCTTAGCTTCCCAAACCATCTCACACCTCCCTCCCCCACCGGTTTTTTTCCAATCCAACCATAACTGCCATCTCTCAGTTTGCTCGACAGATGGAGCCCTTTCCCCACGCTGGACCTTGGCGCACACTGTTCCTCTGTCCAAAACGTATTTCCCTTCATTCCTCACCTGGATAACGCCTACTGAATGTTCAGGTCTTGGCTCAAATGACACCTCCTCCAAGAAGCCTTCTCCAGCTCCAAGGCAGATATCACTAAGCCCCCTCGCCCAGGGCACCCTGCAGCACTCCCCACGTTCGACATGGTACTAGACTACAGGCATAGAGTTCAAAGTCAGTGTGCTGCACCCCCCTTGAATGGCACATTGGAAACATCTGACAAATGCCTGACAGAATCCATGAACAAATGAATAAACAATTAAATAAATGGATGAGCAGGCATACAAGCATGCTAGTCCTTGCCCGTTCTGTTCCTGCAGACAGGCTGGAGACATTTTCCATTTATGTAAAGGTTGAGTTTGACAAGGTCAGGGCATGTAGGGAGGCTGGGTACATGCAGCCCAGCTCTACAGACTGCAGCAGGAAAGGAGCATTCGGCTTCTACAATCAAAGGGAAGACAAAGAGGTAAAAACGCAAATCACCCACTGATTTTGTTTTGTTTCTGCTGGAGTCACATTCTGGGAAATGGTATTACATTTAATCCAGCCCCTTATTCTGGAAGAAAGAAAAGTGGGGTGAGAGGAAGAGGAGAAGTGTCACAGGTTCAAGGCTTCCTGGGCAGTTGAGGCAAAGCTGGCCCAGAACCCAGTCTTCCACCTGCTTCATGCTGCTCTGCAGACCTGCAAGAATCAAGTTCTCAAGCTCAAGTCCACAGCTTTCATAGACACAAACAGTGACCAGTTGGAAGACAGGATGGAAGGAAGGGGAAACCTCAATTATAACAGCAAGAGAAGAGAAAAAACTACCAAGGAATAAACTTAACAAGAAATGTGCAACACCTATATGAAGAAAATTTCACACACTCCTAAAACACTCAAAATGACTCAACAAATAAAAAATCCCCTTTTCTTGGAAAGGGTTCAGCATCATCCAGACATCAGCTCTCTCTCAGCTCACTTACATATTTAACATTATCCCAACAAAAACATCAACAAGCTTTTGTTTGACAAGTTAGTAAAAATTCATGGGAAAAAATTAAAAGGCACGTAGAAGAACCTTAGATGCATACTGCTAAGGGGAAGAAGCCAGTCTGAAAAGGCCACACACTGCATGATTCCAACTATGTGATATTCTGGAACAGGCAAACTGACAGAGACACAGTAAAGATCGGTGGTTGCCTGAGGCTCAGGGAAGGATGAGAAGCAGAGAGCAGAGGACTTTTAGAGGGGTGACACTCTTCTGTATGACACTATCATGTTTGACACATGACATGTATAGATCAAAATCCATTGAACTGTGAACCCTTATATAAAGTATTGACTTAATAAAAATATTATCCACATTGGCTCATCAATTGTAATAAATGTACTCCTTGCACACTAACTACGAGATGTTAATAATAGGGGAAAATATGTTTGGGAAGGGTTGGGGCAGAGGAGGTATAATGGGAACTCTGTAGTTCCTAATTTTTCTGTAAACCTAAAAATAAAAAATAAAAAATTAAAAAATAAAAATAAATTAAAAATAAAAAATTAAAAAATAAAATTAATTTTTTTATTTTAGGGGCAGGTATGGCAGGTATGGTTGGATTGGAAAAAAACCGGTGGGGGAGGGAGGTGTGAGACGGTTTGGGAAGCTAAGGCCCCAATTTATTTTACTTTAGCATCTAAGGCTCTAAAAAATAAATCTGTTGGCCAGGCATGGTGGCTCATGCCTATAATCTCAGCACTTTGGGAGGCTGAGGTGGGAAGATCATCTGAGATCAGGAGTTCGAGACCAGCTTGGCCAACACTGTGAAGCCCAGCCTCTACCAAATACACAAAAATTAGCCAGGCCTGGTGCTGGGTGCCTGTAATCCCAGCTACTTGGGAGGCTGAGGCAGGAGAATCACTTAGAACCCGGGAGGCAGAGGTGGCAGTCAGCCGAGACCGTACCACTGCACTCCAGCCTAGGAGACAGAATGAGACTCTGTCTCTAGACAAACAAACAAACAAACAAAGTTAATTTTAAAATATAAAATAATTTTATTAAATAAAAATAAAAAACTTTTTGTTATTTAAGAATAAAAACAATTGTTTTAAAATCTAAAAGTATAAAATGCAAGAACGGCTATGAAAAATTCTGATACAGAAGAGCCACTAGAGGAGCTACCAGGTACTAAGGCCTGCCCTAAATCCTCCGCAATTACAGCAGGGCAGCACTGACTCATGCATAGACAGACAGACAGTGGGGCAGACTAGAAACAGGCCCAAGGACACACGAAATTTTAGTATATAAAGGTGGCACTACAAATCACTGTGACAAAGATAGACGTTTTAATACGTAGTACTAGGATAAATGAGTAACTATTTGGAAAAAGATAAAATATACCATGCCCTTCATAAAACTAAATGCCAAACAGATCAGAGGTCTAAAGGAAAAATGTTATTTATAAGCATTAAGAGAAAAAAACAGGTAAGTTCATCTATACCCCGGGGATAAGGAAACATCTAACCAGACTCAAATTCAACAAAAGAAAGGATTAATAATTAAATTAGATCTGAAATGTATAAAAGTTTTGCAGTGAAAAAGATTCTATAAGCAAAGTCAAAAGAAAATGACAACCAGCATGTTATGGGCTGAATTCCTACCCTAACCCTGAATCTGCTGTATTTGAAGATAGGGCCTGCGAGGAGGTAAATACAGTTACCTTCTAATCCAATGGTGGGGTCCTAATCCAATAGGGTTGGTGCCCTTATAAGAAGATGAAGATGTAATCCCAGCACTTTGGGAGGCCGAGGCGGGTGGATCACGAGGTCAAGAGATCAAGACCATCCTGGTCAACATGGTGAAACCCCGTCTCTACTAAAAATATAAAAAATTGGCTGGGCATGGTGGCGCGTGCCTGTAATCCCAGCTACTCAGGAGGCTGAGGCAGGAGAATTGCCTGAACCCGGGAGGCGGAGGTTGCGGTGAGCCGAGATCGCGCCATTGCACTCCAGCCTGGGTAACAAGAGCGAAACTCCATCTCAAAAAAAAAAAAAAAAAAAGAAGGTGAAGAAGAGATGCCAGGGTTCTCTCTTGTCCATGTGAGGACACGGTAAGAAAGTAAGCCATGTACACAGCCCTTACCAGGAAGTGAACTGGCCAACACGCTGACCCTGGCCTTCCCAGCCTACAGAAATGTGAGGAAAGAAATTCCTATTGTTTAAGCCATCTTGTCTTCGGTATTTCAGTCAGCCTAAGCTAAGATACACGGAGAGAACACTTGTAATATATATCACAGATAAAGGGCCAGTTAGCTCTAATATTTAAGCAATTCTTGGTTTTAGGGGAAAAAAGATCCAAAATCCTGAGAGCCAAAAGGATAATAAAAGACATGAACAATTTACAAAAAAAGACACTATAAATGACCATTCAATATATGAAAAGATGTTCAACTTCACCCATAATAATAAAATTGCCCAGCCTGGGCAATATGGTGAAACCCCATCTCTACAAAATATACAAAAAGTTGGCCAGGTGTGATGGTGTATGCCTGTAGTCCCAGTTACTTAAGGAGGCTGAGGTGGGAGGGTCATTTTAGCCTGGGTGGTGAAGGCTGCAGTGAGCAGAGGTTGTGCCACTGCACTCCAGCCTGGGTGACAGACAGAGATCCTGTCTCAAAAAGGAAAAAAATTGCAAAATAAAGCTACATCAAGATACCATTTCTCACCTAACAGATTGAGGAAAAAAATTAAAAACTTGACAGTGGCTGTCAGCTATGGGGAAATGGGTACACTTTTACGTAGCTGGTGGGAATTCAGAATAGTCCAACACTTAGGGAATCCCACTTTTAAAAACTTACCCTGAAGATATACTTCCCAAAGCAATAAAATACATAGGCACACAGTTACTCACTGAAGCACTGTTTGTGATTGTAAAACACTGAAAATAACCTAAAAGTCCATACAGAGGAGAATGGTTGGATAAAGTATGGTACAGCTGCACAGCAGAGTACACACGGCCCATCACAAGAATGACAATGGCCTCTGTGCACTGACAGAACCGGGTTTCCAGGATATTGTGAAGTTAAGAAAAGGGACTGCAAAAGGATGTCTACAGCTTGCTATCTTTTATAGAAGAAAGAAAGTAAACATAAATCTGCTAATTTTTGCAAAAAGGAACAAGAAGAATAAACCAAACATTTATTTGGTTGCCTTTAAGGAGCAGGTGAGAACGGGTAGAAGGGACGTGGAACTCTGCGTGTACCTTTTTGTATAGTTTTGATGTTTTAGGACTCAAAAAGTAAAATTAAATCAATAAAGACGGGGGTGGGGGAACCCTATTCAATACCAGCAAAAACAAAGGAACCTGGTTCATACGAGTAACATAATTCAGCTGAAGTGGAAAACAAAATAACTAACCCAAGGAACAGAGTACTTTGTAAACACTCAGTTTAAGGACAAAACACACTGCAAGCAAATCAGAAGCTCTACTTCACAGTGGTAGGCACATGGCAATTCTGAAACTACTTTTGTGTCTTATAAAATTGGGCAAATGGGTAAACATTTAAGGTAGGATCTTGAGTTCTCACTGTTGAAGAAATCTGAAAAGCTAGGAAGAACTCTGTATTGTTGGCCTAGAAGAGGAGGTACCAGTATGAACGAACTCATGATTTTAGACAAATATTGAAATATCTCTATTTCATGTATATCTGCATGTATGCGTGTATACTCATGTATGAATATGAGTGTGTATTACATGTATAGTTGACCCCTGAACAATATGGGTTAAACTGTGTAGGTATATTTATATGCAGATTCTTAAAATTAAATATATTGGAATTTTTGGAGATTTGTGACAATTTGAAAAAATGTACAGATGAGCCACATAGCCTAGAAATATTGAGAAAATTAAGAAAAAGGAATGTCATGAATGCATAAAATATATGTAATCTACTTTATCATTTACGATCATAAAATACACACAAATCTATTATATTTATTTTACTTTTTATTTTTAGTTTTAGTTTTTTTTGAGATGGAGTCTCTCTGTCACCCAGGCTCCAGTGCAGTGGTGCGATCTCGGCTCACTGCGACCTCCACCTCCCGGGTTCAAGTGATTCTCCTGCCTCAGCCTCCCAACTAGCGGGGACTATAGGCATGCGCCACCATGCCCGACTAATTTTTGTATTTTTAGTAGAGACAGGGTTTTACCATGTTGGCCAGGCTGGTCTTGAACTCCTGACCTCAAGTGATCCGCCTGCCTTGGCCTCCCAAAGTGCTGGGATTACAGGTGTGAGCCACCACACCCAGCCACAAATCTAACATTTTTAAAAGTTAAAAAGAAAAAAATGTTTTTGAGATGGAGTCTCATAATGTTGCCCAGCTGGAGTGCAGTGGTTCAATCCTGGCTCACTGAAACCTCTGCCTCCTGGGTTCAAGTGATTCTTCTGCCTGAGCCTCTCGAGTAGCTGGGACTACACATGTGTGCCACCACGCCTAGCTAATTTTTCTGTATTTTTTAGATATGGGGTTTCACCATATTTGCCAGGCTGGTCTCAAACTCCCAACCTCAGAAGATTTGCCCATTTCAGCCTCCCAGACTGCTGGGATTACAGGCGTAAACCACCCTGGCCAACCAAAAAAGTTAAAACTTATCAAAACTTACACATACAAACACTTGCAGATAAGACATGGCACCATTCACAGTCAAGAGAAATATAAGCAAACATAAAGATGTGATATTAAATCATAACTGCATAAAATTTACAATAGTTCACATGGTACTACTGTAATAATTTCATGGCTACCTTCTGTTGCTAGTTCAGTGTGCTCAAATTTTGAAAGAATCGGCTTAAAACACGGTGTGCTGCTCATCATCTCTGCGTGAGCAGTTTGTTTCTATGGTAAATTGCATACCACAGTAAAAAGTGGTCTCTCATGACTCTCGTCTATTTTTCAACATATTTCATGCAATACCATAAAGCGTGAATAACACCACGGGAACCCTATGAAGTGCCACTAGTGATGCTGAAAGTGCTCCCAAGAAGCAAAGAAAGTCCTAACATTTAAGAAAAAGTTGAATTTCTTAATATGTGCCATAGATGAGGTCTGCATCTGCACTTGGCCACCATTTCAGACAGACAATTCATCTTGTAAACAGATGACGTAAACTTACGAAATCAATAAATTCAGTAAGGTACAACAAATGTATTTTCTCTTCCTTATGATTGTCTTAGTAACATTGTCTTTTACTAGCTTATTTTATTGTAAGAATATGGTATATAAATATATAACATACAAAATATGTGTTAACTGTTTATTGCTAAGGCTTCAGGTCAATAGTAGGCTATTGGTAGTTAAGTTTTTGGAGAATCAAAACTTATACGTGAATTTCAACTGTGTGGGAGGAGGGTTGGCACCCCTAAGCCCTGCATTGTTTAAGGGGTAATTGTGCATACAAAGGAAGACATGTACAATTCCTAGCTTTGTCCACTAAAAGGCCTGTAAGTAATGACACCTCAGTAGCAACAAGCCCATCTAGCCCCCAGATCGTGGTATCTAAATCCATTCCCCACTGAGCGAAATCATGGTCTAGCGGAGAATGGCTGGTTCCAAGACTGGGCAGGAAAAGTACCGGATGAGCCTGAACCATCTTCTTGAGCCAGAAAGTAAGGAAGTTCTCTAAGAATGACAAATGCATGTCAAATAGTCACAGAAGCCAGACTGAAGGTTCTGCCATACTCAAATCTGGGACACTCTGAGCATCAAAGTAAGTAATGCCAATATTAACAAATAAAGTAAGAATACATGAATCCATATTTATATTAAATAAATAAATAAGAGGACAAAGCTCCTCTCTACAGTAAAATACCAAGTGAGTTTTTAAAAATTTTGCAAAACAATGGAATCAGGCAAAACTAGTAAGTAAAAGTTTGACACAGAACAGAATAAAACAGCACCTGCAAATAAGTTATTCATTATAAAAGGAAAAACAGTACAGAAACCTGGCAGACATGACTTACCCAAGTAATCAGGGTTACCCTCACTAACAATGGGCCAAACTGACATCACGGGACCCACCAAGGACCTGGCATCAGGGCTAGCATGATCCTGCCAAAATGTATAACCTGATCCAATCATGGGAACCATCAGACATCCCACATAGAGAGACTTTTCTACAAAATAATGAGCCAGAATTTTTCAAAAACATCAATGTCATAGGAAGATAAAGAAAGGCTGAGGAACTGTTCGAAATTAAATGAAACTAAACATCATAAAAACCAAATGCGACATGTGATCCTGGGTTGGCTCCTGGACTGGGAGCAGAAAGAATTGCTATAGAAGGACATTATTGGAACAAATGGCAAACACTGGGGCTATGTAGATAGGATAATAGCATTGTAGTGATGCTAAATTTCCTGACTGTGATCACTGTTCTGTGATTAAATTAAGTGAATGTCCTTGTTCTTAGAGAAAAAAATGCTGAAGTGTTTAGGAATAAAGAGGCATGAGATAGACAATTCCGATGCTTTAGAGGGAAGGAGAGAAAAATAGAAAGATAAAGCAAATGTGGCAAAACATGAAAAACTAATGAGTCTAGGTGAAGGGCTGATATAGTTTGGATATTCGTCCCCTACAAATCTCGTGATTCCCAGTGTTGCAGGTGGGCCTAGTGGGAGGTGTCCGGGTCATGGGGCGGATCCCTCACGAAGGGCTTGGTGCCCTCCCCACGGTAATGAGTTACCAGATCTAGTTGTCGAAAAGAGTCTGGGACCTCCCTCCTCTCTCTCTTGCTCCGTCTCTTACTATGTGATGAGCCTGCTCTCCTTTGCCTTCTGCCATGAGTGGAAGATTCCTGAGGTCCTCACCTAAAGCAGATGCTGAAACAGCCTGCAGACTGTGAGCCTAACAAATCTCTCTTCTTTATAAATTACCCAGGTTTGGGTATTCCTTTAGAGCAACGCAAAATGCACAGATACAAGAGTATAAACGAGTTCTTTGCGGTATTCTTGAAATTATTTCAAAATAAAATGACTTAAACGGAACAAAATAAAAACAAAAACAAAAAAAATTCTAGGTCCAGTCCTTTATGGCGAGCATCAGACATCAGAGACTAGAGTGCGTTTCCATTTCTGTGCTTCACAGTCATAAATAAGGAAACTGGCCTGCCTCTTCCAAATACATTAGAGTCCTCCAATTCCTACCAAGAAGAAGCAGTACCACTGAGACCAGCACCAGACAATGGAAGAATGTTAGACAAGAGCCACGTGCTTCCCAAGGGGAAGAGCTATAATAGGTATTGGTGATATTACATTATATGAGTATCTTACACTGCTGGGACCAGTCATCACAAATTCAGTGGTTTAAAATAACACAAAATTTATTATCTTACAGTTCTTGGATCAGAAGTCCAATATAGATCTCACTGGGCTAAAATCAAGATGTCAGCAGAACTGAGTTCCTTTTTGGGCAGTCTGGGGGACTATCCAATTCTTTGCCCTTTCCAAGCTACTAGAGGCCTCCTACATTCCTATATTGGTGGCTCCTTCCTCGATCTTCAAAGCCAACATCCTCAGGCCAAAAAGGCATTCTCACATAGCCACCTCTCTGGTTCGCTCCTTCTGATTCCCATCTCTACTTTAACAACCCTTGTGATGACACAGGGCCCACCAGGATAGTCCAGGATCATCTTCCTACCTCAAGGCCAACTGAATAGGAACTTTTATTCCCTCTGCCATGTAACCTAACAGAGTCATAGGTTCTGAGGATTTGGATGTAGACATTTTGGAGGGCCCGTTATTCTGCCTACCATATTTATGGTAACAAAAACATGGTGGGTATTCATGAATAGCCAAAGAAAACAGAACACCAAAAGATCCCTATACTAGCCCATTTTCATACTGCTGATAAAGACATACCCAAGACTGGATAATTTATAAAGAAAAAAAGGTTTAATGGACTCGCAGTTCCATGTGGCTGGGCAGGCCTCACAATCATGGAGGAAGGTGAAAGGCACATCTTACATGGCAGCAGGCAAGAGAGAAATGAGAGCCAAGCAAAAGGGGATACCCCTTATACAATCATCAGATCTCATGAGACTTATTCACTACCACAAGGACAGTATGGGGGAAACTGCTCCCATGATTCAATTATCTCCCACTGGGTCGCTCCCACAGCATGTGGGCATTATGGGAGCATAATTCAAGATGAGATGTGGGTGGGGAAACAGCCAAACCATATCAGTCCCCCTACCCCATCTAGGTGAGGAAGGGCTACTGGGGCATCTGGCACTTCACCAGCTGGAGCACAACTTGGTTGAAACTTGCGAAGAAATATTAGAAAGCATTCTTTACAAGGGGAAAAATTAAAATAAAAATAGAAAAATTAAAAAAAACTTGCTAAGAAACATTTGACAAAATGGTGGAAAAGCTTTTGCAATTTCACTTCCAGGAATTAACCCCAACCAAATAACCATGGTTATACAAAACTTCAATTTACAAAAAGAATTTGGACCCCCTCCAAAATGTCTAAAAATTAGTGGTTAGTCAAATGCTGCATGGTATATCCATACAGTAATTATTTTACTGCCATTAAAAATGACATTGTATAATATTTAATCACATGTAATTATTTTTTCCAATTAAACTTCTAAAAAATTACAAAACTGATATAATTACATAGTGCAAATAGTCAAACAGTAAAAAAGGGGGTTATACACAAACTATAAAAATCTCCCCTCCGAAACCGCTTTCTCTTAAACCCATCTCTGTTCCTGGAATCTAAGGCCCCACAATCAGTTTCTCAGGCATTTTCTCAGGGGTTCTCTTCACATATACAAGTATGTACAAATAAATATATTCCTCTTTTAAAAAAAAACAAAAATGGGATCACATAACCATATGCTGTAACTTGCTTGTTTTCACTTAATATTTTGCAAAGGTCTTTCTGACATGAAGGATCCCAATGTTTTGTGTGTGTGTGTGTGTGTGTGTGTGTGTGTGTGTTTGTGTGTGTGTGTATATATATGGCACACCTCTGGCAGGATAATACTAAAATGTTATGGAAGGTGGGGGAAAGAAAATAGTCTGATCCCAGTTTTGCTGAAATATTTTCATCCATATTATATTCCTTGTAGGCATAACGCACTGAAAGGTTATACAACAAAATGGTTGCACTACTTTTCCTAAGTGTAGACTTTTCTCTGTCTTCTGCAGTGAACATGCTTTACTTTTGAATTCAGGTTTCCTAATGTTATTATTATTATTTTCAGACAGAGTCTCACTCTGTCACCCAGGCTGGAGTACAGTGGTGTGATCTTGGCTCACTGCAACCTCTGCCTCTTGGGTTCAAGCGATTCTTGTGCCTCAGCCTTCCAAGTAGCTGGGATTACAGGCATGCACCACCATGCCCGGCTAATTTTTGTATTTTTAGTCGACATGGGGTTTCGCCATGTTGCTCAGGCTGGTCTTGAACTCCTGACCTCAGGGGATTCACCTGCCTTGGCCTCCCAGAGTGCTGGGATTATAGGTGTGAGCCACCGCATCCAGCCTCAAATGTTATAAGATAAAGACATGGTCTTTAACTGTGGTCAAGGGACTGGGAAGAAATATGCCAAATGTTCACAGGCATTGCCTCCAAGTGATCAATTCCAGGCAATTTAATTTCAAGCTCTTTATTCATTTTCTGCACTTCTCCAAATTGTATGCAAAGACCATACTGCCAAGTGTAGAAAGAAAAAAAAATTCCAACAATAAATGAAAAAATTGTGAGAAGACAAGCCATCGCACAGGCCATGATCATCTCCCCAGCCTTCTCTAACATCTCCCTTGATGTCGGGGGGTCTGGGGAAGACTGGGTCTAGGCCCTCGGCAGACGTGCCATGCCACGCTGGAGAAGAATCTTCTTTATCTCACCTGGTCCATTCCCTGCCTCTGACTAATTTGGGATAAATTATTTCTGCCCCACACTGGGCACTGAAGCCTGCTAGCATAGATAGGCTTGGAGGCAGTTTAATCTCCTCTGGAAGGGTCCTCTGAGGTTTCTCTCATTTGTTGCTCCTTTTAAAACCTGATTTCAATTAGAAACGGCTAAATGCCTGACTTCAAGGGAACGGTTAGGTAAATTATAATTTAGCCCCAAGATGTAATATGATTATGCAACTATTATAAGTTGTACTAGTGAGTTTTTATTTACATGGGAAAATGCAGGTGAGAATGTGAAATGCAAAACAATGTATATGATAGAAAGCATGTCAAAGAATATGGAGAAAGGAATGACAGGAACTGTATCAAGATGCCAATAGATGGAAACAACCCAAATGTCCATCAACTGATGAATGGATAAACAAATGCAATATCACCAGACAACAGAATACTATCCAGTCATAAGAAGGAATTTCCTGGTAGATGCTCCAACATTATGCTAAGTAACAGAAGGCAGACACAAAGGCCACATATTCTATGATTCATTGATATAAAATCTCCAAAATAGGCATATCGAGAGAGACAGAAAGCAGATTAGTAGTTTTCAGGGAGTGAAGAGAGGGAGGACTGGGGCGTGGTGTCTTCATGAGTACAGACAGTTTTCCAGGGGTGATAAAAATGTTCTGAAATTAGATAGCAGTAATGCATGCACAGCCCTGTGAATATACTAAAACTGCTGATTTGTATACTTTGAAAGGGTGACTTTTACAGCATATGAATTATATCTCAAACAAACAAATGATGATAATAAAGGCTGGCTTTAAAAGGCAGAATCTCTGGGTCCTTCTACTCTCTGCTTGTGTTTGTGTGCGTATTCTGTATTGAACTTTTTAATTCAGTAGCTAGAAAAATAAAACTAAAAACAAAGGGTTTGGCTCAATGCGTTTCTCAAAGGGTTTGGGCCAAAAGCTCTGTGCGCAGTGCCACTCAGCTCTCTGGACATCCCAAACTCTGGAGGCTCTGGCCTCCTCCCACCTGCCTTAACTCACAGCTCCTTGACTTTGGAATTAATACTCTCACTCACTCCAGTGCCACGTGCATCCCTAGGTTCGTCTAGCCAGTTGCAAGGTCTTAGAAACGCTGTTGGAGCTATGTCTCCTTCCTGATCCCTTCCCCGCTCCCTCCCCACCTCTCCTCTCTGTTAGCCCCTTGGTCCCTCTCAGCCCACCTGCCCATCCCTGACCCCCATGCCTCTATGTCTGTTCTTCTGCTAATTCTTCCTGGAAGAGCTCTTCCTTCATTTGTCTGCCTGGCAATAATCTTCCACATTCAATGCCCCGAGCAGACCACACTCCTCACGAGGGTAAAAATCATGTGTTTTCTGGCTCATGCTTGCATGTCAGGCACATAGAGAGGCTCAGCAAGAGCCTGCTAAGCAAGAGAAGGCCAGCTCGAGATCCACGTCCTCTCTGCAGCCACAACCGGCCCCCCTCATCTGGACTGACTGCACCCACCTGAGGTCCCAGCACAGGAAGGGCCGTGTAGTGGCCACAGAGACGCAGAAGCAGCCTGCCTGGCTCCACCATGTCCTGGCTGTGTCACCTTGGGTAAGTCATTTAACCTCTCTGAGCCTCACATCAGTAAGCAAGGTATAAGCACTCCTACCATAGGGTTGCTGTGAGGGTAAAAGGACTGATACAAACTGCCCAGAATGCTCCCCGCACATCGTAGATGTTAATTGTTATCCAAGTGTAAAAGCACGGTACTTCTTACGGGTCTGACTTTATTACAGGTTGCTATTTCCTCCTCACTAGACTGTCAGCAATTTGAAAGCAGGACCCCGTGCGTTGTCCATGGACCCACAGTGCTGTGCTTTGAATGTGTGTCCACTAAAACGCAGGCAGTATGAAGAGATGAAACACTTCAAAGGTGATCTGGCCACAAGGAATCCACCTTTCCACCTTTCTCTCTTTCTCCCTCACCCACTTTCTCCCTCACTCATTTTCTCTCTCTCTCTCTCTCTCTCTCATACACACACACACTTTCTCTTTCTCTCTCCCCCAGCTCTAGAACTGCGAGCTAACAAATTTACGTTCATTATAAACTGCCCAATCTCAGGTACTCTGTTAGAGCTGCTAAAATGGACTAAGATGTGTACTAACAGCAAAACCCAGGAGCCAGTGAGAAATGCAGAATCTCAGGCTCCATCCCAAATCTACTGAGGCAGGCTTTTTTCCCAAAAATGGCCACAGCAATATTCGGAGTTTCATGTGCTCCCTGGGACCCTGTCACCCCATCATAAAGAGTAGGTCAAATCGTGTTTCCCCAAAAATACATCCAAGTTCTAACCCCCCAGCACCTGTGCATGTGAGACCATATTTGGAAATGAGGTCTTTGCAGGTGTCATTATGGATCTCAAGAAGAGATCATCTTGGATTTAGGGAGGATTCTAAATTCAATGACTTCTGTCCCTATAAGAGAATGAAGAGGGAGACCTGAGCCACAGAGAGACAGGCAGGGAAGACCACAGGAAGACAGGGGCAGAGACTGGAGTGGCACTGCCAGGAGCCAAAGGCCGCCAGGAACCACCAGAAACCAGAAGGGCGGTTGGAGGGATGAGTGATCCTGCTGCCACCTTGACTCTGGACTTCTGGCCCCATGACCGAATACATTTCTGTTGTTTTAAGCCACCAAGTTTGTGGCCATTTGGTACAGCAGCCCTAGGACACTCACACAGGAAGAAGGGCCTAGTCCCCCTCCCCTTGAACCTGGATGGATTTGTGACAGCTCAAAAGAAGACAGCCCAGCTGAGGAATACTCCATGTCTTCTGAGACTGTGTCATCAAAAGAATACGGCCTCTACCCACCTCTCTCCCCGTAACCATCCCCTGGAAATCCCCCTAAACTGCCATGCTTAGCAGCAGCCCAAACTAGCACTTTGGAAAGATGACAGGGAGGGGCCCGTGCAGGAAGAACTGGGGCCTCCAGCCCACAGCCGACATCAACTTCCAGGCACAGGGGGAAATAGGCTTCCAGATGATTCCAGCACCCAGATGTTGAGTGTTCCAGCTGTGGCTGCAGACATCATGGAGCAGAGACACGCCGCCCCTGCTGTGCCCTGTCACTTCCTCACCCACAGTGTCTGGGAGCACAGCTCGTGGTTCTGCACATCCCTAAGTTCTGCAGTGGTTACACGGCCATAAGAACCACATTTGCTGAATCATAATTGGTACTTGAAACGGTCCCTTGGCAATCCGTATGCATGGTCAAGTGCCCAAAGCATTGCCTAATATAGCCATCTACCTGTCCCAAAGCCCTTCACATGTGCCCTATCCCACAGCAGAGGCTGAGGAAATGCTCACTGTGATCATTTCCCTTATGAAGGAGGGGACCATGCTGACCTCAGATTCAGTAAACCACACGTACCCACAAGCAGGCATTTAATTTAGCATGGCCACATGTGAAGCCAGAAGGGCAACTAATGACATTCCTGGAGCCAGTCAGGTCTTCAAGCCCCTACCCTATGCCAGGACCTTTGCTCAGCCACTTGGGAATGAGATGAGAAGGAAAGCCCATAGCCAGCCCCAGCCAGTGGCCTCTCTCTGGTGGGCAGAATGGGTCACAGGGACCCTGAGTGCACAAACGAATGATCTCACCGTTTCCTGTGGCCTAGCTGCAAGTGAGCTCTGCTCTCATGGGCCTGCCCAGAGAAATTAAGTCTTTTTGGTGGCGGCCTGCCTTGAAGCAAGTACCACTCTAGCAAGGGCCGCTGTAAAGACCAGGCTGGAGGATTAAGCGCCTCAAACTTCTGCGATTGATTACACACTCATTCAGAGAGGCCATTTCAAAAATCCAGCTAAGAGTATCATAAGGAAGGACTGAGAAGGTGGCACAGCCGGGGGCAGGTAGGGGACAGAGGCCACAGCAGTCACTCAGCCGGTGGCAGCTTCTTGGGAAATAAATCACCTTCTGGCTCCTTGGGAAAGACGTTCATCAATGTCAATTCATCAGTTATCTGAGCATCTCAGATGCCATTGCAGATCAATCTTGCCATCGGCAAATCACTTAGATAATTACAGCTACCATTTTTTTCTTTGGTTGCTTATCCTGTGCCAGGCACTGGGCTAGGGGCTTTATATGCATTGGCTCATTTGGTCTTGACAAGATAGTGCCTAGGATATAGGTGGTGCTATTATTAGTATTATTAACAGAAACTGGAATCTGCAGGAGCCTGGGAAGCACCACCCCTCTATGGCCTCTAGGAAGGGAAGCAAGGGCCAATCCTGAGGCTTAGGACTTGTGGACCCCTGCCCAGGGGTGAGAGGTGGCCATTGCACCTCAGGGACAGGCAGTCCCAAGGGCATGGCTCATTAGAAAAGAATCCACTCCAGCAAGAGGTGCCGGTGGGGAGGAGAAGCCCAGTTATCTGAGCTGGACATCATTCAGCAAGGACAAGGAATTTGTCATCCCACCTCCTGCTAAAAAAGCCTGGGGATTTTTTGAGGCCCCAAAGCAACCAGGTGCTGGAGAGGCTCCTGCTCTGCCACTGAGCCCTCAAAAGCAGGGGCTGTGTGGGGCCTGGGCTGGAGTGCCAGAGAGGGACAGGCAGGATCAGCCTCGGCTTCTTTCCACCCCAGAGGGACAATGCAAGACTGTCCCCTACCCAGGAGGCAGGCCCCACTGTGGAAACTGCACTGACCTGGTGTTTGAGGACAGAGCCAAGCCTGCAACCGTGGGCAGCCCCTGCCTGGCAAGTGACCGTGGGCAAATCACCTCCACTTTCTCAGCTTCAAGCAAGGCTCATGTGGTTACCTTACAGGGTTATACTGAAAATCAGAAATAATATTTTAAAGCTAATTTTTAAAAAATACTTTTATCTGCATCAAGGGCTTGCTAGAGATTCTCTGGCTACATCTTCACCATGTTCCAAGAGATATTATTACCCCAGCTTTACAAATGAGGAAACTGAGTCTCGGGGTGATAAAGTGACAAGACAGGTTTTACCCACCCTGCAACACCCCCCCCGACGAATGTCATCACTGCTCCTAGCACACAGTAGGTGTCAGAAGCAGCTGCTGTTGTCATTATTATTAGTTATCCCCCCAAAAAATACTTCTGGCTGAGATACAGCTTTAGTCATAAATTCTTAAATAATTATAAAAGTTGAGCTAGGCCCATGCTCTCACGTGCGGGTGGCAGACATTGAATCATCTGGGCCACAGGTCCCCCTTTTCTGCACCATGGCAGACACAGCACTAAGCAACTCTTAGCATTAGCTAACTATCCCTTCTTGCAGAGTCCGGCTGTAACCACACAGGTACAAACACGTGTACAGGCGCACTGATGAAAGGGCATTGGCATGGAAGTGATTGATGGCTTGCTGCCCTTGGGAGTGGAAAAAGCACTGGATTTTGGGTCAGAGAAACATGGACGAAACCTTCCCAAGGTAAAATAGGAAGTCCTTTGCCAGTTCAAGGCAGTGTGACTTTGTACTCAGCCGTCCCTGCTGGCATCAGTACAGAGGTGAGGCATGTGGCCTTTGAATCGCAGCTTCTCTGCCAACTAAAAATAGGTTTTGGGGCAAGTTGCTTAATCTCTTTGAGTCTCGGGTTCTTGATCAGTCAAATGGGCGTGATGAAACTCAGGAGATCCTTTTGGGGATACCAAGAGGACAGAGCAAGATGATTCAGAGGACACACCTGGATGAGGCTGGGCCCGCAGCAGATGGGCAAGAAATAGTTGCTTTGGTGCCATCGTTATTATGGAGACATCAGAAATATCACTGTAGGGGGATGTGTGCCTGAACACACACCCCGCACACACAGGAAAACCCGAAGTAAAGATCATTCGCTCCTCCCTCATTTTCAGGAAGCAGTAAGTTCAAGCTGCTACAGGGAAAGCCCTGCCCTGTGTTCCTCCCTCATTCTGCCTGAGAACCGCTTCACAAAGAGGTGGCCCATCTAAGTTCTGTAGGAGCCTCTGGGGTTCACCGGAGAAGTTGTGAGGAGAGGGAAGGTACGGAAATGGGACTTCTGTGAGTAAGTGCTGGACCTACTTGCATTTGAATCCCACCTCGTCTTCCTATTAACTGTGTGACCTTGGGCAAGTTACTTAAATTCTCTGGGCTTCAGCTGCCCACTCTAAAATGGGGATCATACCAGAGCCCCCTTGCAGGGGTACTGGGAGGATCAAATCACTCACTGTGGGCACAGCACTCAGTAAGCACCATGGGTGGGACAGACGGCAGATTCCTCAAACGCTGGCAATTGCTGTCATCATTACTGCACGTTAGAAATAACTAGAAGACTGCTCTGCCCTAATGACTTATTTCTGTCATTACTATTCCTTCAGCAACACAGGAAAGGTAAAGAATAAAAATTTAAAAATATATTATTAGCGTTTTCTGTTATCACCACTACCCTCACACTGCTGTATCTTCTGCAGTTTTCACCATGCTTTTACTAAAACGTATCCCAAATGGCCAGAAGAACCCTCCGGGTTCCAAATCTAAAAGCAGACTGTGCAGAAACATCAGGTAGGTGTCACCAATGTGCTGACGGCAGAGAACCCGGCAGAAGTGGGGAGAGCTGGCCGCCCGGCTGCCAAGGGGCATCGGCCTGAGTTTCCATCACGCAAATTCAGAGTTATAGGGCTAACAAGGGAGGCTCTGGAGCCAGATCCCCATCCTGGCTCCAGCAGATCCCCATCCTGGCTCCAGCTCCCTGCTGTGTGACCTTGAGCAAGCGATGCCCTCTCTGAGCCTCAGTTTACACATCTTTCAATGAAGGATGGTATGGTACCTACTGCGGAGACTGTTTAGGGATTCACTACAGTGGAACCTAAAAAGCGCTTAGCGGGGTGCCCAGCCTAGAATAATCACTCTGTGGATGCTGGCTGCCACCATTTCTCTCACCAGCGCTCTGCCAGCACAGCACCTGGGGCACCAGGAGTCTTTGCTGCCTTCTGCCTCCCCCTCCCATCCTCCCCAGTCAATGCCATTTCTATGCAGAGCGTGCTACAGACACAAATCTAGGTGCTGGGTCACGCATCTTGCTCTGTCCATGGGCTGTCAGTACCTGGTGCCCACCCAAGTGCCTGCAGTGCTCCAACAACAAGAAAGACTCATTGGGGCCTGAGGCACCCAGGGAGGGACAAGGCCACCCCCTCTGCTGCCGGAAACAGCTCTCTCCAAACCCCGCTGCTCAAGGAAAACCTAACACAAGCATGCTCTGGAGACATTCTGCAGTTTCTCCTTCCTGCATTTTTTTTTTTTCTCTCTGACGGCAGAAGAGGCAACATTATAGATTTTAAATCACAGTAGGAAATAATGATAATGCTAAGCCTGCAAAAATACACATTTGCCACATTTCTGTGCTTCTACTTTTAAGGAGGCCCATCTCAGTACTCTGAAATGGCAACAGCTTAATCAAAATCTTGTAAATTAGAGATGTCAGGTTTTGAAGAAGAAGGGAAGCAACTATCTACGAAGCTCATGGTTGAAATTAAAATGAACAAACAAACAAGAAGGGTCCCAAGTCACTGTGTATAGTAGGTCAGACCAAAAGAGATCTGGAAGGACGTGCCACATGCTGTCACATCCTGGTAAATTGTTTCTCTTTTCTACAACTGGCAAGTATTATTTCTGCATTGGAAAACATAGTAAAGATTTTAAAAATATGTATTACACTCTGCCAAGGGTGACTACCAGAATCCTCCACTGTAAACTTACTGTTTTCCCTTTATAATTATGAAGTACATTGATAGAGATATTTTGAAACCACACAGAAAATCTTTTTTCTGCTTAAGCTCATACCCACTTTTTTTTTTTTTTTTGAAATGGAGTCTGTTCTGTCGCCCAGGCTGGAGTGCAGTGATGTGATCTTGGCCTGCAGCAACCTCTGCTTCCCAAGTTCAAGCGATCCTCCTGCCTCAGCCTCCCGAGTAGCTAGGATTACAGATGCTTGCCACCAGTCCTAATTTTTGTATTTTTAGTAGATACGAGGTTTCACCATGTTTTCCAGGCTGGTCTTGAACTCCTGATCTCAAGTGATCCACTCACCTCAGCCTCCCAAAGTATTGGGATTACAGGTGTGAGCCCCCACGCCTAGCTAACTCATGCCTACTTTTTAGCATCTATTCATGGTTCTTGCCATGGAAATAATTACCAAACATAATGTTCTAAGGGTGATTTTCTATTCCCATGTTTCTTCTACGTTTATTAACGGGAAAGGAAAATTGCCATTTTTCCTTCAGGAAGAATCATCCCTTCTCCCTCATTTATCTATTTATTCAGTTATTTATGTAATGACATTAGTATGGGCTCATGGATGCTTATTTTATTCTCCTCTGGCTACAGAGAGTGCGTTTAGGTTGGCTTCTGTGCACATTTGATATGCTCATGCATTTCCTTGTTTGTTTACTTTACAGCACGTCTTTACTTTCTGTCACAAGAAATCCCAGATTCACGCTGTTCATTTTCCCTGCCCTAGACCTGGAATCTACCATTCCTACAAAGAGCCCTGGTTCCTCTTATTTGAAGAACAGTATTTAGAAACCAAGATCCAGCTGCTAGGTGTACCTATTTTTATTGGGGTGACCCAGGCTACAGTCCCTTCTCAATGGATAGAGTGAGGAACAATAAATATGTATAATAATTCATACAGGTGCACATATCCACATCTATTTCTGTATCTATTCATCTCTGTGTATATACATACACAATTTTGCTTTTTTTTTTTTTTTTTTGAGACAGTGTTCTGCTCTTGTTGACCAGGCTGGAGTGCAGTGGCACGATCTCGGCTCACGGCAACCTCTGCATCCTGGGTTCACGCGATTCTCCTGCCTCAGCCTCCCGTAGCTGGGATTACAGGCATGTGCCACCATGCCCAGCTAATTTTTTGTATTTTTAGTAGAGACGGGGTTTATCCATGTTGGTCAAGCTGGTCTCGAACTCCCGACCTCAGGTAATCTGCCCACCTCAGCCTCTCAAAGTGCTGGGATTACAGACATGAGCCACCACACCCGGCCCCTAATCCATATACTTTTGGGGCAGGGGGATTTCAACTGAAGTACAGTGTTGGTATATGGCTCTTCTTGGTTTCTGTCTTATAATACCATTTGAACCAATGCTTCCGAGCTACTTAGGTCAGTTCCTTCCTTCTCTATCCCCTTGCAGTGTGGTTATGGAAATCATTCGTAACAGTTGTGTTGTCTTCATTCATCTCAGTCTGCATTCTATCTTCCTCTCCCTGTCCACGCGGTGCCCTCTCCCATGCCCATCCTGGCTGAGTTCTACAAATGTGTATACAGTAAAGTCACTCTGTGATGTACAGTTCTATGAATTTGACAAATGCAGAGTCATGCATCCACCACTGCAATTCTAACACAAAAGTTTCCTGGATATTTTGCCCATTTGGTTTTTGAGAGTTTTTCACACATTCTTGATACAGTCTCTGACTTATAGTGGGTCCACTTTATGATTTTTCAACTTCATGCATTCAGTAGAAATCATACTTCAAGCACCTATACAACCATTCTGTTTTTCACTTTCAATATAGTATTCAATAAATTATATGGGATATTCAATACTTCATTAAGAAATAGGCTTTGTGTTAGATGATTTTGCCCAACTGTAGACTAATGTAAGTGCTCTGCTCATTTAAGGCAGACTAGGCTAAGCTGTGATGTTTGGTAATTAGGTGTACTAAATGGATTTTTGATTTACAATATTTTCAACTTACTATAGGTTTATTGAGATATAAAACCATCATAAGTTGAGGACCATCTTTTCAAGTTCTATGTTAGAAATGTGATTGGAAAATATTTTATTTTCCTTTTCTTCTTTTGCTTTTCTTTTTTTTTTTTTTTTTTTTTTTTTGAGATAGGGTCTTGCTCTGTTGCCGAGGCTGGAATGCAGTGGCACGATCAAAGCTTACTGGAGCCTTGACCTCCTGGGCTCAAGTGATCCTCTCACCTCAGCCTCTCTACTAGCTGAAACGACAGGCATGCACCACCAGAAGTGGGTAATTTTTTTTTGTATCTATTGGTAGAGAAAGAGTTTTGTCATGTTGCCCAGGCTGGTTTTGAACTCCTGGGCTCAAGCAATCTGCCCACCTTGGTCTCCCAAAGTGCTGGGATTATAGGCATGAGCCACTACGCCTGGCTAGAAAATATTTTCATTCTGTAACTTATCTCTTCATTCTCTTAAAAGTACCTTTTCAGGCATGGTGGTGCGTGTCTATAGTCTACTTGGGAGGCTGAGGTGGAAGGATCACCTGAGCTTTGGAAGTCGAGGCTGTAGTGAGCCTAGATCTAACCACTGCACTCAGGCCTGGGCAATGGGAGTGAGGGGGAAAAAAAAAAGAATATCTTTTGCAGAGCAAGAATTTTTCATTTTAATAAAGTCTGTTGTGTCAATCTTTTATTGGTCATACTTTGCCTAACCCAAGGTCACACAAATTTTGTATTATAAATTCCTCTGAAAGTATTATAGTTTTACATTTTACATTTTAGTCTATGATTTATTTTGAGTTGATTTCCATATAAGGTGTGAGGCTGAGGTTCACTTGTTTGCATATAGACAGCCAATTGTTCCAGCACCATCTGCTGAAAGGACTACTCTTTCTCCAGTGAATTGCCTTTGCACTTTTGCCAAAAATCACTTGGGTATATTTGTGTGGGTTTATTTCTGGACCCTATTCTGTTCCACGGATCTATGTACCCCGCCTTTCACTGACACTACACTATCTTGTTTACCTTCGTTTTACAGTCAGTCTGGAAGTCAGGTACAGAGTCCTCCAACTTGCTCTTATTTCAGAATTGTTTTGGCCCCTCTGGTTTCTTTGTATTTCCATAAAAAAATTAGAACCAGCTTATAAATATTTAAAAACAAAACAAAACAAAAAAACCAGCTTCCTGGGGTTGGAATTGGAATTATGTTGAATCTAGATCAAATTAGAAGATTCAACATATTTAGTCTTCCAATCAATGAACACAGGTCTCTCCATTTATTTAGGTTTTTGTTTTTTTGTTCTGTAATTGTCAGCATGCAGAAACGACACATATTTTGTTGGCTATGTATACCTAAGTATTTTAGTACTATTATAAATGGTATTGTTACTAACTTGGATTCCAGCTGTTCATGGCTAGAAACACAGTTGATTTTTGTACTTTGACTTTTGTGTCTTTTGCGAGTCTTTGAGATTTTCTTTTTCTTTTTTTCTTGTTTTTGTTTTTTGTTTTTTTTGAGATGGGAGTCTTGCTCTGTCACCCAGGCTGGAGTGCAATGGCACGATCTCAGCTCACTGCAACCTCCACCTCCCAGGTTCAAGTGATTCTCCTGCCACAGCCTCTTGAGTAGCTGGGATTACAGGCGTGTGCCACCATGGCCAGCTAATTTTGCATTTTTAGTAGAGACGGGGCTTCTCCATGTTGGTCAGGCTGGTTTCAAACTCCCAAACTCAGGTGATCCGCCCACCTCAGCCTCCCAAAGTGCTGGAATTACAGGCATGAGCCGCCATGCCTGGCCGAATCTTTGAAATTTTCTATGCAGACGGTCAGAGTTTTATTTGTTCTTTTTGGATCTGTATGCCTTTTATTTCTTTTTCTTGACTTATTACACTGAATACAATGTCTAGTATGATACTGAGTAGAACAATTGAGAGAAATATTATGCCTTCTTTCAATCTTAAAGGAAAGCATTAATTTTTCACCATGAAATATGTTAGCTGTGAGTTTTCTGTGGATACTCTTCCTCAGATTTGATTCTTAGTTTGTTTAGAGTCTTTATCATGAATAGATGTTGAATTTTTTTAAGTACGTTCTCTGATCACATGGCTTTTTTCTTTTAATTTGTTAATTACATTGATTTTTCAAATCAGCATTGCATTCCTTGTATAAAACCCACTTGGTTGGTGTGAATTATCCCTCACAGAGATTGCTGGATTTGATTTGCTAATGTTTTGTGGAGAATATTTCCATCTGTGTCTGTGAAGGATAGTGGTTGGGTTTTCTTTTCTTATAATGTATCTAGTCTTAGTATTGTATAATACCAGCTTCCTAAAACGAGTTGGGAAGTATTCTCTCATGTCTTATTTTCAGTACGAGAAAATACAGTATTTCTTCTTTAACTGCTTGACAGAAGTCATTCATAAAACTGTCTGGGTTTGATTTTTTTTTTAAATTTAACTATAAACTTCATTTCTTTTTGACATGTAGTATACAGGATATCTATAGGTTACCTATTTTTCTTTCTTGAGTGTTAGTAGTTTGGGTCTTTCAAGAAATTGGTCCATTCATCCAAGTTGTGGAATTTAAAGGCAGAGAGTTGCTTGTAAGATACCCTTATTTTCTGAGGTTTTTTTAAACTGTCAGGAATTATATAAATATTAAGACATTATTTTTGTCATCTTCATTAGGATTGTCGTAAGATCAGCCATAATCACAGAATGAAATACATTTAAAAGATCCTTATTAAACAAATATTATATAGTAACTGATGTGGTCTGGATGTTTGTCCCCAATGTTGGAGGTGGGGCCCGCTGGGATGTGTTTGGGTCACAGGGGTTTGGTGCTCTCCCAGAGGTAATGAGTAAGTTCTCGCTCTACTAGTTCATGTGAGAACTGGTTGTTTAAAAGAGCCCGGGACCTCTCTTGCTCGCTTTCTCACCTTGTGACACATCTGCTCCCATTTCACCATCTGCCATGAGTAGAAGCATCCTGAGGTCTCACCAGAAGCAGATGCCAGCACCTTGCTTTTTGTACAGTCTGCAGAACTGTGAGTCATGATAAACCTCTTTTCTTTATAAATTACACAGCCTCAGGTATTCCTTTATAGCAATGCAAAACAAACACAGTAACCACACCCCTTCCTCCAGGAAGACACAGGAAGCAGGCATGGAGAGTCTGTTGGGCTTGCTCTCACCTCCCAACAGAAGCATCAGGACAGAATCAGCAGACAAACGCAAACTGCCTGATGGCAAGGGGGCTCTATGCTGGGGGCCCAGAGCTCTGGGCCCTTCTCTCAGACAGTCCTTTTCTCCCCTCTGGCCCTCAGCATTCCCATGTGTAAAATGGAGGGTTGGCAGCTGAGATCTGTGAGTGTAGACTGATTCCTGCCATCTGCCCTCCATCAGGGAAGAGCTGAAGATGGCACCTAACGTCCAGAGAGCACCTGTGACGAGCAAACCTCACTGTGGGCCAGGCTGCTACTCAGTTTCCTTTACCCCAAAGGCAAGCGTCTCTGAGAGACAGGGTCTGATTGCTCAATTCACAACCCAGGTGAGTGGAAAAACCAGTCACACTTCTCAAACAAAAATGCCTGCTCTGTGCTGTGTTCAGGCCAGGATGCAAAGGAGACAGTGCTCAAGATAGAAGGTTTGTAGTCAAAGGCACCTGGCTCAGAGCCTGCCTTCTCCACAGTCACTTTAAGACAAAAACAATTTCCTGAATACCTAATATGTGCCAGGTGCTGTCTTGGGAAGGGATATGATGTATAAAGAACACTCATTCTTTACCCCATGTAGCCATGATCTAGAAGAAGAGACATTCATTAAACAAGCACTCAATTCAATTTATAGATGGGCTAAGAATTTCAGCCAGGTGTGGTGGCTCACACCTGTAATCCCAGCAATTTGGGAGGCTGACGTGGGTTGATCACTTGAGGTCAGGAGTTTGAGACCAGCCTGGCCAACATGGTGAAACCCTGTGTCTACTAACACACACATACACACACACACACGCGCGCATGCGCGTGCGCAAAATTAGCCGGGCATATTAGGGCAGCTGGCACCTGTAATCGCAGCTACTCAGGAAGCTGAGGCAGGAGAATTGCTTGAACCTGGGAGGCAAAGGTTGCAGTGAGCTGAGATCACGCCACTGCACTCCAGCCTGGGCAACAGAACAAGATTCCATCTGAAAAAAAAAAAAAAGAGTTCCTACCTCCTAGAGCTGGGTAGAGAGAGATGACACCTATCGATCACCTGCTGCTTGGTGTGTACTTAGCATGGGATGCTGTCCAGAGAGGGCAGGTGCGGAGAACAGACCCTGGCAGAAGCCAGTCTGTGGAGGGGACAGTCCCAGCTCGGTTGGCTTCACCTATGAAGCCAATATGGTCAGGCCCCTGGCAAAGCCCAGCATCCGTGATAGACCTGCAGAGCTGCAGGTCATCCCCACCGTCACTGAAACACTGTTCCTTCAGCAGACACTTGATGGGCCTGCCCTGTGGCCACAGGCAACATCGTGGTGACCCCAAGAATGAGACATTCATGGGAACAGAGATTCTGTTCCAAGGAGCCTCAGCCAGGATGGCATCTGCCTCCCTTAGCAGAGATGAAATGTGCTCCCACCCCTGGGTAACCTCAGGTGTGAAGGACGTGGGCCAGGCAAGATCCAGGAACCACACTGGGCTTGGGGAGCTTGGTGATTTCTAAGAAGACTCAATGTCCTTTATTTCCTCTCTCTGCAGTCTTTTGATATTTGATCAAGTCAGGGTACTTGGAAGGTGGCAGAGCACAGTGTATGACCTTTGGAGGGCCTTAAAAGGCCAGATTCTAGATCCCTGTGTAATTCCAGGGAATACTGCACCTCTCTGAGCCTCAGTTGTTCACGTATTAAATAATGTTATTAATGTCCCCCACACGGCTACCAGGACAAAATAAAAGTGTATCTAATGTGTGAGTACAGTGCCTGATTCATAATGACTGGTTAATAAATGGCAACTGCTATCACTATGGTTAATTTTAAATGCCAGTCAATCTCAGTCGTCCTTAAAGGAACAAAGAAGGTTCTGTGGTCCATTCTCTGGCGGGGTTTAAAGCTGGGGGCAGGTGCAAAGGAATAAGAGAGATCCAAAGATAAACTCTGAAAGGGGTGTTAGCCCCCACTGGGGGGGGATGGAAAGGTGTCAAGTTCCATGGGGCCTCCCCAGGGCAAATGCTGGGAACCTGCCTGACCCCCCTAAGTGCTTCTCCACTTAGGGCAGTGCCGTCCTGACCCTCCCCTGGACTCAAACCAGGCCCTCAGGAGCTAAGTGGGCTGAGCAGCTGGAAGCCAAGCAAAAGGCACATTTTCTCTCCAGGGAAGCTCTGCATGGCAGCAAGGAGCCCTATTTACAAATAAAGCCTTTTCTTGGCTCCACTGCCCACATAGCCAAGCCCCTTTATTCCATTTCAATATGCCTAATTCCACCGAAAGTGCATTGGCAATACAAAGAATTAATCAGTCCTGGATGCCCAAGTGAGTGTAGGCAGGTGTTAGCATATCCAAAGGGCCTTGGAGGGGAAAGTACAATAATGGAAGGAATATAAAATGCTTTACTGCAGAGGGCACTGAAGATAGAAAGGACTTTACTGAAGGTGGGCATTTTATGAGCAAATAAAGCCTTTGATTGCCTGCAACTGAGAGGCAAACTAAAGTGAGTGGAAAACTTCTATGGAATATTCTTTCTCTGCCTTGGTTCCGAATGGAAATCACTTTATTGCTGTTTTTAAGGCCATAAAAGGAATACTTGCCCCATTCAGATGCGGCCTAAGGACATAAAGAGCAAAGTGAAAATCATCCCTAATCTTACCACCTGAGATAACCACTGTTGACACTGTGGTGTGCGTCCAGCACAGATGCTTCTCTATGCATAGTCTTGCATTCGTGCAGAATACAGATGAAATCCTGTTAGGTATGTGCTTCTGCCGTCCGCATTTCTCACTTAACAACACCCCACGAACATCCTGCCACATTAATCACTGCAGACCTTGACCATCGTCTTTCACAGCTGTACCGTCCTGGGTGAATTACAGCTCCTGTGTGACCTGGTTGTTTCCACAGCAGCATCGCCAGGCATCTTCTCCCCACCTGGCTCTCTGCATTCAGCCACACGGGCCTTCCTCTGCATGCTGGGACATTTCTTTCCACTTCAGGGACTTGCCATTTGCTGTTCTTGCTGCCTGGAATTCTCATTTCCTCTTTCACATAACTAGTTTTGTTCTCTTTTAAATTTCAACCGAAATGCTTCCTCCTCCAGGAAGCCTTCCCAGATATCCAAGACCAGGGCTGGTCTCCCCTGTTATACACTCAATTGGTTCCATGTGCTTTGCCATCTTGGTATTTGTCACAGTTGTAACTAAATACACAGTTGTATAATTTTTGTTTTTCTTACTAGAATATAAGCTAAGGAGGTTAGAAACTGTGTCCGTCTTGCTCAGCTCAGAAGCTGCAAAGTACAGTGATAGCTTACAGGAATCATTAGTATATGTACTCACAGACTAAATGGAAAGAGGCAAAGCAAGAGACAGCCACAGGCACTTGCCTACATGGACTGTCCACATCCTTCCACAGAAAAGAGGGCTATCAGCTGGTTACTGATGTTGACATCTCTTCGTGAATATGAAAACTACAGAATGGAGTACATTCCTGGCGTCTGGGCGCCCTCTTTGTGCTGGCTGCCAGGAAGCTCAGGGCCAAGTCTGTGTTCTGCCTGTAGCTGCAGCCTTACACGGCAACTGTTCTGGAATATCGCTCATTCAGGCTTCATCTCTTTCCCTGTCCCCCATTTTCCTTCTCCCCAATTTCCTCTACTCACTTAAAATTTTTACTCTGTGTAAAGAGAACTCTGCAACTTTTCAGGCCAGGAAAATGTGCAGATCTAGGAGAAGAGCTCAGAGATCATCTAGCCCAAGTGTCAAGCAGGGAGACCGTGGCCGGGGGAGGGGAAGGGCAGGCCCACCTTCGCATAGCTTGTCGTGGATGTCCCAGGGCTCCTGTCCTTCTCTGCACAAGGCAACCCCAGGCTCTGTCAAGCCTGGGTTTAAATAACAGCTCAGACAACAGAAAGAATTTGATCTTGGGCAACTCAGCTTAAGTCTATAAGTCTTGGTTTTTTCAGCTGTAAACCGAGGGCTAGGAGGTCCTATATTATAGTGGTTAAGAACGTGGACTTGGAGTTTGCTGGCGTGTGTTAAAATCTCAGCTCTAGCACTTAGCTGGGTGGTCTTGGACAAGTCACTTAACATTGTTCCTGAATCTCTTATCTATAAATTGGCAAGAAGAACATTATTTCTTTAAACATATCATTGCAAAAATTATATAATAATGAATGAGAATAGCACAGTTCCTGACAGAGAAATTGCTCAATAAAAAAGTAACGTGATAATAAAAGACACCACTCATCGGTAATCAGAGAGGAGGAGAGATGCTTAGTGCTCTCAGGCCAAGACCTAACATGCTGTGTCTCTGGAATGCTCCCGCTCTCCCTTTCTCTTAACGTGGATTTAATCAGGGGTATTCACCACCAACAAGGTATGTAAGCTGTTCATGCATTTATGTCACTAAGGACACTATGGCACCACACAACGTTCTCTCAAGGAAGGACGAGAGGAAAACTGTTCTGAGGCCTCAGAAGGAGTAATAACTGGACATGTCAAACCCAGCTGGTCTGTTTTCCTCTTACAGACATCACTGACCTGCTTCACTCTTTGTGCTGGCTGCCAGGAAGCTCGGAGCCAAGTCTGTGCCCTGCCTGTACCAGGGTCTGAAGCCCCACACAGCAGGTGCTCTGGGAAATCACTCATCCGGGCTTCATCTCTTTTTCTCTGCCACCATTTTCCTCCTCCCCAATCTCCTCCACTTATTCAAAATCTTTCCTCTGTGTTTAGAAACTGCCTCTAACTTTTAAGTTTTTTGGGGGGAAATAAATGACTTTTAAACTTCATACAGACTAAATGCAATGTAGTATGCTGGAATAGGCTGGATCCTAGAACAGAAAAAATACATGAGCGGAGAAACTGTGAATAAAGCCTATAGTGTGTTTAACGATATTGTACTGATGTTAGTTTCTCGGTCTTGACAAATATACCACAGTTATACATGATGTCAACATTAGAGGAAGCTGGGTGAAGGATAAACAGAAACTCTCTGCAACTTTTCACTAAGTCTAAAATTATTCCGACATAAATTTATTAAACAAAAATTGCACACAGAATATTATAAGATTATTTCCTCCTGGAGTCCCAACAAGGCTTCACTCCTACCTGCCAAAAGCAAAGCAAGTACCTAGATCCAACACGTTTCAGAATCAACTAGACCCAACCGACACTGTGGAACACCTCCTACCCATCTGGCTGGCCTGGTTATGGGCACAGTTCTAGAATCAGACTCCTCATTCCTGGATGGGAATCCTGGCTTTCCCTCTCATTAGCTGTGCAACTCTCTGAGTCTCACCTACTGAGCCTGTAAAATGGTGCTCACCAAAGGGTGAATGCTCGAGGGGATGGATACCCCATTCTCCACGATGCGATTATTACACACTGCATGCCCATATTCAAACATCTCATGTATCCCCCAAATGTATACACCTACTATGTACCCACAAAAATTAAAACTAATAAAAATGGTGCTCACAACAGAACCTACTTTCACGAGAGTATCATGAGGTTAAACAAGTTAATGACGTAAAGCACCCGGAAGAGCACCTGGGAGAAAAGACACATGATCAGTGTAAATTACCACGTCGATAATGACGATGATGATGATGTTTGTCTGAGTCCATTTGGACTGCTATAACGAAGTACCACAGACTGGGTGGCTTACAAGCAACAGGAATTCACATCTCACAGTTTTAGAGGTTGGAAGTCCAAGATCAAGACACCAGCAGGTTCATTGGCTGGTGAGGACCCATCTGCTGGTTCATAGACTGTGCCTTCTTGCTGTGTTCTCACATGGTGGAAGGGGTGAGGCAGCCCCTGCAGCATTTTTTATAAGGGCACTAATCCCATTCAGGGGGCTCCACCCTCATGACCTAATCACCTCCCAAAGGCCCCACCTCCTAATACTATCACCTTGTGGGTAAGGATTTCAATGCATGAATTTTGGAGGAACACAATCAATGGTGATGTTTACTATAGTAAATAATTCCCCCATGTGATCTTTGCAATAATCCTGAGAAAGGAATGTTATCTGTTATTATTATATAGGGAAGGGAAGCAAGGTGAAGCAAGTTAATGATGTAAAGCACTTGGAAGAGTAACTGGGAAAGGGGAGACACGACAGATGTTAGTGATCACGTCAGTGATGATGATGATGATGTCTGCCTTTGTCCCTTTGGGCTGCTATATCAAAGTGCCAGAGACTAGGTGGCTTATAAACAACAGAAATGTATGTCTCACAGTTTTGGAAGTCAAAAATCAAGATGCCAGCAGGTTCAGTGTCTGGAGAGGACTTACTCAGTATTACTATACAGGAAAGGGAACACCAGACAGGTGGAGGGACTCTCCAAGGTCACACAGCTGTGACAGCAAAAGCAACAAAACTGGGACTTGAACCCAGTCTCCCCTATGGCAAACCCAGAGCTCTTCCCACGATGCCTGTTTCCTAAGAAAACATGACGGACGCATCGTCTCTGTACTCCAGCCTGTCTGCCATGATGTGGTTTGGTGGCCACATGTGACCTTTTCTTCTTGTCTGCATGAAGCATGAAATCTCGTGGTATCGGGGCATGACAGGAAGGCCCTTTGTTACAAAGACAGCCTCATCATGTGCTGTGTTCCCCTGACTTTGCACACAGACTAGGCATCCATGCAGTGAGTCACCAACACTCAGACGCGTGGTCCTCTGGCCAGCCGCTCCCATCTTTCCCCTTTACCCATCCCTCTCTCTCACACTCCCCATGGCCTGGCTCAAATGCCACCTGTGCCATGGTCACCACTACCCATCGCTGCTGCTGTGGCATCCCCAGCATCAGAATTTAGCCCAAACACACTGTGCTCTTTAATTTGGTGACTGGTGTCCTGGGTCCGGCATCCTCCTTTCGCCTCTCTGAGCGAGTTCCCGGGCTCCCCAGCAGGGTGCTAAGTGAGGGCTTTGAAATTCAGACTGCCTAACTTCAAATTCTGCTGTGCAACCCACCAGTTGTGTGGCCTTGGACAAGTCAGTTTAACCGCTCTATGCCTCAGTTTCCTCAACTGGAAAATGTGAGTAGTAATACCCTACCCCTCAGGGCAGCTTGAGGAGTCAATGAGATGATATGTGCAAAGTGGATCACAAATGCTGGGCACAGAGTTAGGCTTCTTAAAATGCGAGCTAACAGCCGGGTGTGGTGGCGCATGCCTGTAGTCCCCGCTACTCGGGAGGCTGAGGCTGGAGGATCGCTTGAGCCCAGGAGTTCTGGGCTGCAGTGCACTATGTCGATTGGGTATCCGCACCAAGTTCAGCATCAATATAGTGACCTCCCAGAAGCAGGGGACCACCAGGTTGCCTAAGGAGGGGTGAACTGGCCCAGGTTGGAAACAGAGCAGGTCAAAACTCCTGTGCTGATCAGTAGTGGGATCGTGGCTGACCTCTAGCCTGGGCAACATAGCGAGATCCCATCTCTCAAAAAAATAATAATAATAAATAATAAAAATAAATAAAACGGGAGCCGATAATATCATTTCAACAACTGCTAGTGCTGCCCAGGGAACCCCAACCCTGCACATCAGTTTCTCTCCTCTTCCATGTCAACACATCCTAATAAACCCTGAAGCCAGGGCCATCACGGGCCGTCACAGGCCATCAGCACTGTTTGCAAAACAGTAGCACGACAAGTTCAGGCTGGCCTGCTGCCCACGCCACGTAGGCGGCCACCCCGCTGCTGCTGTGAGCTGTGAATTTAAATGTACAGCAGCCAGGGAGGGCTCCCCAGCTGGGACCAGTCCTCAAGGTGGGGTGCTGATTGCTTTGCTGGAAGTCTGATTAAAATCAGCAGCAAAGAGCTCCACACACAGAGCCTGCCCTCCCTCACACCCTCCCCTCACCTTGAGCCCGCTGCCTTCTGCTTCAGAGCCTGGGTCCACGCCAGTGATGTAAATGCCAAGGCCGTACTCAGCTCCCCCACGGATCGTGAGGCCCAGTGACCGGCCGTCCCCCAGCACCAGGTTCACCTGTAAGAGGGAGAGGAGAACATCAGAGGGACTGGGGCAGCCATACCTTCAGGAGACAGCAGGCTGCAGAGCCTCCTCTTGTACCTTGAAGAGCACAGCTTATCCGGCTGGCAAGGAGGCCCAAGCCAAGTCCTGGAAGATACCCTAGAACATTCCACTTCCTGCCCCAGCTCCGCTCTGACTTGATGGGTGACCTTGAGGAAGCCCCTCACCCTCTCTGGGTCACAGCTGCAACTGCAGTGGGAAGAAGGTGCTGAGAGGGATGACCTCCAGCTCCCCTCAGGGCTAACATCCGAGACTTCTCAGACACTCCACACCTTCCTCAAGTCACAGTGGCCACGTTCACTGAGGCTCCAGTCAGGGGGTGACTGTTCACACCCCGGGGCCTCAATTAGGTGATATCTTCCCTCCTTAGGATCAAGGTTCAGGCCAGAATCAGAACAGCCACCACCCTGCCTCCCCAGGGGTTTCCCGTCACCTCAGGGGCCCATCATCTCAGGGGCCTCCCGTCACCTCAGGGGTCTCCTGTCACCTCAGGAGTCTATCTCTCCTGATGTCTGCTGTTTCCCTGGGGGTCTTCTGCCTCCCTGGGGTCTTCTGCTCTGCCATCCGTCCTAAAGGACCATGACGGTCCCTAGCTCTACATACATAGGGTTTGCCCACTAAATGCAGCCCCAGAGCTGCGGCTCGGAGATGAGATAGACACAGTCCTGCTCACGAGGGGCCCACAGTCTAGTGGTACAGACAGTCAACTGACCTTCATGGGCAGCGTGATCAGCGTGTGACAAAGCACCTCGAGGGCCACATGGGTGCAGAGAAGGGGCAATAGTCCTGACTGGGGTGGGGGGTGCTTCCTGGAGACAGTGGCGTGTCTCTGATGAGATGGGAGGGTGAGCGAGAGTCAGACAGGGGGTGGGGAAGGGGGAATGGAGCATTCCAGGGATATGGGATGGCTCATGTCAGTGCTCAGTTAGGAAGGCAAGCACCGCCCAGGAGGAGGTGAGTCACTGTGGCCAGAGCAGGGAGTGCTTGGGGCCAGGGTGGGGCTCGGGAGGACAGGCAGTGGGGGCTGCAGGCAGATTCCGGAAGGGGTCCTAATCCATGAGGGAGGCAGCAGGAATGTGCAGGTTAAGTGTACCTTGGGTGTAAATGGCGGATTCACGGAAAAGCAAGCAGGGGACCAGAATAGCTGAAACCCAGCCCAAAGAGGACAGACACACGCGGCAACAAGACCCGGTGACATGCGAGGGGTCCAGAGAGAGCAGTGTGACTGCCCACGGGACAGGGACGGTGGGGATCTTCAGGCACCAGGAAACAGCTCATTGCAGCAGGGAAGGCCATCCAGCCAGATTTCTATTTCAGAAGTTAGTCATCCAAGAGTTAAGCGTTCTGTGCCCTTTAAACATGTTGTCTCAGGGGAGAGGTGGTGAAGAATACAGACTCAAGTCCCAACGTTCCAGGGGAGGGCACAGCTGTGTGACCTTAAGCAAGTTACTTAACCTCTCTGTGCCTCAGCCTCCTCCCCTAAAAATGAGGATGACAATAATATCTGCCTGTTGTATAAGGTTACCATGAAGAGGATTAAGAGACAAGTCAGAGCTTGTGGCCGGTCTCTGGCCCCTAGTAGATGCTCAATAAATATCAGCTACTGTTGGTTCGGTTGTACACATAAGTCCTGCTAGGAAACCGGACAATGTCACACAGTCGCAGCTGACTCGTGACCAAGTCAGACCTGGGTTCTGCCCACCTCGGGAACACAGAACCCTTTAATGCACTGCTTCTCTCTGATGACCACCGCTTGGAAACAAAAGCAGTGGCTCTGCTCCTGTTGGCTGCCGACCGACGTCAGGAAAGAGCCCAACAGACAGTGACTCTCCAGGGTTTGGTTCCAGGACGGCAGACTCCGCAGTATGGCAGGGTGGTCTAGCTCGTGGGGTAATGCCCGGGATAATCCCAGGTCTGTGGGACCAGCTCTAGTTTGCTCCTCAGACAGAATGGCCGCGTTAATAAGGCGGGCTCTGGTGAGACCCACGGAGCTCGGCAGGGAGCAAGCAGGAGACCCACAGGCGGCCGCTGGTTCGATAGATGTTCTAGAAACAGCAGGCTCTGCGGACACTGGAGGTCAGACTTGGGAACAGTGACCTAGCGCCCATGATCTGACCCGTCCTGCCCCAGTGCAGTGCCAGCTCCAAGGCCTGAGCAGATCTGAGGGGACTTGGGTTCACGGCCCACCCTGGTCCCTTGTCACAGGCAGCTCTGTGTATTTGGGAGGCGACACAGAATGGTGGTTAATATATGTTCGGGCTCCAGAGCCAGACTGCCAACTTGCTAGGTGTGTGACCCCGGCCAAGCTGCTTCACCTCTTCTCTGTGCCTCAGTTTCCTCATCTAGAAAACAGAGAAACCGGTCATGCCCACTTCTCCTGGCTGCTGTGAGGGATGAGTGGGTCCATTTATGTAGACTGTTTCGAGTCATGGCTGGCACAGGGAGGCACTAGGAAACTGTCTGTGGCTATCCTCACAGTGGCATCTTGGCCAAGCCAGCAGGTGCGACATGGAAAACGTGCCACAGCCTTCCTCATGGGGGACGATGACGGTGGATTGCTGCACAGGCCGGGATGACCGTGTGGACATGAGCCAGGCTGGACTTCCATCCAAACACCTCTGAGCCGGGAGTCTGTGCTAGGCCTTGTGCTGGGTCCCTCCAGAGGCTCAGGAGTCACCAGGTGGTAAGAGAATGCTGATAGGAAAGATCAAGGCCACCCAGGAAGGGACAGTGCACCCCCTCCAGGACCAAGGCGCTTTTCTCCAGGGCAGCGAGTCCCTCCTCAAGAACTGCCCTAGGCCAAGGGAGCACCTCACCAGGATCATACCTCTCCCCGGAAGCAGCTCTGTGGCTAGCGGCTGATGGGGCTGGGTAAAAGCCGGCCCCTGCCTCAATTCTGGACACCTCTGCAGGGCCATCCCAGCTCCAGAGCTCCCTGTGGGACCTGCCGAGACCCGTGTTGAGAGGGCACCACAGCCCTGTCCTGTGTCCCTCACTTCTTTGCCAGCACTGACCCCAGGGCACTGCTGCCACAAATCACCACAGTCAGAGCCTAAGAGCAACACAGATTTCTTATCTGACCATTTGGGAGGCTGAAGTATAAAGTGTGCCAACAGGACCCCACTCCTCTTAGAGGCTCTGGAGGAGAACCGGCTTCCTTGCCTCTTCCAGCTTCTAGAGGCCACCTGCATTCCTTGGTTCATGGCCCCATCCTCCACCTTCAAGGCTGGCAGCACGGCACCTTCTAATCAGTCGCTCTCTGCTTTTATCATCACATCTCTCTTTCTCTGACCTCCTGACTCTGTCTTACAAGGACGCTTGTGATGACACTGGGCCCACCTGGACAATCCCCCATGTCAAGACCGTCACTCACTCACATCTGTAACATCCCTTTTGCTATATAAGGTTCCACTCACAGGTTCCAGGGAGGAGGAGGTGGACATCTTCAAACTTGAGGATACTCCTATAAACCTTTTTCAGGCAAATCTTGGTCTCAGAGTCTATTCCCAGGAGCCCAGCCACAGGCAGAGTTCCCCAGAAATATGACCACTGAGCCTTGAAGGCTGGGCGGTGTGGGGGGGCACCCAGGGCCAGAGGAGGGAATGTGCCGCCCCAGGACCAACGACACGTGCTAAGCCCACACATAGGACAGCACGCAGCCCTCTGGAGTCACCACTCAGGTCCTATATGGCCAGAGTGTGCCAGGAGAGCAGGGAAAATGACTGAAATTCACCTGGCTGGTGAGGGTGCCATGAGCCAGGCTAAGAGGCTGGGCTGTGAGCGGGCAGGGCAGTGACAGACTCCATTGTGGACTGCGGGGAGACTCCTGGGGACAGGGAGCAGGAGAGGGGATCTGGAGCTCCCCCATGAGAGGAGGTGTGTCTTACGATGTGGTGATGTGGGAGGAAGGTGAGGTTCAGACCAGGGACAGAGCAGAGAGGCTGGCTGAGGACACAGTAGGCAGCTCCTGCCCTGACCCCCACTCCTGCCATGCCCAGAAGGGCCCCCTCCTCCATGCTGTACCTTAAGGGCTTGGCACAAGCCAGGCCTGGCCTGAGGTCTACGCACCCAGGATCCCAGCTCCTTGGGTGACCTGCAGTCAGTCCTCCACCCCACTCCACCCCGCCACCCCCACCTAGGTCCCTTGCAGCTCCAGGACATGAAGATCTCAGTAGGGAGAGAGCCGAGAGGAGCTTGGGTGTCTTTGCAGCCAAGCCCAGGAACACACAGATGGCAGCCCATGTCTGCAGCAGCCTCCTCTGAATACCAAGGATGAAAACAATCCTCCCCACCTCCCCGCCACCTCCCCATAAATTCTTTACATCAGAATAAAGTGAGTCTTTATCACAGAACTGTAATGACAGTTCTATCAAGCACAGGGTAATCTGCCTCAATCACTTGCTGAAAATTCAACCAGCATTTGGCACGAAACGGAATTCATCTGTGGGAAAGCAAACGACACTGTGAGACGCAGCCTGGCCCAGTGAAACCAACAACACTACTGCTAATAATATTAATAGAATAATAACTCATGAAATTGATCACTAAATGTACTGAGTGCTTCCTATGTCCCAGGCGCCGTGCTAAGTACTTTACACAAATTACCTCATTGAATCCTCACTCCTCCTCTATGGTTTTGTTGTTATTCCCACTTTCCAGAGGAGGAAACTGAGGCTCGACTCTCACTGGGGGGTGAAATGATGGGTCTGAGATTCACACAGCCAGCAGCGTGGCCTGCCTGGGCATTTAACCAAGGCACCACACTGCTTCTCACGGGCCTGAGTTTAAGTCCTGGTTCTGCCCCTACTTTTGGGCACCCTTAGGATAAGCCTGTTGCTTCTCAGATCTTCAGTTGCCCAATCTATAAAATGAGAATTGTACCATCTGCCTGGGGCCAGCACTGCCCATGGCCAAGTTAGTAGCCATCTCCCTTCCTGCCTTGACACGGAGCCTCAACTATGTCCAGAGGCAACCAGAGCAGCTCCAGGCGATGACACCAGTCTAGGTCATCCGTTCCCCTCTACCAGGGACTGGAATACATGCAGGTAGTTCTAGGCCAGTTTTGGCCAAGAGGGGTGGTGGGGGATGTCTGCTAGGGGATTTTGGGTAAGGTCCCCCACTCTGAAAAGACAGAAATACAGGAAGAGAAGGGCCTCCTGTTCCCTCCACCCACTCTGCTTTGGGCACAGCTGTGAAAGGCTGTGATGGCAGGAGCAGTGGCTGCCATCTTGCAGCTGTGAAGCAACACGCCCAAGGCAAGAGCTAACAACAGGAGCAAGGAGAGACTCACTCCCTGGCAAACCACAGCTGGGGCTGCCCAGACCTACACTTCCGAAGAGAGCAGTGAACACCTGAGTGTGTGTGCTCCTGCAATACAGGCCTTCTGTGATCCCCAGCCAAAAGCACCCCTAACTCATAGCACCGTACAGGGCTGTTGTAAAGATGAGGATGCCAGGACTCCCCACTTCCACCCTTGCTCCTGCCATCTACCCTCCATCCAGCAGCTGGGCAGTCTGGCTGGACCCTCATCTGCACCAGATCCCTCCTCTGCTCAAAGCTCTGCCATGGCACCGTCTCACTCAGAGTCTGGCTGCCTGTGCCTGCTGCCTCACTCCTCTGTAATCCCATAGGTCTTGCCGCTGTTCCTCCGGAGGCCCTGCTCTCCTGCCTGAGGCCTCCAGCCGCCTGGGGCACTCTGCCCAGACGGGCCAGATCCATGTACAATCACTTCCTCATTAGCTCCAGATCCTTTCTTTTCTTTTCTTTTTTTTTTTTTTTTAAGATGGGGTCTTGCTGTATCACCCAGGCTGGGGTGCAGTGGCACGCTCTCGGCTCACTGCAACCTCTGCCTCCCAGGTTCAAGCGATTCTTCTGCCTCAGCCTCCCAAGTAGCTGGGATTATAGGCGTGTGCCACCGAGCCCAGCTAATTTTTGTACTTTTAGTAGAGACAGCGTATCATCATGTTAGCCAGGCTGGTCACAAACTCCTGACCTCATGATCCACCCGCCTCGACCTCCCAAATGCTGAGATTACAAGTGTGAGCCACCGCGCCTGGCCCAAAGCCTTTCTTTTGTCACCTTCTTAGTGAGGCCTTCCCTGCCCCTTCGCTAACACTGCCCCATGCATACACCACCCTCTCATGCCCCCATGCCTTTTCCTTGCTTAGTTCTCCCATTTTACAATAAACTGTATACTGTTTCTTCTCATGCCCCTCATGGTCCCCCCACAACACACTGGAGTGTCAGCCCTTGACAGTGGCCAAGGTGTGGTCTGTTCTTTGTCTGTTCACTGATGTATCCCCGGTACGCAGAGCACTCTTAGCATACACAGCACTGCTGTAGCCCCAGTACACAGAGCACTCAAACGTACATGCTTTGGGGGAAAGAGACTATACCTAGACAGCATTCAGTAACCGATGGCTGTTGCTGGAATTCATCGCTATATCCAGGCGCTGTGCTCTGTGCTTATGAGCCTTGATTATTAATCCATGAAACAGCCCCCCATGGCTGGTGTGACCATCCTCCAATCAAGGATGGGAAAGCTTAAGTGACTCATTCAAGGTTAAGTGGCTTGCCCAAGGTCACACAGTCAGGAAGTTTCAGAAACAGGCTTCACACCCAGTGCTGCTGAGCCCAAAACCCCCTCTCCTTGTGTTCCAGGCTTGAAGCAGCCTGAGCTGAAGGGCAGGGTCCATTTTGTTTCTGTGGCTGCTGGAGACACATGGGCTTGGCGGAGTGGCTGCGTCTGCTGCAGCAGGTTCTCACTGCTCATTGCAGAGTCAAGGGCTGTGGGACAGGGACACTGCAGAGGAACAAGACTTAGGAGGTTCTCAATAAAGTTCATGGGCAAATGACCGGGCAGGGGTGAGAGGGGCATCTGAGTTCTACAAATAGCTATTCCTGCCCCCCATCACTCCCAGAGCAGATTCCAGATGCTGACCAAGATGACTGGTGCTGTGGCAGGCGGCCTCTGTGGTCTCTCCACCCGGAGGGAGCCAAGCCACCACTGCAGCTGTGCACGGGCCAGACCCAAAGGGCCAGAGCCAGGGGACACTGAAGGGCCCAGGCGTAAGCCTGAGAATGTAAGCATGACCTGTCCCAGCCGCTCTCTAGCTGTATGACCTGGATGATTCATGCAGGCTCTCCAGGACTCCATTTTCTTATCTGGAAAATGGGAGTAATGATACTACCTGTAGGTATTTTATAGGACAGGCTTGTCAGTCAAATGACTCTACAAAACCAGTTTTCGGTGAAATCTGAAAACTGCAGTGCAGAGATAAAGCCCTGGGAAGCTGTGGTTCCATCACTCTGATGCTGTGTCATCACCAGGTTAACAACCCCATCTCCAAAAAATATGCGTGACAGAAGTGTAAGTGTGGTGTGTGGAAGCAGCAGAGGCAGGAGAAGCAAGCCTTCTTCTGAACGCCCATCTGTGACTTTCTGTTGCATGCTCTGCAATGGCCCCAGGCTGAGCCCCCACACTTTCACAGTCAGAACCCAAGAACAGGTGATCGGTCCTGCAGCTCAGACCACATTCCCAAGCCTGTGGGAGGCACGGAGGAGAAGGGAAGGCGCCGGCCTCAGAGCAGGGTCTGGAAACATGCTTGCTCCCTCCACCCCAAAGACCCCAAAGCAACACCCTCACTCTCCCATCCTGATGCAGCCTCCTCCCCTAGGTCTTCCTTCGTTCTCTCCTGCCATCCCAGTCCTGCAAGCGGATTCAAACCATCCTCCATTTCAAAGAAATGAGTTCACTCCACTTCAACTCAAGAACAATCTCATCCTGAATATGCGCACGGGAGGGAGTGCTGGCACCTTCCCCCAAGGTTCATTTTCCCCCTTGGAAGCTCACCTTGATTAAAACAAGAAACATCACCACCGGCTCCAGAAGTTCTTTGTGTTTATACTTAGACACTTTCACCCCTCTTGAAAATGAGCTTTGCACACCTTCTTTTTCATGGTCTTGCTAAAGGTCTTTGCAAACCTGGAATTGATTTTGCCCTTCTTCCCTCACCATTTAAGAGAATGCCCAGCGAGTCTCTGTTGTCTACAGAAATAAACTGTCCCCCACCCACACATTCCCAGCCCAGCATCTCAGCCTGCAGGAGCCAACTCCATATTCTACTTCTCCAACCTTGTTCCACAGCCAAAGGAATCGCTTCGGACCCGTCTTGTGCTCTCTAACCTCTGGACATTGTCATGCTATTCCCTCTGTCTGGATCATCCTTCCCTTCTACTGCCACATGTCCAAACCTAAAATGCTGCCTCTTCCAGGAAGCCTTACCCAATTTCTCTGGTGGGCAGGATCTCCCTCCTCTACACACCACAGCACTCTCACTGTCCCTTTCAGAGGACATGTATCACATTTATACCTCACGGAATGTGCCAGAACAAGTCCTGTGCCACAAACCTGCTTCCTCACACTGGGGAGGAGAAACAGGGGAATGGTTAGGATCAACAGCTTAAAAAGAGGCAGAATTGACCTTGCCCCTGAACACCACCAAGTCCCTGCTGGGACCCTCAGCGCTGTCATCACGTTGCTAAGGCGTCACATAAAGGCCCAAAGCGAAGACACATCAGGAAAAAACTCACACTACCTCACACCCACGAGGACAGCTACCATCAAAACAACAGAATAACAAGTGCTGGCCAGGATGCGGAGGAAGTGGAACGCTGTGCACCCCTGGTGGGAACGGAACGTGGAGCAGACACTAGGGAAGACATCATGTGGGGTCCTCGAAAAATTAAAAATACAACCGCCATATGGTCCAGCAATTCTACTTGGGCGTATATATCCAAAAAAACTAAAAGCAAGAGGTAGAACCAAGGTTTGAACTCAGGCCGCCTGGGACCCAAGGTCTTACCATCCCTGCCACACTGACATTATCCCAGTTAACCCCCCACGACAAATCCATTCCAGTTTATGAGAGCTGTAGAGGCCGCGGGTTAGCACGACACGGGAAGCTGTGCCCTGAGCGCTCTGCACCTGCCCCATTCACGTCTGAGGATTTGACAGTGATTTCAGAGTAGCCGGGTCTGACTCCCAGAGCACCACATCTGTTCTTCCCTCTGTTCTTTGTCTCCAGCATCACAGGACAGTTCTCATACAACGGCACAGAGGAGGACGCTCCTGAAAAGAGCTATAAAACATAACCAGCTTCGGTGGATGGCATAAGGATTTTCAGGGGTAACTTGGCTATATGTGTGATTTTTATGTCACTATTGCCCTGAGAATCCACCTCCTGAGAGAGGCACCTCCTCTGTGGAGGTTATGTTTAGAGGTCCAAGAGTCTGGTCGTGGCTTTTTAGACCATCAGAAGATGGGACCAGGCTGCTGGAGAGAAGAGAATCAGAGCCCACCAGGCCCCTTACTCCAGATCAAGCAGCCAGGGATCCAGAGACATCAGCGCATGCCTCTTCCCAATAGGAAATGGGCTTTCCACACTGCACCAGGAAGAGGAGGAGCAGAGAGGAGGGTGGGTGCGCCAGTCTGGGGCTGCAGAATCTGGGAAGGCCTCTCTGGCATGGTTCAGGGTGTCTCCTGCCTCCTGTGGTCTCTGAGTCCTCCCTGGAGTACGATTCATGCAGCCTCCACCTCTGCATTTTTTTTTTTTTTTTTTATTTTTGAGACGGAAGCTTACTCTGTCGCTCAGGCTAGAGTGACGTGGGGCAATCACAGCTCACTGCAGCCTGGACCTCCTGAGCTCAGGTGTTCCTCCCATCTCAGCCTCCTAAGTAGCTGGGACCACAGACGCATGCCATCACATCTGGCTAAATTTTTTTTAAATGACTTGTAGAGATGGGTCCTCACTGTGTTGTGCAGGCTGATCTTGAACTCCTGGGCTCAAGCAATCCTCCTACCTCAGCCTCCCAAAGAGCTGGGATTACAGGTGTGAGCCACTGTGCCCGGTCCCATGATCTTATACGAGTTACTCTGAGACTCCCAGAGGCACTTTACCCAGCCCCCACCCTCCCATCTGCTCAATCCTTGCAGACGCTGGCCTCAGTCCTACCTCAGGGCCTTTGCACACACTGTCCTTGCTGCCTGGGATTTTCAGTCCCTGAATGGTACACAGCAGGTCCCTCTCCCTCTCTAGGTCTCAGTTCAGAAGCCAACCCTTCAGAGAAGTCCTCTCTGACCACCTCGCCCCAAACAGCCCCTCCCTCCCCGGCACTCTACCCTGCTCCTGGTTTCACTGCCTCCCATCAGTTTGCACTATCTTCATTATATTATCTTGTTCGCTAGTGCTCATTTCTGGATTACCGTCTCACGCTTCCCACCACCTCCAAACTCTCTGGACGCTTCCCCAGAGCAGGGCCTCAGCGCTCTGGTTCACTGCTTCATTCTCACCTCCCAGAACATCGCCAGGCACCCAGGTGCTCAGTAAATACTGGGAGACTTGCTGGCTGGGTCGTGGTGGCCACAGTGCTGAGCCTCAGGTTCCTCATCTGTAAAATGGGGATGACAACACCTACCCCCATCGAGGTGGCTTTGAGGGGGACTCAGGAAGACGCTGTGAGCACAGGGCTGGGCACACAAGCTCTATCAATGATAAGCTCAATTCACCCCATGCCCTGTACAGGAAAACGACCAAAAAAGGTAAAGCAAGGTCGGTGCCCAACACTAGACGGCTGCCCTTGAACGTGACTCAGTCCCACTGGCAGCATTCTCTCAAGATTGCCAGAGAACACGTTCCCTGGTGGGGAGGGCGTACGAGCCCACCCAGCCCTGGCAACCTTGACGCGGTCCGGGCTGCCGCATTGCATACCAACGAGCCACTCACTGCCGCTCGCCTCCAGTAGAAGCTGCTGTGATGTCTGCGGCGTCCTGCATATTGACGTTTGAGCAAAGAACACGAAACACATTAAATAAATGTTACGGTCTTATCGGCAGGAAAAGGAGAGCTGAGAAAGAGTCTCCAGAGGGAAGGCACTTGGCTGGGAGCCCAAGCCATGAGGCCTCCCGGCCGTCAGTGTCAAGGTCCTACATGCCAGGGAGCCGCCTGCAGCAGCTACATTCTTGGTTCCAGGAGTAACCAAGGGGCGAATGCAAACAGCACGCAGAGAGAAGGGTCAGACATCGGGGAACAATCCAGTCTTCTTGTGTTTCAAGAAACAGTGCAGGTCTGGGGGAGAAGGGGCTCCACCGGGGACATCCATTGGTGTCCTTGCTCCCTTCTGCAAGTTAGAACACTCCATGGTGCTTTGAGCAACCACCCCTCCCCCACCGGCTACAGTCTTGGTGGTCCTATCAATCAAAGTCCCCAGACATCCCTGCCAGCCCGTGAGGTGCTCCCTTGTTGGGAATCTTCAGGGGAAGGACACTGAGAACGGAATTGTGGACATCCTCCTCTTACAGGCTGCACCCTGAGATTCTCAGCTTCAATTCTGGGACAGGCCCCCTCCTTCCAGTACATCCCTGCTCTGTGAAATGGCCAGGGCTGGTTTCTGTTCCTTACCCCAAGATCTACACTGCACAAGATTCCCTGTGGAACAGCAATCCTGACCACAATCCTGGCAGCCACGTGTGGCCATGCACCTGGGCCTGGGCCAGTGGGAAGTTGGGTGATCTTGAATTTAAAGAGATGCCCCTCCTCCCCTTTCCAGGGAGCTAGAATAGGGACTTGATGTGGCCCAGCTTCAACCACAAGAACAGGCAACATCCTGGGGGATGGAAGATGGAGGGAATCTGGGTCCCAGTATAAGTCCTGGAGCAAAACTGTCCCCTAGATGACAGTGTCCCTCTATTCGGTTACATGACGGAGAAAGAAAAAAAACCCCTCTCATTTAAATCACAGTATTTGGTCAGGCATGGTGCTGCAGGCCTGTAATCCCAGTTACTCAGGAGGCTGAGGCACAAGAATCACTTGTGCCTGGCAGCAGAGGTTGCAGTGAGCCAAGACTGCGCGACTGCACTCCAGCCTGGGCAAGAGAGTGAGACTCTGTCTCAAAATAAATAAATAAACCAATACATAAAGAAATCACAGCATCTGAGCTCTTTTATTGTGGCAGCTTAGCCTGTATCCTAACAGATACCACATAGGTCAAAAAGAAAAGAAAAGCAAAACCACCACCCTTCAGTACAGACGCACAGGAAGGCAGCCTGGACAGAGAACCAGCTTCTTCCTGGCGCCTCCAGCCAGCTTTGCTGCTCTGGGTTTGGAATGAAGGGGCCTCCTTTTCCTGCCCCACTCACCTTTTTCTCATCCCCACCTTGCAGGAGGTGCAGGGTGCTCCTCCGGTCACCCTCCTGCTGCCTCAGGGTGCCGCCATGGGACTGGGGCAGGCCCGAGGGCGGGGAGATGCAGCGGCCCTGTGGGTCCACCCAGGTATAGATGTGGTTGGTGACGTAGCCCCCGGGGATGCGCCCTGCTGAGTACACAGACAGCACCAGCTTCTTGGAGCCCTTCAGAGCCTGGGGAGAGAGGGACACACAGGTTAGAGGAAGGCAGGTGCTGGGGCTGTTGAGAAACACCCTCCCCTGATCCAGGCCTTGGTTTTTCTCAGGAGCCCCATGTGGAAGAAGAGGACAGCCCCTAAGTGCCTTTCCTTCTCTAGCCCTCAGTTTTGTCCCATGAAAACAAGAGCATCTGTCCCACCCCTATCCTGGAGTGGTCCAAATACAAGAAATAGGATCCCTTAGGATACCTCTGTAGAGGGGTTTGCGTCGCGGGCCTGAGACGGCTATCCTCAGGCAGGCTCGTGTGCAGGGCCGGCCTTGGGCTGGCGTCTGGGACCTTGGATTTCGAGTGTCCCCACCATTCCCTAACTGAGAAATGTGGTTCATGTGCTTAGACTGCCTATAAACGGTGTGGTTTATGCTCAAGCCGCTTTCCCCCTGGGAGTCTGGAAGGTAGGTCCGAGCAGACAGGGTCTATGTCACCAGCCCCCAATAAAAACCATGGGTGCTCTCTAATGACCTCCCCTCACAGACAACATTCCACACCTCTGTCACCACTGGGCAGTGGAGGAATGAGCATGTACTGTGGAACTCACAGGGAGGGGACCCGTGGAAGCCTGTGCCTGGTCTCCTCTGTACTTGGCCCAACACACCTTTCCCTCCTGCTCACTCTGCTCACTATCCTTTGGCTGTAATAAACCCGAGCCACAGGTACAATCATATGCTGAACGCTGCTAGCCTTCCCAGAGAATCACTGAGCCCGGGTGTGGTCCTGGGGACCCTGATGAAATACCAGGCCGGAGAGTCGACAGATAAAAACAATGGTTATAGCTATCGCTTGACATTTATAAAGGGCCTGTATGTGTCAGCCGCACTGCACTGCACCTGATAGGCATGATTTCATGAAATCCTAATGAAATCCAATGGGGGAGGGGGATTACAGAGGGAAAGGGGGATCTTGTTCGTCAGATGAAGAAACGGAAGGAAACTGCCTGCCCACACAGTGAGTAAGAAGTTCCTTTCTCAGCCGAGTGCAGTGGCTCACACTTACAATCCCAGCACTCTGGGAGGCCGAGGCAGGCAGATCACCTGAGGCCAGGAGTTCCAGAACAGCCTGGCCGACATGGCAAAACCCTACCTCTACTAAAAATATAAAAATTAGCTGGGCATGGTGGTGGGCACCTGTAATCCCAGCTACTTGGGAGGCTGAGGCAGGAGAATCACTGGAACCCTGGAGGCGGAGGTTGCAGTGAGCTGAGATTGCACCACTGCACTCCAGCCTGGGTGACAGAGTGAGGCTTCATCTCAAAAAAACAAACCAAAAAAAAAGTTTCTTTTTCATAGCAACTAATTCTGAGTGTGGACAACACCTTTATTGTACATTTCCCGGTCTTCAGATGGAACCACTGTGTGGAGGGGCAAGCCCAAACTCTACAGCCTGGGGTGGAAGCTGAGGTCTGCTATATTGCTTTACCACAAGGCACCTGCAGCTGAGATGAAGACATTTACCCAAACGGACAGTCACTAAGCACTAGGATTAATCAACACAGCCTGTGTCAGGGACTGAACGGTTTCCCTCCAGATCCGTACACCAAAGCCCTACCCTCAATGTGACGGTACTTTGGAGATGAGGCCTTGCAGGGGAACTGGAGTTAGATGAGGCCGTGAGGGTGGGAACCTCATGACGGGATCAGTGGCTTTGCAGGAAGAGGGAGAGAGTTCTGGTCTCTCTTCCATTTGGGACACAATGAGAAGATGGAAGTTTTCAAGTCTGAAAGTGAGCCCTCACCAGAACCTGAGGACAAAGGCGCCTTGCTAAAGCCACCCAGGCTATGGTATTTTGTTATGGCAGCACCATCTGGCTGTTTGAATAAATGATGGATTCACACATACTGAAATTTTATGCTGCCATTGAAATCATATTTACAAAGGTTGTAATGCCATGGAAATGTGATATATTTTACTGTTAAGTGGGGTTAAAAGGCCATAAATCATGCCTTACAGTATGAAGTCAGTTATGTTAAGAGAAAAATCATACTGGAAAAACAAAATGAAACAAAGCTAAGAATAATGTGCCGAGATGCTGGCAGTGCTGCTCTCTGGTGAGAGGATTACGGATGATTATTATTTTGCTCTTCCTGTTTCTCAATATTTTCCAAATGTTCCACAAGGAGGTCACATTGCTTTCAATATTGGAGAAATATATGATATGCCTAAGAAGGGGAGTGGACACTTAGCTCTCTGTGTCCCCCAAGCTTGCCCCGATTTGCACATACAGCTCTACCGACTCCCCAACACTCTCAGTAGACAAACCAGACCCTGGGCTGAGCTTTCAAAGACAGGAGGGGGCTCTGGCCAGGCAAGGCCTGCGGGAAGAGGCAACTCTCTGACATTTGAGTCTCTCTCAGCAGAGAAGGGCGAGCCAGGGGGCACCCAGGTCCTCAGCTCCACAGCTAAATGCCAGTCGCCAGTGGAGGGATCATGAGAAGATGGCGTCTCTCCAAAATTCTGCTTTTAGAAAAGATTTTTGCAAAGATGAGTGGGGTAAGATTTACAGTACTCTTTTAGCATTCCCCAGGGCTCCCCTGGCAGAACACTCGGGAAAATCACGTCCCTGCTAAGGTGAAGATGCGGGATGGAGAAAGCCTGAGACCAAGTGGCTTCTCCCAGAGCAAAGCGGAAAGTGGCTCAGGGCACAGGAGACGTCGGCAGAAGCCTCTGAGGCCGCCACATCCTCCGTGGCCATCTTCCTGACCCCTCTTTCCTCTTCCTCTCCTCTCTGCCCACTGCTCCCTCTTCCATGAGGGCACAGGTCTCTGTTCCAGTGCTGTTCCACTGGCCTGCCTTCTCTGCTCCTCTTCAGGACTACACCACAGCTTTCATTCAACAAGGGCTGACCCAGCACCAACTGTGTGCCAAGCCTAGAGGAAACAAATTGGGCCTATCCTCATGACAGTTTGCAGCCTGGTGAGAAACAAGGCATCACCCAGCACACATCAGGCCCTCATGACACGTATGCCTGGGGAGGGACAAGGCATCACCTGGCACACTGTAGGTCCTCAGGACACTTAAGCCTCATGAGAGACAAGGCATTGCCTGGTACACAATAGGTTTTCATGACACACACCTGGTGAGACAAGGCATTGCCTGACACATAGTAGGTCCTTATGACACTTGAGCCTGGTGAGGGGCATAGCATTGTCCTACACACGGTAGGTCCTATGACACTTGTGTGTGGTGAAGAACAAAGCATAGCCAAGTCCATAGGAGGTCTTCACAACACATGCCTGGTGAGGTACAAGGCATCGTCTGGTGTACAGTAGGTCCTCAATGATGCTCACAGCCTGGTAAGAGATAAAAGTACCATCCAGCACACAGTAGGTCCTGAAAAGAGACTACCTGATTGGTTAAGAAAGTACATATCACCCTCAAAAGAAACAATTAACATCCACAGGCATTCTCCTGCACCCACATCTAGTCTGGAAGGGTATGCTCGGGTCAGGAACAGAAGGGTGCAAATGGAAAACCACATATGGATCGTGGAGACAGAGAAAACGGGATTCCAGCCACACTTCCACGGCTTGCCGGTGGAGAGTCCTTGGGCCAGCTGCTTCCCCTTGCAAAGCGGCCTGTGTGAACTGGGGAGAAGGACAATGCCCACCTCCCAGGGCAGCGTGGGCTAAATGAGACGAGGTGCATGAAGTTCAGAGCCTTCCTGGCCACACAGTAGGAGCTCAGCAAATGGCAGAGCCCACTCCCCGCTCCCCCAGAACGTCTGCATGGAGATGGGAAACCATGCGGTAGAAAAACGTTGACCAAGGAGTTTTAAAAAAAAAAAAAGTGAAGGAAAGAATAAAGAACAATGCGCAGAGCATCATTTGTATTCTTTACCGCCGGCAACATTAGAATCCTCTTGGTCAGTTCTATAAATAGGCCAGCAGCAACCTTGAGAACCGGGAGGAGGTTAATGCCCTTGATGAGAACACCATGGAGAGCTAGCACTGGAGAGGGCCTGGGCCGAGACACTGAGTCTCCCACGTGCTGCCTGTCCCCAATATTTTACAGAAGGGGACCCTGAAGCCCTAAGAAGGGAAGGGGCACATAAGGTACAGGAGTACAAGAGGCACGGCCCAGGACGCAGGAGGCCAGCCCTGTGCCTCCTTCCCCTCTCTGCCTCAGTTTCCCCATTACAGGGATGGGGATTAGAAACTCGGACAGCCACTCAAGCGTAGACCATTTCTCTATCTCTGATAATTATTCTTTGGGAATAAACATGGGATTTTTACGGGTCTTGGACAGCAAGAATATCACCATCCTCTGCTGCTTTTTCATGTTTCTGGCAAAACTGATAAACAAGATTCCTGAGACAGATTGTCAACATCTATGCAGGCTCTGGGGATATGGTTTTGGTGCAGTGGCCATGAGAATCCTGCAGGAGCAGCTCCACCCATCGCTGCTTAATGCCACTGAAGTGTGTGTGGGTCAGGCAGGGAAGGGGAGAGGGACGGTCTCTGCTCCTACTGTCTTCTTGTCTCCATTTCTACAAACCATTGCTTGCTTATTTAAAGGGCATCATTAAACAGGAGAGTTATTTCCTAAACGAAGCTGGTAATGCCTTCTCCCTGTAGCCACTCTGCCAGCCTTTCAAACTCACCCACCATTGCTACCTTGATCCCTGAGGCTCAGGCCACCCGAGGGGGTGCAAGGTCCTCACCCATGGTTAGGTGCACGAGACCATCGTTTTACTTCCCTCACCGGAGCAGCCTACAAGAGCAAGTAGCCTGAGCCAGCAGAGCTTGAGCCTGTGAGACAGAGACCCAGCAGGTCCCTGTCGTGCCACCAGCTTGCTGGTGGTTACTAGGGTTGCTTCTCCCCTTGCTAGGCCTTGGTCTTGCCTGTTTGCTAAGATCCTGTTCCAAGTTAGACTTCTATGTCTTTCTGGTTCAGGGCTGGATTTAGAATAGAAGGAAAGACTATATTTGCTTTCGCGGTGGTCACAGGTCATTAGAGTAGAGAGATCAGAGGCTCTGGGACACCCAGGGATAGACGCCAGGCAGGCTGAGGGTTGGGCCTAGTGGGCACCTGACTTCTGGGCCTGGAAAACTGTCCTCAGCTTCGCCCATCCCAGGAGTGAGCACTTGAACTGTGCTGGCTGGTGGTGCTACCAGGTCACGGAACCAGAGCCAGAGCCCAGGGGCTCTGAGGTTCCACAGAGTTTAAGAAAACATCAGAAGGACAATTGAAGCATCTCAGTTACGGAAGGATGCACATCCAACTCCGCACTATCAGCAGCAGCAGGAGACCTCTGAAAGGACTTGAAGGCCAGAGGGCTGCCCCTGTGACGAGGCCATGGCTGTGGAAGCTGCCTGTAGGTAGTAAGTCACATCCAACACATCCATCGGCACATTGGTGACTCTCCATCAACCACACCCCTTTCCTGCCATGACAGTTCTGCAGGATCCACCAGTCTTCCTGAATCAATGGCCTATTAGCTGTGCCATCTCACACAAGTTGCCAAACGTCTCTGTTCATCTGTTTTCTCTCCTGCAAAATGAAGCCCATCATTCTCCTTTCTCTTTATGTAGGGGAGCCCTATTAGCACAATGCCCGTCACTGAAGAATTCAATGAGCTACGGCTGAAACAAAAAATTGCAAGACCCGGGGGGAGCCCACCGCCTGCTGGAATGGTCATCACAGTGCTGTGTTCCCATGCTCATTATCACGTTTACTGGTGAAGCTTGACCCTGGGGCATTCCAACTCAGATCACAGAGAAATCTGGATCTGACCCAGCAGATGGCATGACTAAGATACTATCCATCACCAGATGACTATTCCAGCAGAATGTTATGATTATGGAAACATAAATTATATGTGTATGTCTTCAAACTTAATAACTTGCTACTTGGACTAATGCTCTCAGGAGGCAAATATGCTTCACTCAGCTCTTTGGAGACAACTCTGAAACCCCAAAATCATAGGCCAGGCTGACATGATTCTCTGCTTAGCAGAGGAGTGAGAAACAGACTGGAGAGGGTCACGGTGTAGGGGACTAATGGATGTGTTAACACGGCAGACACACATACGCTCCTGTGTTCAAAGGCAAGCATGGGGTGGACTCAAGGTCATCAGACTGTCAGATCGCTGTGCTGAGGTGTTCCAGAAAAGTCTCAAGTGAGGACATATAATGGTGAGTCACCCAGCTTATTTCAGGGTGCAGACCTCAAAGGCCAAGGTCTTCTCTTTTTGGAAACAGAGACTGAACAACAGGAAGGAGAACTGGTCTAAGACCCAGGTTAGTGACCCAGAAGGGAGGAAAAAATGATGCATGCCTGCTCTTCCCAGCCCCACCTTGCCTAGCTGGGGCTTTGTGTGTTCAGGGGTTGGCTCTGCAGATGACTTGCTGCGTGACACTGAGCAAATTACCTAAATCCACTGTGCCTGTTTCTACATTTAAAAAGCAACAGTTGCCTGGGCACGGCAGCTCACGCCTGCAAACACAGCACTTTGTAGGACAGAGGCAGGAGGATGATTTGAGGCCAGGAGTTCAAGAACAGCCTGGGCAACATGGTGAAACCTTACCTCTGCAAAACAAATTGAAGTACACAGGCATAATGTTGTACACCTGTAGTCCTAGCTACTTAGGAGGCTGAGGTGGGAAGTTTGCTTGAGCCCAAGAGTTCGAGACTACAGTGAGCTATGATCGAGCCACTGCACTCCAGCCTGGGCAACACGGCAAGATTCTGTCTCAATAATAAAATAAAAGCAATGGTTGTGAGGATTTAAGACACTGTAAACTGCTTATACAGTACCTGGTACACAGTAGGTACTAAATGCATGCTAATTCCCTTTCTGAGCTCCTTTTCCCAAACAGAAGCCCCAGAAATTCTCTAAACCTTGAATCTATATGGACACAAATACATGTGTCCCCCAACTATCCTCTTTTTAATGAACATCCTTCTATAATCCACATTTCCTCATATCTGCTCTGCCTTCAACACTCAGCTCCTTTCCCGCGACCTCCAGGGAGGCTTCCCAGATTGTGGCTGACTCCGTCCTCCAGGAGCATCCAGCGCACTTCTGTGATTGTGCTGCCATCTATACCACAGGCTCTGAGTCACATTCGTGATCTTATCTTTACAAGACAAGGTCCTTGAGGCACATTACATGTTCTGTTTCCTTTAGAACCTCTCCCTGCTCCTCTTCATTTGTTTAGCCAATCATCCATTCATTCATTCATTGAACAAGATATTGAATGAGCTTTCTATATGCCAGATAGCCCCCAGGAATCTGTTCAGATTAGGGCACAGAAAGAGCAGTTCCCTTTCAGACCAGTAGTCAGGCAGACCACACTTCTCCACCTTAATGTGACCATAAACACCTTAGATACACATGGAATGTGGAGAGACAAGCGAAGAAAGTATGGTTAAGAGCCACAGCCCTGCAGTCAGGCTGCAGGAATTCCATCCTAGCTCTGCCACCTGCCAACAGTAAACTTGGGCAAGTTACTTAAGCAATCTGTGTCCCCAGATTCCCAGGAAAAAAAAACAAAAACAAAAACATGAGCTAACAAAGGTATTATCTACAGGGTAGTTCTGATGAATAAATTAGTTAATGTTTTAGCAGCTGGGCGCCGTGGCTTACGCCTGTAATCACAGCACTTTGGGAGGCCGAGGCAGGTGGATCACCTGAGGTCAGAAGTTCAGGACCAGCCAGCCAACATGGTGAAACCCCGTCTCTACTAAAAACTACAAAAATTAGCTGAGCATGGTGGCAGGCACTTGTAATCCCAGCTACTTGGGAGGCTGAGGCAGGAGAATCACTTGAATCCGGGAGGCAGAGGTTACAGTGAGCCGAGATTGTACCACTGCACTCCAGCCTGGATGACAGAGTGAAACTCTGTCTCAAAAAAAAAAAAAAAAAAAAAAAATGTTTAGCAACTGGAACATAGGTAAGAGATACAAAAAAGTGAGGTATTATTCCTGGAGAGAACCCAGTACCCAGAGTGGAAGTCTCCACCCACCACCATGGTAACCACTGATGCATGGTGGTGTCCACCCTTCCTGACTTGCTCTTGTACTTCATAAACATGTCTGTATACATACACCAGCTTATCATCTGATTACATAAATCAACTCGCAACTCAACATTTTCTGCGCCATCTTTTTTCCTGCTAAAAATGTACTCTGAAGATCTTTTCTTGTCAGTTCAATGACATGAAGCTGATCTCTTCCCACACTACAACTCATTCCCTGGAAGGGACTCACCACCACTGAACTCACTCTCCTATCAGTGGACAGTTAGGCTGCTTCTCGTTTTTTGCTAGCACCATCACCTGCGATGAACATCCTTGTATGTGCCATCTTGGAGCACACATGCATCTAAGACTATTCCCTAGACTAGAGAAAAATGGAATTCCTGAAGCCATAGGCAGTGTGTCTTTATTCACGGACAATCATGCTTCTTGGCCAGGGTGTCCCCTGGGGCATGCCTCTATCCTTTTTGTAGTTCCTCTATCTACCTGCAGGGGGAAGCACTACGCCCTCTGGGCCCACAGAGGCCCTGAATTCCCCTGACAAAGTGGATGGGGCTGGGTGGAGGCTTCGCAACGTCCTTCTCCCAAGGCAGTGACCACTCTGGTGCAGAGATCCACCCTCCTTCGTGCTTTCTTCCACAGGCTCCAAAAAGCTTCCAGTTTAGGCAAATCTTGGCTCTGTCTTCCAATCATCTAGGGACTAAATCTTGGGCCTTAAAGCACTGCAAAGCACTGAAATGAAAAGGGTAACCTGGTAGTGTCTTAGGGTGTGGACCCCTTCAAAGGGTTTCCCAGTGGAAGGCACAGTTGCTAGAAAGCCATGCTCAAACAGTGTTCAACCCCTTCCTAGCTTAATGAGACTTTAGACAAGTTACTTAACCTCTCTGGCCTCAGTGTTCCCACCTATTAAAAGGGGCCATAACGCCTCTGCTCATAGAGCTGTCATGCAAACTGAATGAGGACCAAGGAGAAGATGTGCACAAAGCATCTTGCACTGGGCAGGGTGCACAGGAGGTGCCCGGCAAATAGGGGTTGGCATTAGTAACAGCAAAATTACAGCAATGATGCCACGTTTTATTCTTCCCACTGCACAGAGGAGGAAAGATTCTAGGTGGTGAAGGGCCTATGCATGGTCACAAAGAGGATGAAAGGCAGGGCTTGGCTCTAGATCCTGATCTTTCCATATTCATGACCCTCTCTCTGCTTGTCTCCATGGCCCTCTCCCCAGCAGTTTAAGAGGGTTCGGATAACACCAGGCCAATCCCACATCTTGGCCTAAGACAGATGGGAGGGTTTTTAAAGAGGACATGGGCCTTAGAGGATGCAAACAAGAGAAAGTCTGTTAGAGTCTTGAACCCCGAGCAGGTGCTGGGTCCAGCCACATGGACTGGAAAGTCCCTTCCCATTTAGCCCTGCTTTGAGGGAGGACAGAAACTGGTGATGCGGACTCTGCCCCAGTAGCATATTTTAATGTCATGAGAAAGTAAAACCCTAATTAGCACTCTGTCTTCCAAGCTCCTTCCATCTGTACTGTTTTTATCTGTGTTAATTACCTCTTACAGGGACCACTAACTGCAGCAGCTTCCCAGCCTCCTCTCTCATCCCAGTCACTGCAGAGCAGCCAGAGGATGCTTATAAAATATAAGTGGACTCTGGCCGTTGCCTTCTCCAAACTCTCCTCATTGCTTCTGCTATAAAACTCCCCACAGTGCATCTCAGGCCTGTATGGCTGGCCCAGATGCCTGGCCAGCCTCATCTCCTGCCCTGCCACCTGAGTTTTCTTACAGGATCAAGTACTCCAAGCTCTTTTCCACTTCAGGCCTTTGCACGTGATGCTCTGTCCCTGAAAGTACACATCTCAACATACTTACTTATGCAAATGATTATTTTATTATCTACACCCCTCTCAGTTGACCAGGAAGGTGAGAAACTGTTCTGGCTTGATCACAGATGTACCAAAAACTAGAAAACACAGTAGATGGTGAGAGACTCCACGGAAAGAGACAGTGAAGAAATGCAAGGATGCTTTCCTCTTGCAATTGAACACCAATAAAGAAGTTTACCTCTCCTGAAGTTACCGATGATTTCTCTAGTAAAATGGAAATAATCCAATAATTTCTCTTGGTTGCTCGAGGGCTCAGAATTCAATTTCAGTATTAAATACTGTTCCCATCAAAGGCACCTTCCAAGATCACTTCTGATTCCTCTACTTTTTAAATGAAGTGCTTTTCAGATTAACTCACTCAACTACTTTTGACTAAAGAATCCCAATCATAAACATATTAGCAAATAAAATAACATGTAGAGTTTTAAATGGGTGTTAAACTACACCATTCACATGGTAGATACTCAATAAAACCATTGCCAAGTGAGTGAATAAACACTAAAATCTAAGCACATTTCTAGAATTAGACACCTCCTCTATGCAACTGGCAATGGAGATCCTTTTTACAGATGCCTGGGCAATCATTCTGCTTTCTCCTCCTACCTCCCTCCACTCTATAGAAAGGCTCGGCAGCTACTAGTGTGGTCTAAGAACACATGTCATTTGTAAACATTTTCTTAAACAAAAGTCCAAAAAGTATTATACTATTTAGGAATGATGATATAACTGGGCAGTGGTGTGGTAAGAATTTAGTGTTTCTCGAAGAACTATAGCTTCCCAGTAGCATCCTCAACATCTGTGTGCTCACCAGGGGCCACGACCTGCGACACAGCCATGCCACAACGTGGCCCATCTGCTTTGGCTCTGTGCAGCTACCTCACTTCCTTTAGCTGCTGCATCCCAGGGTAAATCCAGTGGACCACAGACCAATGGTGTGAAACCATCCAAGTCCCAGCCCCGAAATGCAGCTCCACATAAGGATCATGAAACCGAATGACAACAAACGTCAAAACAGCAATGCAAGGAAGCAGGTGATTTGACAATTGAGGAAATGTGAATGCACAGGGATAAAGGCCACGGGAGATGGCAGAGAAATGCATGATGTCCAGTTAGGAGAATGGGAACGTGGGTGTCTGCTCCCCTTTTCTGGTTTTCTTTAATGCTATTTAAATATGCCTTTAATTTGGGCCTCACGAAGCAGGTTTTTAAAAACCAACGGCTGGATAGGAGAGTATTTAAGGAAAGAAGAACATTTAAAGAAAAAGTTTTTTTAAAAAAGATATAAAAACCAACTGTTCATTCCTTCCACCCTCTTTTCTTGAAGAGTTTGACCTTCTCCAAGGGTTCAGTGTGAGAATGCAGGATACCTTTGCTCCCATGCTGGGGATGCCAGGATCTCAGAGGCTGGAAGAAAGACCTGACATTTTAAAGTCCCTGCTCTCCTCTGTCATTGCTTCTAAATGTCTTGGTGAGTTAAGGCTGTGTGAAAAGAAAAAACATAAACCTTCAAAGAGAGGGATAAAATCCTGACCTTGGGGATAATGCTACAAGAAATCCACAAGAAAGTGACAGATAGACTGTCCACCCCTTTGCAAAACAACTCATAAGATGAGGAGAGGACAGATTCCAGAAATATATTGATTCCTTTTTAATGCAATTCTTCAATTATCCTCAAAGCCTGGCTTTCAGTCTCTTATAATTTAAGTAAATTGCTTTATAAATGTTCTTTTAAGTTTTGTCTATTTATTCTTTTTTTTCTTTAAGGAAGATCAAGATTCTCAAGAGTCATATATATATTCACTCAAGATGACCCCTGAGGGATTTGCAGTGGAGGATTTTGCTGTCTGGAATCCATGTCCAAAGCAGAGATCCATCAGGAATATCTGTTTATGTCCCTATCATTTTCTCAGTCCACGAGTAGATACGCTGATGGGATTTAGCCTCCTCCCAGACTCTTGATATCCCCGTCCCTCATCACTTTCTGACAATTCTCAGTTGAAAAGGTGATGGCCTTCCAATTTAATTCAACCTCAGGTGAAAAATCTGAATTCAAGGTGGATGAATCAACTAATTCCTAAAAACCTTCTCAGCTGATGTCTGGAAAATAACGATAGATTTGATGATACTGAAATATAAAACTCTTGTGATAGGATATCAATCAGTTATGCATGAAATATATACGTGTAAATACATGAGCACACACACAAACAATAAACATGTAAAAGAGTTTAACTTCACTGCAACGTGGGACAGAATGAGGGGATGCAATGGAGGCAGGTCAGAGACGCTGCCATCACCATGACCTGTGGTAACTAGAAAGGGAACCCACCAGAAGAGTATGAAAAAGCAGAGCATGCCTTGGGTAAAGGAAAGCACCCAGATGATGGGCTTTCTGCTGCTGCCTGCAAGCAGAGGGACTTGGAGATGATGCAGCAGGAACCCAAGCAGCTTTGTGCTTCGTGTCCAACCCTCTTGCCCTTCGTCTGAGTGCCTGGAGCCAGTCCCACCACACCCACGTCTCCTCCTGCGGGGCCCACAGGTCCCAGCCCTGATGGCTTCCTTTGCCCTGAGTCTACGGCGGGTCCCTTTTGGACTTCCTTCCCCTCAGGTGGCCTCTCTCCCCCTGGGTCACTCTCAGGGGTGACAGGGTTACCCCTACCCAGTGTTTTTTTATTCCTGTGGGGCCTACCCCAAAATACTAAAGGCAGCTTTTGGCCGGGCACAGTGGCTGACGCCTGTAATCCCAACACTTTGGGAGGCCGAGGTTGGTGGATCACCTGAGGTCAGGAGTTCAAGACCAGCCTGGCCAACCAACATGGCAAAACCCTGCCTCTACAAAAAATACAAAAAATTAGCTATGCATGGTGGCGCGCACCTGTAATCCCAGCTTAGGAGGCCGAGGCAGAAGAATCACTTGAACCAGGGAGGTAGAGGTTGCAGTGAGCTGAGATCATGCCACTGCACTCCAACCTGGGTGACAGAGCAAGACTCCCATCTCAAAAAAAAAAAAAAAAATAGCTTTGTAATTTGAAAAACAAAACGGAGTTTAACTTCACTATTTTAGTTATGTAAATTAAAACTGGATACCTTTTTGTCTATCAGATTGGCAAAAATGGAAAAGAAATCTAATACCCAGTGTTGGCATGGCTGGAGAAAAATGAAGAACATCAAGTACTGTTAAACGCTGGTGGGAGGAAATAGAAAAAACAAATTCCTTCCCAGGAGCAGTTTGGCAACAGTTAATCAGAAGCTTTAAAATGATGCCTCTCCCCCGAGCCAATGCCACCTCTAGAAAGACAGCCCAAGGAATTACTAGAAATGTGCTTAAAGATTAATGTGCAAGGATGTTCAAAGCAGCAATATGGATAATATTAAAAAACAAACTGTCTAACAAGAAGAAATTAGTTAAATAAATCATGGACCTCTTCACTGTGCTATATTATGCAATCATTAAAAATCACACTGTAGAAACATTTATCAAGGTGGGAACACAGTCATGATACATCGCTTGGTGTAACAAGTAGGCTAGATATTGACGCTCAGAATGGCAGCTTGGAGGAGAGTTCCCAATGTAAATGCACACGCAGACACACAGGGTCCTCTAACTGTCAACAGTGATTATTTCTGGGTAAGTGAGTGGGTACAATTATTACTGATTTGGGGAGGTTTTCTTTGGTGTTTTTCTGAGGTTTTCAAGTTCTAAAAATTAAGTCCAGGCCCAGTGTGGTGGCTGAACCTGCAGTCCCAGCACTTTGGGTGGCAGAGATGGGTCAGAGATGGGTGGATTGCTTGAGCCCAAGAGCTCGAGACCAGCCTGGGCAACACGGTGAAACCCCATCTCTACAAAAGAAAAATACACACAGACACATACACACACACATACACACACACACACATACACACACATATACACACACACACACACACACACAATATATATATACACACGCACACACACACACACACACACACACACACACACACACCCCACGCTGGGCATGGTGGTATGAGCCTGTAGTCCCTGGAAAGTTGAGGCAGTGAGCCAGGATGGCACCCAAGCACACCAGCCTGGGTGACAGAGCAAGGCCCTGTCTCAGAAAAAGAAAAACAAGTGAGTACATATATGTTAGGTAATTAAAGAGGGTGGGCACAGTGGCTTACACCTGTAATCCCAGTGTTTTGAGAGGCCGAGGTAGGAGAATTACTTGGGCCCAGGAGTTTGAGACCAGCCTGGGCAACACAGTGAGACCTCATCTCTACCAAAAATAAATAAAATTAGCCAGATGTGGTGGCGCACACCTGTAGTCCCAGCTACTTGGGAGGCTGAGGCAAGCAGACCAGTTGAGCCCAGGAGTTCAAAGCTGCAGCAATTATCACGGCACTGCACTCCAGCCTGGCCACCAGAATAAGACCCTATCTCTTTAAAAAAAAGAAGAAGGGGAAGGAAACACATTTTAAGAACCTAGACAAATTCCTCTATTCCACAAGTTTCCTATGACCAAACAAAATGCCCCTTTTAACTTGCCCAGTCTGTGACAGCAGCATTGATGACCATAAGCATTTTACATGAGGCCCAGGAGAGAGACCCTGCTCTCATCCTTGAAGTGTGCTGATCTGGCAGTGTAGACGAATTCAGAGACTCCACCATTCAATGAGATAATTTCACAAGTCACCAGTTTATTCTAATGGGGGTTACAATGAGGTTACAGTTTTCTATCAGGGAATTTCCACAGACAACGCACAAAATAAAAACCTGACAAAGGTCAGGGCATGGCGAGAGAGATAAGAGAGAGGAAAAAGAAGAAAAATAAAAAGGAAGAAGTGCCCAACGCCACCTCTGTTCCTGAAGTCTAGTCAACAAAATGCATACGGCATGCCCAGGAGAGAACAGGGCGGCCGCGGCCTAGGTTTTCTTATCAAATAGCTGCAAAGCCATTTCCACAAGGAAAGAACTCAGGGAGGAAATGGACATTTACTGAACTGCTCTTGCCAGCACCAGGCTGGGCCGTATGCTGTGCTTCTCTGTTAGAAGCCGCCAAGAGCCCTGACAATGAGCAGGCAATTCTGGAGACCAGAATACCTGTGTTCAAATTCTGGTCCTGCCACCTCTGACTGTGTGCCTGTGATGGGTCACCTCCTCTTCCAATGCTCAGTGTCTTCTTCCAGGCGGGTATGTGAGATGTCAGTGGGGGATTTAGGTGAAACCCACACAGAGCTTGTGATGTCACAGAAGATTCCCAATGGTGGTGATATTTTTTAGTGCGCTAAGTACTGTAAGCATCTTGTGTGTTATCTGTTTTGTACCTTCTACAGTGTCAGGAAGAGCAGCAGCGTCCGGTAGGAAACAGATCCCAACACAGCAGTTTGAACGTGGAAAACTACCATCAAACGTTCAGACCAACAGATACACCCAGGGCTTTAATACATTATCTGCACAACCATCAGTATCCTTATTTTAGAGACGAGGAAACTTGAACAGAGAAGGTTAAGTAACTTGTCTGCTATTTTACTATTATTCCCATCACAATTTCACTGAAGAGGAATCTGAGAATCAGAGAGGTTGGGAAGCTGGTTCAAGGCCCCACAGCCACAAAGTGGCAGAGCCAGGCTTGGAAACCTAGGGCTTCGGACCTCAGACTAGAGCACGGTGGGGCATCCCTTCTCTTTGCTGTTGGGGCAAAGACGCACTCCCTCAAGTCTACAAAACCTAGGTGTAAATCCTGGCTCTGTCCCTTTCCACCTTTGTGATGACTGGCAAGTGACAAACTCTTGGCAATTTTGGAAAACAAAGTGATAAAAATGATACCTACCTTGCGCTTCACAGGGTTGTCACGAGGTTTGAGTTTATACACACACTGAGGACAGTGCCTGGCTCACGCTAAGCCCTCTATGTAAGGTTATTATCATACAATGAGCCACGAAGAAAAGAAAACACCAAGAAATGCATTATCTGTGTCATGAGAGAAGTGAGACAGGCCACGACACTGCGGGTGGTTCAGGAGGGAAGAGCAGGCTCCTGGGGGTGGGGACAGCGGCGAGGTGAGCAGGCAGGTCCTCTGGAGAGAGTGCACTGAGGCTGTACCTGACAGGATCAGTGGGTGTTAACAGGTGCAGAGTCAAAGCCCGCTTCAGAGGGGAGTATGTTGCTTGCTTGGCCAAGAGTAGACACAACTTGGGGAACAGGGCTGCCTGCAGGTAAAGATCAGAGCATGGGCAGCCCAAACACCGGGTTGAGGAGCTTGGCCTCTGCCCTGCAGGCTCCCAGCTCAAGAGCAGGGTTGTAGGCGGGGCTCAGTTTGATGATATACATAGTTAGAGAGTGCGCCTTGTCACCAGGATGGACATCAGACCAGGGGGCTGATGAGCAAGACAGGAGACAGAAAGGCCGCTCAGGAGGCTGCTACAGTTGGGCAGTGCCGGTGTCGATGGTGATGATGGGGAAGAGAGGTGTGGTCTGCAAAATGCGGGACAGAAGTAAAGCCTGGAGAGTCCAGCCTCTCTGGGGCTGGTACAACACTCAGGTAGGAGAAAGTGGGGAAGAAGAGAAGGCGAAGGCTACTAACTTGGGAACTGTCCATGAGTTTAAGGATGAGAGAAGGTACCATGAGAAAGCAATTAAAAGATAGATGAACACACTAAAAGGAGGCACAGACCCTGTGCAGAGACAAGGCTGGAGGATGGGAGGAGATGCAGACATTTGGAGAAAGAAGAATCTGCGGGAGAGCTGTACATGTATGTTGACCTTTGAAGTAGACTGAAAAATCTCAGGATAGGAAGGACCTGCAGGGAGGAGGGCTCAAGAGAGTCGGGGAAAATTTGGGAGAAATGTCTGGCTTCCTAAAGAGAAAGAGGAGGGGGCAGAAGGAGACAGACGAAGAAAAGGAAAAGGGTACACTAGGTCCAAACACTACAAAGGATGCCACCCCTCCGTGTAGGGACAGGAGAAGAATGGATGTGGCAGAAGGAAAATCTCCTCCCTGACTTCTGAAGTTTTCCAATCTACGTGGGAGGTTAGTTTCTGAAAGCTGGATCACGTTTCTTTTCTTAATCAGAAACCTCTTAATGAGACTTAGAATACCTTTTCAGATGTAGTTCAAATAAATTACAGGGTTTTTTTTTTTTAAGTGCAGAAGCCCATGTTATCAAATCACCAATTTCACCTGCATTAATTGCTTTAATGGGCTCTAAAAACAGCCACCTCCTTTCCTTCCTCATCAGGGCCCCTGGGGAGGCCATCAGGGAAGGCTGCTGGGGAACAAAGTTACGGATGCAGCTGATCCAGAGGACAAGCTGTCACACTCTGGGTCATGCAACTGTCTGGTGTGCCACCCACAGATAATCAGAAGGGATGGTGGGGGGAGGGGGACACAGTTCTATTCAACCACTGGGCTTTATTACTGCCATAAAGCAAAAATGCCAATGCCAAAAGCCAAACAGGAGCAATTACATTTTAAAAGAAACTCTGTCTACGTGGGGATATTGACTACATTTAGTAAATGACTCTGCAATTCAAACAGCTACAGTGGATCACAAGGGCCCTGAGTTCAGTATTTTCTTCCAATAGTGCCTAAAAAAAAATCCAACCAAACAAAAAAAAAACTAAGTAGGCATAACAGAAGACTTTCAAAGATAAGTGAATGCAGTCCATACCATTTTTCATTACAATGCTTGCAGGGGGACCTCCACTGCCAGGTTTTCCAGACTTTTGATGTTCGACATCAACAATGACCTGTTTGTGAGGACTATGAGCCAGGTCTGGTGGTGGGACATCTGAGTAACAGAAAGGTAAAGGGACCTGCCCAAGGTCACAACCAAGTTACACTGTCAGATGAACCCAGGTCCATCTCCAAAATCCATCTCTAACCTCTTGGGTACATACCTCCCTTACTCAGATTTTCCAGTATATCAGCTGACCTTGCAGAAGTGGAATCTTGCTACAAAATAGTTAAGGACAGGGACAAGAAGGGTCCACCTCTCTGGTCAAGTATTTATGGGCAGAAACAGTGTTGGGGGTAGAGGAATCCTAAAGGAAGACAGTGCTTCCCAAACCTTAGCATGATTAAGGCTTGCCTGGGGAGCTTGTTAATTCTTAAGCAAGCTAACATTGTAAATTACACTTCTAAGGCTCCAACACCTGGGTATTTGCGAACATCTTTTTTTTTTTTTTTAAATACCATTTTACTCTGTACTTCCCTGCAGCCTACAGCTTTAGAATCCAGGAAAGAGGACATTTGGGGACTTGTTTGTGGAAGGCTGATATATTTGCTTTGCATTCAAAGTTGAGAGGATGCTAATATTAGGAAACTCAGGTAGAGAGAAAAAATCACGATGAAATTGGTTGCTAACTGAAGCAAAGCCACAGCCAGTTTAGCAAAAGGAACACAAATTCTCAATTGGGGAAGGAAGCAAAGGTGCTGGGATTAAAAAAGGAAGAAAAAATAAATCCATTTATGCATATCCAGAGAATAAAGCAGCTTTTAAGAATACATGCGGCTACTGGAAACTTGGCCTTCACCCAAAATGCTGGGCTTCTAGAAACCTGAACGGTTTTTGTTTTTTCAAAAGAAAGAAAGAAAGAGACCCAAAAGCCAGAAGATATATCTCACCCAAAATTGGTTCATTGATTGCTTCAGAATGCATAAATGATTCTATTTTGGAATCACCGACACAATCAGGCTGCTGAAATAACCCACTTCTGGGGATGTGGTTTGAAAATTAAGAGCAAAGTGACAAATGAACCAGCTGAAAGGGTTTTGTACCGTGGATCTGGGCTTCAGGGGATGAGAAAAGCCACTGAGTATCCAGGCACAGACCACTTTTTTTTTTTTTAAAGGCCTTACACTCAAATAGCAGACAGTTCTAAATGTAGTCACATCTAGTAGTCATTTGACCCCCACAGCCACCCAGGAAGGAGGCAGGTGGGAGGTAGCTATGCCCATTTCACAGCTCCAGAGACTGAGGTTCAGAGATGTCATGTGAACTGCCCATGGCCACACAGCGTGGTGGTAACGCAAATACTGCAGTCTGTGGCTTTTTTCAATGTTTTTATCTAGCACCCACAACGTTGCCACACACCACGCCGACTTCCTTCAGATCTCCCTCTCAGAAGCTGGGGAATTCTGAACTCACTAATGCTGGATTAGGAGCAAGATCATTCCATTTATTTGGCAAATATTCATTTACTTATTAAAGCACCTACTGTGTGCCAAGAGCTGGGGATATGTGAATGAGCAAGGCAGGTCAAATCTTGGTTATCCTGAAGCAAACCTGTAATGGGGGAGGCAGACCATAAACAGACATAAAGAAATGTCCTTTTAGTAGAGACAAATGGGCTGCAGGCAATTAAAGCCAGGTCAAAGGATAGAGGAGTGGGCAGGTGGGGTGCTACCTCACAGAGGGTGGCAGGGATGCAGAAGCATGAGAACGTCATTGCGCTTTAAATGCTGGGTGACCTGTGGCCACGGATGGGTCTATATACCCCAAGGACAGAGGTCACGTCCTGTTCATCTCTGATGTCCAAGTAGCAGCCACAGGCCCGTGTGTGGTAAGCACTGCTCAGAGAATGTGTGGTCGCATGGCTCTACCCGATGATGGAACAGGCTGAAATACACCACTCTCCCTTGATATGTAAGTCTCAGACTCCTTCACCTAGTAAAGAGAAGTTTCTGGGTGGTTCTTTTTCTTTCTTTCTTTCTTGTTTTTTTGAGATAGAATCTCACTCTGACACCAGGCTGGAGTGCAGTGGCACAATCTCTGCTCACTGCAACCTCTGCCTCCCAGTTCAAGTGATTCTTCCACCTCAGCCTCCCAAGTAGCTGGGACTACAGGCACATGCCACCCTGCCTGGCTAATTTTTGTATTTTTTTTAGTAGAGACAGGGTTTCACCATGTTGGTCAGGATGGTCACGATCTCTTGACCTCATGATCCGCCCACCTTGGCCTCCCAAAGTGCTGGGATTACAGGTGTAGGCCACCACGTCCAGCTAATTTTTGTATTTTTAATAGAGACAGGGTTTCACCATGTTGGTCAGGCTGGTCTCGAACTTTTGACCTTGTGATCTGCCCGCCTTGGCCTCCCAAAGTGCTGGGATTACAGGCGTGAGCCACCGTGCCCAGCCTCGGGGTGGTTAAAAGGCCTCCAAATGTCAAACACAACATGTGACATCTGCCATGCTTTCTAGTAGGGGGACTGGCTGGTGTTCTCTTCCAGGAGACTGACTACAAAACCTTTGGGCTGGGTTCCAGCAGGGAGGGTTCCCAATTCCAATGCGGACCTTGAGCTCCCCAGTTCCATGTCCTTGAGCATGACCCTTCTTACCTGCCTGCCTCCCCTGGGGAAGAGGAAAGGGAAGAGGAAGGACAGAGCACCCAGCACATAGTAGGTACTCATTAATGGCAGTCTCCCCTGTTCCCAACAGGCTTCCACTAAAGCAAGGTTACAGTGCAAGTGCAACGTAAATGACATACTTTAGGTGACAATGATGTGTCAATGCAGGATCATCAATTGTTGATAATGGGGGAGGCTAGCATGTGTCTAGCATTTGGGAAATCTCTGTATCTTCTGCTCAATTTTGCTGTGAACCTAAAACCGCTCTAAAAAAGACAGTCTATTGAAAAATAAATAAATAACCACAAGTGCACTGGCCCCATGGTGCTGCTTCCTGCAGCTGACACCAGGAACGCACGGAAAAAGAATGGAGAGAGCATTTGATTCCTATTCTCGGCACCCTTTCCGCTTGCCAGGCTTTAAAAGTAAAAGGCCAATGTTAGCAGCACAAAAATCTTAAAAATCACCCCTACCTTGGGGCACAATTAGAAGTCTGTGTGAGTTAAGAGTTAATATCAGATTCTTCCTCAGGAGTTTAAAAAAGAAAAAAGGTCAGTTTTGAAAGATCTGCATTTCAGCCTCCAGCTACCCCCAGCCATTTAAGGTCATTCTTTCAAATCAGATTCTCTGGTCCTGGCTGAGGATTACTCTGGGGTCCCTGAGAAGTGTAAACTCAAAGCTTCTCTTCCAGGTCATAAAAGAGCCTTGCTAGAAATCACCAGTTGGAGCCTAATCTCCTAAGAACGCCTGCTTCAGTGCAAAGCCCTGTGCAGGATGGAGGGGGGATTATGACTCTGAGGAGACTATACATGTGCTTCGAGCTTGAGCAGACAGGCACACGAGCGAGGGGCTGCAGCTACTCACAGGTGCAGGCCGGCTGTGTACTGCGGGTGCGGCTGACAGCAGGCACACACACAATCCCATTGGTTGGTGCAGGGGGAAGGGTTAAAGGATCACACTTATCTTTGCAGCTCCATCCAAATGATGAATCAATGGCAAGTAATAAACAACGCTGGGTTTATCAGCAGAGGGAAATGACAGGAAAACAAGACACTAGTGCTGGTGTGGTTCTCTATCTCTTTCATGTCCAGCTTCAAGTCAGGAGGAAAGAGTCTTCTATAAAAACACTGATTCTTTTTTATTTTTAAAGGGCATTCTCTTCCACCCTACAAAATGCTTTTTTGATTTAAACAGATGAAAAAGGATTTAGTCCTACCTAGGCATCATCATTTTCTAAAACCTTGAGTGTCAGCTTGAGCCAGCTAAATACACAAGAAACAGAGTCTCTCAATGTACTGCATCACACTCTGGATATGCAGCGGCCGCGAATCTACTCAATAATGGGCTTATTAATAAGTGAGCTATTCCACATGTCACTGCTGGCAGGACTCACAGGACCCAAGAGTGAAAGCAGGGCCAGGGGAAAGTCTGTGCACGCCATGGTGCCATGGTTTCCAAATTGGAACACAGGAATGAGACCAGGGGGAGAACCGACATTTCAGACACGGAGTTGGAAGTGGTAATAATTTGTAATGGCTTCAGCTAACCGTGCACAATGGAAAAAGGACAATTGTGTCGTTCAGAACGTACTGGACCAAATATAATGTCTTTTATTAATATGGACAGATTCTTTTCAGGCTATTATGCAAAGGGAGGGAGGGTGTGATCATTCTAATTAAAGTACCAGCAACATTTTTTAACTTCTGGAATATTTCAAATTCTAATATGCTCCTTGAATTTGCCCATGGGGGTGCTGAGGCCATAAGGAAGCTATTTATTTTTTATTGAGATAAAACACACACACATACGCATATCCCAGCAGTACCTGGATACCCTGTGTTCTGCTACCCACACAACCAGGGGATTCAGAAAGCAAGTGAGCAAGTGAATTTGATTTTGAATGCTCCCAGGGCAGCACTATTTGTGCCAGAATCCTATTGTTTCCTCATTTGCTCTGGAATAGCACTAGGGTTGGTGTTCATGGGTCAAGAGACAGCAGTCAAGCTCTCGTCAGTATGGTGTATAACCCATCAATTTCCTGATTTAGTAGGCTGCCACACAAGAGTGCCAAGATTCTCATCTCCCAATCCTTAGCCAACTTTCCTGATTCTGCCTTAAATGAAAGCAATTTCAAAAGAACAAGAAAACATCAGATTAGACATTCTAAATGCCTCTGTGTAGCACATACCAAGCAAATCACATCTAAGCTGGAAGGGATTTGGACAGCTCCTGGCCCATGGGTCCTGGAATACAGAGACGGTCAGTGACTTGCCCAAGGTCACACAGCAAGTGTGCTGCAGGGCCCAAGGCAGTATCCCTGGTCTGTGGACTCTTTGACCAACTTATCAAGCACGTCTGGCTGAAAACCTTTGAAAGATCTACTTTTTTATTATTATGAGTCTGGCTCCTGTTCATTCAAGATACCGATTTTTTTTTTTCAAAAATCAAACATTTCAACATAATTTCAAATAGTAAATGGGTTTGCCTTATCTGGGCCTGTCACTGCTGATTTCACAAATGGGTTTCAAGAGAGGGATGGAGGCCCCAATGGATATAGGATCAAATCCTCACTGAACTGCTTCAGGTAATAATGGATGCTTGATTTATCAGAAAGAGAAGGGGAAAAAACTTTGCTCGACCCACTCTTTAAAAGCTGCAACACTCCCTTTTCATAAACTTTTAGGTAACTTGATTCCTAAAAATTTAATTTTTAACACACACTCACTCACTCACTCTCTCTCAATCTCTCCGTTTGGGAAGCCCAGAAGATCTCCTCCCCCTCATCCCACCTTCCATCGCAGGAAAACAAAGATTGTTAAGATTAAAAACACATCTACTAAATGCAGTGTGGTATCTTAGAACAAAATAAGGATGTAGGCAGAAAAACTGGCGAAATTTGAATAAAGTCTGAAGTCCAGTTAACGGTAATGTACCTTTACCATAAAATCCCCGACACGGTGACTTGCAGCACTGCAGTTTACAAATAACGGATCCCCGTAGAGAAATCCTGGTTAAGCGCAGTCTCTGCCTAGTAGAAAAGCTGAGGCCTCTTTTGGCTTTCACTTAAGGGACTTTTCGCTCTTAATGTTGTGGAAATGTGTCAAACGGTTCTCCAGGCGGTCTTTTAAACTGTCCCTGAAACTACACAAGGAGTGCCCTGGAGTGCCCTGGCCTCAGGGACTAAGTTCCGCCTCCTCCGTTTTAAATTCCACCCACCAAAGAAAAGTCTGTCCTCTTTCCCCGTGGAGTGTTAATGTAACACAAAGCAGCTGTCCATGTTGCCTGTTGTTTCTGAAGGGTCCAAAGGGGTCCATGGCAGGCAGGTTATGTGTCCTATCACGGCTTGAAGAAGGGTGACCCTGGGGCAAGAGCTCATTTTGCCAATGCAGCCACCTCTGATGGGAAAATGACAGTCAGACATAGAGCCGCTGGGCTCGCACAGCCTCCTGCGCCACAGGCTCCCACACTTCAAGGACAGCTCTGCTCCTATCGACCTCTCCCTTGCCAGCATGGGCTCATTCTCAGGCTTCAAAAACTATCACATGGAGAGTTTCGGTTTTACTCTGGAAGCAGCAAGAGTAAATAAACGAGCTAAAGGCCAGTGCTGCTCTGAGCCACAGTTTAACAGCACCATGGTATTGTTGAGGGAGGTTCAGAGAGAAGATCTGGAGCCGGATCAACGAAGTGGTGGAGGGGTGGAGGCAGGGGTGGCAGGCGGGGAGCACTGCTGGTAAACTGAAACTCACAGCCAAGCAGCTTGACCCTTATGGCACGGCTGAGTCAGGGGTGCAAATTGAAGGGACAGTCTGTGTTTTGAGTGCCCAAGGTAACTTACAGCCTTTCTAAAGCCTATCACCTTATACCCTGCGACTGTTAAGTTACCCAAGTCTTTTTAAATTGCCACTTAAATTGAATCCACATTTATAAATGACCATTTGCATCAAGTATCTTTAGTGCATACATTTATCATCTGGGAACTCCAGATCTTTTTGGGCCAAGGCTAATGGACTACTTCTTCATACATACATGGAATGCTAAACAAAGGGAAAAGGCTGACAGGAGGGAAGAGGAATTGTTGCATGGAAACTCACAATGAGCTTCACCCACTGCACCCTGGAGCAGTATAAACCGATCGGCCTTTTTCCAGAAGCTGCAAGGAAGTTTCCGAAAGCCTCAAGGGGTTGATGGGCTGGGAAGCAAATGAGGGAAGCCAACATCAGGTGCACAGCCAGAGCGCCAGCTCAAGACTCACCTGGAGACAGGTCACTGAACGACACTCAGGAGGATGTAACCGTGGCCTGTGCTGCCTAGGAGCTCCCCAGTAGCCAGCAGGCCCTCAGCAGGAGTTCAAAACACCTGCACTGCGGGGGGAGTAGGGGGTTTACAGGCCAATCCAACCCCTGAGAAGCACTTCTCTACAGAAGCAGAGCATGTGTTATTATCCCTTTTCCCCAAACTCTTTACTTCTTGCACATAAAGGAGGTGGGGGAAGAGGAAAGGGGGGAAAATGCCTTCAAGGGATCCTGAAATCCACCCTGGACCCAACACTACCCATCATACTCCAACTGGTTTTCAGTAGCCCTGGGCTGTGAGATCTGCGAGCACAAACACTCCTTTAAAAAGCATGATTAAATCCCTGGAAGCTTGTGATGAGGTTATTTTTCTCAATTAACAGACCGCAGAGAGGACAAATAATCTCAGGGGCTGGAGAATTTATTTTTGACATTCAGGCAGGAATCTCATTTTCAAAAAGGTTAGGGAGCAATTATCTGGTCCAGTGGCACCATCTTCCAAGTGGAGAACAAGGGGTCCTGAGAGGGCAAGTGACTTGTTCCAGGATACACAGCCCGGTCCACAAACAGCGGGGTCAAGCCAGAGCGCTGTGGATCACACAAACGGCCTCCTCAGGCCACGTAAGAGCTAACAAAACTTTCTTTCAGGGGAAAAAACCTACAGAATGGCAGCAGCAAAGGCCACCTAATGATGCCACGCAGACCTTTTCTCTCTTTTAATGCTCACACGAATCCACAGCCCTTTTCACACACTGTAACCATACATTTGCTCAAGTATTTCATACTATCACCTGCAGTAGCCTTTAAGCCTCACGAAGGCAAGGGCCGTGTCTGTTGTGCATCACTACATTCCCAGTGCCTGACAGCTATTTGCTCTGCAAGCTATATATTCGTGTTTTAAAGTATTAAAAAAAAAAGAAAGAAAGAAAGAAAAAAGAAAAAGAAGCCCAGAAAGGCCAAGTGATTTGCCTAAGGACACACAGCACGTAGTTACTGAAGAAGCTGTGCCACCCTGTCCATAATCTGCCCATACTCCTCTCCAAACCACAGCCTTACCTTGACGGCCTCTGCGTGGGTCACTCGGGCCAGGGATTTGTCGTTGACGCGCAGAATCTGGTCCCCGACCCGCAATCCTTCCTTCTCAGCTAGAGAGTCTGGTTCCACGAGCGACACGTAGATGCCCACGCCGTGCTCCGAGCCCCCACGGATGCTGAAGCCCAAGCCCTCGTGGGCCTTGGCACGCCGCAAACTCACCAGGCGCACCTCCCCGGGCCCAGCGCTGTCGGGGCCACCCCAGGCGGGCTGCCTGTAGGGGGTGGTGGCGGGCAGGTAGAGGCCCTCGGCCGTGTACTGGTCGAAGAGCAGCTGGTCGGAGCGCGGGATGACCAGACGCAGCATGGGCAGCAGGCGCCGCTTGACGGGGCTGTCCAGCAGCACGCGCAGGGTGCGCACCAGGTCGAAGACGTTGCGGCGCGCGTGGTACGCGTTCAGGCAGTGCGTGAACTGCTCCCGCTCCGCCTCGCTCAGCAGCGCGGTCAGCGCCTGGTGCAGCTGGCGCACGTTGGCAGACAGCAGCCGCAGCCCCGCGCCCCCGCCGCCGCCCGCCCCGGCCGCCGAGCCCAGCGAGCCGGTGGAGGACGAGCTCACCGACAGGCCGTCCAGCGGCGCGTTCATCTCCCCGCTGAGGCCCGGCCAGGCTAGGGGCGCGCGCCGCGGGGAGGAGGGTGGCGCTGCCCTCGCGGGCACCGGCACGACAGCTGGATCCCCGGGAGCGCGGAGACGACGGCTGGAGCCCGGGTTTGGGGAGCACGGGCACAGTGGCTGGATCCTAGGGGATCGCGGAGACCGCTGCTAGAGTCCGGAGGCGCGAAGACGGCGGGGGTCGCGAACCTGGAATCTGCTGGGGAACGCGCAGACGTCGGCGGGTTCCTGGGCCACGCGGCAGTTGGCTGCTGGGGCCCGGAGGTCGCGGAGACTGCGGCTGGAGTCCCGGGGGCGCGGAGTCAGCAGCTACATCCCGGAGGGCACGGAGACCACGGGTGGCTGGAGTCGGGGGGCGCCGCCAAGCTGACCTGACCGCCCCGTCACACCATGCCCGGGGCTCCCCCAGCCGGGCCGCCCGTTCCTCACGGGCTGGGGGACCCCAAAGTCAGAAGTTGGGGCGGGGGGCGCTCTAGTCCCAGAGCAGTCCGGGGAGTCGTAGGCGGTGGAGCCGCGCGGGCGTCCGGCAAGGGGTGCGCGGCATGTCCGGGGCAGCCCCGGGTTGCAGCCGCCCGGGGGCCTCCGCGCCCCTGCACCGCCCGGGCGCAGACACAGCCGAGCGGCCGCGAGCCCAGACTTTGCGAACTGTTGAGCCGCCGGGCCGAGTCTTCCAGCGAGTTCCGACGCCGCCGCGCCGCGCGCCCGGCCGGGCCCCGCCCCCGCCCCTCCTCCCGCCCGCCCCCTCCCACCGGGCTCCTCAGGAAATGACGTCCCGCCTGGTGCGCCTGGCCGTTGCCTGGAGACGGGGTGAAACAGTCCAGCCCCAGGGAAGAAAGGGGCTAACGCCGGGGTAGGGGCGGGAGGAGCCCCCGCGTCCCCGATCCCACGGGCAGAGCGGGGAGCGGGGCTCAAAAAAACAGCGCTTTTCGGCGGTGGCAGCGAGCGCCGGCACCGGGATGGCTTTGGAGCAATTAGCCAGCTCGCTAATTCACAATTAGGGCGACACCGCCAAGTTTGTGTTTGTTTGGTTTTTGCTTCTAAAATATTGGGCACCTCGGTCTCGGTTTTCTTCCTTACAATGTGGCGCCCCCCTCCTGCACGCGCACTGCCACGACAAGTTCAGGGGTTTAGGTGGACGGTCGTCGGCCACCTACTGTGTGCAAGAGACGAATACAAGCGCAGACTGCTGTCCGCCAACTCCGTGGCGGGGACGGGTCAGACTGGCCGTCTTCCCAGTCTCCAGTGCGAGGGAAAAGCCACTTTCAGAAATATTATATAAAGTGTGCACCCCACGCTCGCGCGCACACACATACAAATGGGTGCATACAAAACTGCTGAAATCTGAGTAAGGTGGGTGGATTGTATCAATGTCAATGTCAGCGTCTCAACATCGGGGGAAACTCGGTGAAGGGAAACATGGGATGTCTGTGTATTATTTCTTACAACTGCATTTGGATCTACAATCTCAAAATAGAAATTTAAAATAAACATATTTGAAGTGGCTTGGAGGAAAAAAACTCTTCTATGCTCTCCTATCCCTAGGCAAAATGGGAAAATATACCCAGGCGTGACCTGGAGTCTGTTGTCACCCACCCAATCCCCCAGAAACGATCTAAGTAAAAGCTCTGTGCTTTTATTCAAAGGGGGAGCTTCACAGTGCTACACACACACACACACACACACACACACACACACACACACCCCTACCTTACACACATCCCTTCCAACATGAACTCCCTCTCCTAAACTACTCTCCTATGTGTTTTTCCTAAAACTCTTCCAGAATTTCCATTGCAGAGCCAGCTGACTTCCATCCAGGGTAGGGCAAGACGGTGTATCACCTGGAGGAGTTGGTTTGTGCTGTACCCAGAAGGATAGAGCATTCCTTTATTCATTCGTTTATTTATTTATTTATTTGGTTACTCTTCATTCAATGTTTTTAAAGCATCTGTTCTGTGCTGGGTCATGTGCTAGGTGCTGGAGACCCAGGGGAGAAAGATCAAATAAATAGGTTGAAAAACAGTGTGATAAGTGTTGTAATGGCTGTGGGAACCCAGGTTTAGGAGAGGAGAATATGGTAAGGACTTCACGGAAGAGGTGATACCTGAATGACGAACCCCTAAGAACGGAAAGATTCTCAACGCTGTTGACTTAATGCATTGAGGCTAGGAACGGAAGCTGTATTTTCCCTAAAGATCTTCGAATTTTTACTTCCCTAAAACAGACATAGGTTAAATTAATACTCAATAAACAGATTTAACAGTGTGTCTGAGGAAGATTTTTTTAGAGTAGCCAATTAGGCTACCTTTGGGCATCCGTCTTACAGCTCTAAGTTTAGCAGTTAATAGTGGATATTCTTATTCCTCCTTGGTAACTGATGTTGAAGCCTTTCATGCGACTAAACCAAGATGTTTAAGAAAAAAAAAATCAATCTCCTCTACCCCAAAGATATATTAATGATATACCTCAAAACACCATCAAGTAGGGCTTGATTGTATGCCGTTCAGGTTTCCCGCTAATGTATTTCATGCTCAGCTTTCACTTAGTTTGTGTTTTAATTATAATTACTGTGATTGGCTTGATAAATGCATCCCAGGAGCTAAGATCCCCAGTCCCAACATGTTATTTCTGTGCAAAGGATGTTTTCGAGAAGGTGTTTTGCTTCAGGCAGCAGAAACTAGGCTCCATGCAATCTTAGCGTAAAAAGAAACACTTTCTTCTGCAAACATCAGAGACCATCTGAGATGCTATGCTATTGTTTAGTTTCATAGAGGATGGTTTGGGAGGGCAGATGATAGAAAAAGAAATCGTTGGAGTTTCTTCCATCTATCTTGCATAACCACCTTAGTATCATTTTGCAGTGTGTCCCCTCAGGCGAGAGGAAGTGTGTAACTATGCTCAGACCTCCAGAATCCTATTTTATGTGTGAAGATATGTTTGTCATTCAGAAATAAGCTCTTGGAAACCCAAATGCCCCGGCTTCTGAGGGCTGCTGCACTGCAAGACCTGGAAAAACCCTGAGTACACAACTTGGCCTTGGTTGCATACTGCCCTCTTCAGAGGAAAAATATTATTCTCCCATGCGTGCAGCAGGCTTCCGTTTGCTTTCTTCACCAAAGGCACTTTTAATTGTTCATGAATATTCCCCAGTGCTGGCCAATGAATGCCCTTCCCTTAGGAATGTTCCTGGAAACTTGAACACACTGGAGCAGTTGAAAAGACAGAGGGAAAAATAGTAACTTGTATTGGACATTTATTTTTCCTTCCTTCCTTCTCTCCCTCCCTCCCTCCCTCCCTCCCTCCCTCCTTCCTTCCTTCCTTCCTTCCTTCCTTCCTTCCTTCTCTCTCTCCCTCTCTCTCTCTTTCTTTCTTTCTCTAGACAGGGTCTCATTCTGTCACCCAGGCTAAAGTGCAGTGGCATGATCATGGCTCACTGCAGCTTCCACCACCAGGCACAGTAATCCTCCATCTCAGCCTCCTGGTTAGCTGGCACTCCTATACCTGGCTAATTTTTTGTAGAGACAAAATTTTGCCATGGTGCCCTGACTGGTCTCGAACTCCTGGACTCAAGCAATCCAGCCGCGTCAGCCTCCCAGAGTGCTAGGATAACAGGTGCGAGTCACCATGGCAGGCCTGAACTGTGGTTTAGTTCCTATGTGTTAGTTTTAACCAAGAAGTTGAGCTGCACTCTGGATACCAGGCAGAAAATCATGAATCCAGTCTCAGAGCTTCCCTTCAACTAGTTATATGGCAAAGGGACTTCACCTTTGATCTGTAAAATGAGGTCCCCAAACCTCCTGCCTCCCCACAAGACAACTGTGACCTGTATGTTTCATATTCTGTGCAACAAATGGAAACATGCTGCAACTCATAGAGTACCATAGAGTGTGAGTGATTTTCCTCTTCCTTACGGCAATCTTAAAAAGCCTTTTGCTATTACGTATTTCATAGTCACTGGCAGTGTCTCTCTTTTCCTTTTATCCTCTGGAATGTACCATTAAAAGCAATGGAGATGGATTTGAAATGGGACATACAGAAAAATAAAGCTAATGTTTATTGAGTGTCAAACTGTTTTAAACACTTGTATTTTAACTCATTCTATCCTCCCACTACTCTGTAAGGGAGATACCATCACCATCACCACCATCATCATCATCATGCTCCTGGTAAAATAGACAGGACATTGAGACATAGAGAAATAACCATACCCAAGTTTATAGAAGTTGTGAATGGAAGTGTTGGAATTTGAACCCAAACACTCTGGCTGCAGAGCTCCTATTTTGAACCCCTGTGCTGTGTGGTCCCCCCAGTGTTTGGCTCGGAAATGCTGAACTGTCTCAGTATCTCTGCTGGGGTTGGTATGAGGACCACATTTTCCCATGGATGGGAATGGTATGAGGGTCACACTTTCTCTAGAAAATGTAGCTGGGGCTGAGTGTGGTGGCTCACGCCTGTAATCCCAGCTCTTTGGGAGGCTGAGGTGGATGGATCACAAGGTCAGGAGTTCAAGACCAGCCTGGCCAAGATGGTGAAACCCCGTCTCTACTAAAAATACAAAAATTAGCTGGGCATTGTGGTGCATGCCTGTAATCTCAGCTACTTGGGAGGCTGAGGCAGAAGAATCGTTTGAACCCAGGAGGCGGAGGTTGCAGTGAGCTGAGATCATGCCACTAGACTCCAGCCTGGGCGACAGAGTGAGAATCCATCTCAAAAAAAAAGAAAAGAAAAGAAAGAAAAAAATGTGTCTGGGAATATCAAAGGTTAAAACAAGCTACATGCAAATAATTCCTGTTTCATAAGCTGACATTTTGTGGCGACAGGAATGAACAGGGGTTTAGTCAAGAAGATGTCATTGGGAGAGATGGAGATGGAGAGGATCTGGGGACCCCCAGGGTTTTTAGCCTGATTGCAGGTGGAGTAAGAGGCTCAAGGTTATCTGATGCTGGGTGTCATGAGGAATATTTTCCAGCTCTGGGATCCCTGGAGAAAGGACCTTAGCAACTGGAGTTACCACTTCTGCTCCAGGACCACAACGTTTCTCTTCCCTGCAATGTCAGTGGCAGTGGTATCAGCAATGAAAAGAGAAGCAGTCACTCCTATGAGTGGTAGATAATGCAGACAATATTGATGGAAGTGCAAGGAGATAAAAGAGAGGCAAGAAAAAGAACACAAAAACATCGCAAAAAGAGGAGAGATACCGGTATGTATCTTAGCCTATGTGTAATCTCCTGAGTCTGTTTCATCATTATGGAGAATCGTATGATGTTTGTGCAAGAAAGGGAGTTAGAGCACAGAGTTGCTCTCCAGGTTCAAATCCCATCTCTGCTATTCACGACCTTTGTGACCTTGGGCAAATCATGGAGGGCTTTTGTACCTAAGCTCCCTTACCTCTAAAACAAGGACAATGGTGCTGTCATCAGTGTTGCTGCAAATATCGATTGTGCTCTTATATACAAAGTGTTTTTCAATATGCCTTGCACATATTAGGTGCTCCTACAATGCGTGACATACATCTCAAAGCTCTTAGCACGTGAGAGCACCTCAAGGGCAAGGCCATGGCTCCTTTATCTCTCTGTGTCCAGTGCTCAGCCCAAGGATGAGCACACAGTAGATGCTCAATAATAATTTGCTGAATGGTTCCTTAGACTCCTCCCTCTCCCACTCTTGTGTTACACATGGGACACGCAGGGGACAGAGAAGGTTGCTATCTTGCCCATAGCACTGCCAGTAGACCGTGGTGCCTGTCCCAGGCTTTTTCCTAAAGGAAAATATATTGAGTGTGAGCTAAGCGCTCTATAGGCATTGTTGCTCTTAATCCCCAGGATCCTTTGAAAATACTATTGTTTCCTTCACTGTACAGATGAGGAAACTGAGTGTCCAAGCTATGTGTTGGTTCTCAAAAGTCTGTTCTCTGACTGCATCTTATAGTAAGACAGGTAGAATCGATGCCAATTTCTCTTATATAGCTTTGGAGGGAATAGCAGACTATTATGATAGCAAAACTAAATTGCAGGGAGCTGATTTGTGGGCTGGAAAGAGGCAGAACAGTAGAGGCGACATTATCATGCATGCTGTGCTGTAATCCGATTGCTACGAAGTCTGTTAAGAGCTTCTTAAATCAGGGGATTAGGTATTGGTTACACTGGGACACTCACTCCAACACCAGCTCGTTTCTGATTAGAGATGCCCTTAGCAAAATCATCCTTGCCATGTACACATCAGCATGGTTCACTGAAGCATCCATTCATGCACTCACTCCATTCATTCATTCAGAAGGTACTTAGGTCCTTCCGCTCTGCCAGACTACATTCCGGGGATTCAGCAGGAGGTGCAAGACCACCATGGTCCCTGCCGTCCTGGAGCTGACAGTCAGGAGCTGTCTCATTGTGTGCATCAAATGTGATGATGAGTGGCTGGATGCAAGCATTGTGAGGTGTGAGGTGAGGGTTCCAGGCAAGGCTTCCCAGCTGGCATCCTCTAATCTGAGCCTCAGCTTCCCACCCATTTCAGCATCAGAGCACCATGGTCAGTACTGCAGATGGACTTGGTCAAATAATCCCTGCTTACTAACATTGGAGGAATCACATCATCTCTCTGAGCCTCAGTTTTTTCATCTATTAAAAAAAAAAGAGCTAAAAGGTGGGGCTGAGGCCAGGCGCAGTGGCTCAGGCCTGTAATCCCAGCGCTTTGGGAAACCAAGGCAGGTGGATCACAAGGTCAGGAGATTGAGACCATCCTGGTCTCCAACATGGTGAAACCCTGTCTCTACTAAAAATAAGAAAATTAGCCGGGCGTGGTGGCATGTGCCTGAAATCCCAGCTACTCAAGAGGCTGAGGCAGGAGAATCGCTTGAATCAGGGGGTTGGAGGTTGCAGTGAGCCAAGATTGCACCATTGCACTCCAGCCTGGTGACAGAGCGAGACTTTGTCTCAAAAAAAAAAAAAAGCAGGTGGGGAGTGGCTGGAAGTTTAGTGAAGAGAACTCATGTAAAGCACATTGTACAGTGGCTTGGAACTGTGCAATGGAAACAGAAAGATGGAACAAGGGGCAGCTCTGGGCTGGTTATAAGTACAATACGTTGAAAAATTTGCTCCTTTGCTTTGCCTATCTATATAGCTCCCATCAAGCTTTTTATTTAATAGTGAGGTGTCTCACTTTCCGTGGAATTGCCTCATTTTCTCACTGCTCCTTAAGGAAGCTTTTTGCTTGGTTTTGTTTTTAACTTTTAGTCTTCAGGGCATTGTGAAAATGTAATGTGGGACCCTCTGGATACTGTTGGTCAAGTTCCTTCTCTCCAGCCTCAGTCTTTGCATTTGTACAATGAGGGGATTGGAGGTGGTGGTCTGCAGCCCTCTCTAGCTAAGGATTATGTTTTTGTTTCTGTAGCAGAGGAGGAGGTAGGGGAAAGGAAGAAGAGAGGGACAGGGGGTGGGGTGGTGGGGTGTGAAACATTTTCTGGGAGTTCTGGGCTGATGCAAATAGAGAATTCTGTCCCTGGTTCCACAGCTGACTGATGACTCTTCCTCTGACTGGTTTGGAGCTCCTAATGTCTCTTTGTCTCTGGGTTCCAAATAGCAGCTAATGGTCCGAGCTGCCTTTCAGCCAGTTTTGTGATTTTTGCTTTTGACTTTGACCATCTTCAAAGACACTCAGCAGACATTGCTATTACATTTACAGGGCCCAGCTTGCCCAACTACTTGGCAAATTGTGTCAAAGAATCTATAACTGTTACAGAAGAATGCTTTCTGTCTGCATTCTTCTTTATTCCTTGGAAATATAATACTCTCATTGACCTTCTGTGAAGGTCACAGTAAATGGAGTTTCAGCATCCTAAAATTATAGTCTTTTTTTAAAGCCAGGTGGAACCTTAAAGATCTATTCACCTTTTTCATTCAACAAACAGTTTATCAAGTGCCTACTATGTGCCAGGCACTGTGTGTGGGCTGAAAGAGCTGAACTCTAGTTCTTGTTCTCATGGCTCTCCTCTAAGTGGTAGTAACATATAAAGAACAATACTGGCTATGTGCTGTAATACAGTGTATCAGTAACCTAAAGCTATGTAACAAATTGTTACTCACTTGACTGCCTAAACCATATGCATTTATTACATCACAGTTTCCATGAGTTAGGAGTCAGGGCATGGGTTAGCTGCTTCCTCTGCTCAGGATCTCGCAGGGCTGCAATCAAGGTGTTGGCAGGGCTAGGTTCTCATCTGAAATCTTCACTTGGGGAGGATCCACTTCCAAGCTCATGCAGTCGATGGCAGAGTCCATCTCTGTGACAGTATGACTGAGGGCTCACCTTTTTCCCGGCTGTTGGCTGGAGGCCACTCTCTATTCCAAGAAGTTACTCACAATGTTTTGCCATGTGGTCCGCACAAGTTAGTTGACTCCTTGAAAGGTACAAGGGGGTCTCTCTCTCTAGTCTGCTAAGATAATACCTTATAAAACATCCTGCAATCATAGGAACAACATCCCATTGTCTTTGCCACATAAAGTAACCTAAGCAAGGGAGGGCCTTCGTATCACCTTTACCGCATTCTATGGGTTAGAAGCCTGTCTGCCTACACTGAAGGGGAGGAGAACATACATGGGTGTGACTCACTGGGCTGGGGGTCCCCTTAGGGTGTGTCTATCACGCAGAAAATGTCACAGACACACATTTTTTGTGTGAAATGTCCAAGTATAGCAAGTGCCCAGAGGAAGAAGCAACAGATTCTTCCAGGTGAGGTCAAAAAGACTTCCTGAGGCCTGGCCCAGTGGCTCACGCCTGTAATTCCAGCACATTGGGAGGGTGAGGCAGGTGGATCACCTGAAGTCAGTCTGGCCAACATGGTGAAACCCGGTCTCTACTTAAAGTACAAAACTTAGCCAGGCATGGTGGTGGGCATCTGTAATCCCAGCTACTCAGGAGGCTGAGGCAGGAGAATCGCTTGAATCTGGGAGGTGGAGGTTGCAGTGAGTCAAGATCTCACCTCTGCACTCCACCTGGGTGACAAGAGTGAAACTCTGTCACAAAAAAAAAAAAAAAAAAAAAAAAAAAAAAAAAAGGACGTCCCGAAAGAGGGAACACTTGAGTGAGTAAAGGGTCACCAGGTGGGCAAAGTGGGGAGGACACTCTAGGCAGAGAAACAGCATGAACAATGACATAGAGGCAAAAAAGAATGCAGTAAGTTCAGGAAATGAAGAAAGTCCAGCGTAACGGGATGTAGCAAATACATGGCCAGAGATTTGACTGCAGAGGGGCGGATTATGACAGACATGGAATGCTGGGCTAAGCAATTTTCACCTTATCCTAAGAGCAACAGAGAACCATCCATTGGCAGGTGCAGGTTCTGATTTTTCCTGGAGGAGTATCAGGCACCTTCTCTAACAGCTCTGAGAGATTTATAGATGCACTTGTACTCCATAAAGATCCACAGTGACAGTGGCACTCCTTCAGGAGTCTGATAGACATCAGAGCTTGCTAAAAATATGTCTGAGCCACCACAGCATACCAAGACACAGACTGTTTATGTTGGAAGAGGCTGTCAAAATCCACATAGGCCAATGACTGCCTTTTCTCCTCACTGCAGTTTGATACAGGTTGGCAGGTGTGGCAGACATCAGACTCAGACAGCCTAGGGTTCAAATCCTGATTCTGCCACTTACTGGCTTGAAAGACCTTGAATGACTGACCCCTCTGGCTCTATTTCCTCAGCCATTCAATGAAGATAATAGAGGATGCAGTGAAGAGGAAATACAGTTATATATGCCAAGTACTCATTTGGCATACAGCGTATGTGTTAGTTTGCTAGGGCTGTGTATTAGTCCATTCTTGCACTGCTATAAAGAAATACCTGAGGCGGGGCATGGTGGCTCACACCTGTAATCCCAGCACTTTAGGAGGCCAATGCAGGCAGACTGCCTGAGCTTGGGGGTTCAAGACCAGCCTGGGCAACATGGTGAAACCCTGTCTTTATAAAAATAAAAATTAAAAAATTAAAAAGAAATACCTGAGACTAATTTATAAAGCAAAGAGATTTAATTGGCTCATGGTTCTGCAGGCTGTACAGGCCTTCTGGGGAGGCCTCAGGAAATTTACAATCATGGTGGAAGGCATAGGGAAAACAGGCACATCTTACATGGCTAGAGCAGGAGGGAGAGACGGGGGAAGGTGCTACACACTTCTAAACACCCAGATCTCACGAGAACTCTATCATCAGAACAGCACCAAAGGGACGGTACTAAACCATCCGTGAAAGATTCACTCAGATGATCCAATCACCTCTCACCAGACCCCGCCTCCAACACTGGGGATTACAACTGAACATAAGACTTGGGTGCGGACACAGATCCAGACCCTACTGGGCTGCCGTAATGAAATGCCACCACCTGGGTGACTTAAACGCAGACATTTATTTTTTCACAAATCTAGAGGCTTGAAGTCCAAGATCAAGGTGTCAGCAGGGTTGGTTTCTTCTGAGCCCCCTCTCCTTGGTTTGTAGACAGCCTTCTCCCTGTGTCTTCACATGGTCTTTTGCCTGTTTATGTGCCTATGTCTGTGCCCAAATTTTCTCTTCTTATAAGTCACATGGGATTAAGGCTCACCCTAAAACATCATAATTACCTCTTTAAAGGCCTTATCTCCAAATACAGTTACATTCTGAGACCCTGGGGGTTAGGACTTCCACGTATGAATATGAGGTAAGACAGGACATAATTCAGCTTATAATAGTATGTATATTCCCAACTAACGTTAGATGCTTCCTCCTCTACCCCCAATTTGTGAAAATCTTTATGTCCCAATTCCAGGCATGACTTCTCAGGCACTCCCATCCTAATTATTCTATGCGAACTAGTTTGTGTCATCGAAAACATTCCGGAAGGACATGCATTTGCTCCTTGCTCTGTAAATGACAAAAAAATAAATAAATAACAAAAACAGCAACAACAGCCCTGGGGCTATCCTAACACTGTTGGAATGTGCCTAACCAATCACTTGAATAATCTTTCTCTAATGTAATCCAGTGGCAGTAATTTTCTGGAACACACCATTACAAGGGAGCAGTATGATCTCCAGGGCTTTTTGTTGTCTAATTAAAAGGCACTGTAGCAAGAAGGCGATGGCAGTTGCATTTCAGAATCACATTGCTCTGATTTTGGAGTTGGAGAAGATGAGGATTTTTTTACTGGACTGTGGGGAGGTTAGGAAGGGTGGCCGGCCCAGGGAGACTGTGGAAGCTTTTGCTGGTCATGTGGCAAAGGCTTTGTGCCACTGTTTTTTGCTTGTCAAAAAAAGCCAAGGTCACTTCACTGGTAGGGAGTCCTCTTTCTTTCTAAGTGATGGACAACAAAAGCCTGACCATGGACTGAGATGCAGGAATTTCATGGGGCGAGGGTGGCTGCTGATCCATTTTCAAAATTAACTCCTTCATCAGCACTGTCTTATTGAACATTTATTAGGTGCTAATAGTGGGCATAAAAGTAAAAATAATTGGCATTTATAAATATCTAATAGATTGCGCGTCCTTTTTTAAAAATTTTTTTTTAGAGACCGGGTTTCACCATGTTACCAGGATGATCTCGATCTCCTGACCTCGTGATCTACCCACCTCGGCCTCCCAAAGTGCTGGGATTACAGGCGTGAGCCACCACACCCGGCCAGATTACAGGTTCTTAATGTGGGGCTCATGGCTTCAGAGCATCTGTAAAGTCTCAGAAATTATGCACCATATTTGTGCATGTGTGCATATCAATGTTTCATTTTTCTAAATTCTGTAGTCCATGACCAAAAACATTAAGACCTCCTTATTCTAAATAACACTTGCTTCAATTAATTGAGCGCTTACTTTATCATATACATTATGTTCCTTTCTTTGTTTAAGACTTATATCTGTTCTCCAAGATTTCTGTATCATCCCCGTTCAACAGATGAGGAAACTGAGGCTGGGAGGCTAAGCTTTTAAAAGGCAAAACTTGAGTTTCATCCATTCATACAACAAACTTTTATTGAATATCCCTGCTCTAAAAGGACAGTTAGGCAACTGCAATAGAACGAGGTGGGTGCTCCAAAAGAGGAAGGCAGATGGGGCAGGGAGGGGGCACCTGACCCAACAAAGAGGCTGGAAGTCAGGAAGGCTTCCTGGAGGAGTGAATGCCTGCACTGAGTCTTAAGGACAAGGCAGGTAAAAGAGCTGGGAAGGGGACTCCAGAAGTGAAGACTAACACACGTCTGGGAGAGTGCCAGTTCAAGAAGGGAGAGAAACACAGATCTGACCAAGGTCATTTTTTTTTTCTTGCAGTAACCTTATTCAACCAATAAACCTCGGAAACAATATTCAGCCTCACTTGTGATCAGAGAGTTGCAAGTTAAAACAACATTGAGATACCATTTCGCACATACCAGATTGGCAGAATCAAAATAACTGACATTACCAAGTATTGGCAAGGCTGTGGTGCAAAAAGAATGTGCTTACGGGGCAGGTGGGAGTAGAAATTGGCACGACCGCTGTGGAGAGCTGCTTGGCAGTATCTAATAGACTTGAAAAATGCCAACTCTAGACCTGGCAGCTCTGTATCTTGGTATATTTCCTGGAGGAAACTCTTACACATTTGTACCAGACATGGGTCCATTGGTTTCTGCTATGTAACAAACCATCTTCAACAACCATCACTGGTTTAGCTCACACTTCTGTGGGCCAGCTGGGCTCTTTCATGGGTCTGCAGTCAGTTGGAGGCTCAGCTGGGAGCTCAATGATCTAGGAGGCCCTTACTCACTTGCCTGTCAGTTCTCTGGCAATTGGCTGCGGCTACAGGAGCAACTGGCCCACACATCCCTTGTCATCCAATTCCATGTCACAGTTAACACTTTTGCCTGGAAGACAGGGAATGCCTTGAATAAATGGGAGCTGGAATCACACTTTCTGCAGGATGAACTGATAACATGAATTAGAAAAAGGGAACCTTCAATTGCTTTTCTTTTCTTTTCTTTGTAACAGCTTTATTGGAGTATTATTCATGTACCATACAATTTACTCACTTAAAGTATATAGTTCTGTGGTTTTTCGATATATTCACAGTTGTGCAATTTTAGAACATTTTCATCACCCCAAAAAGAAGCTCCATACCTTCTAGCCATCATCCCCCATAATCAATGCCCTACGCCTAAAATGCCACTTACTTCTTGTCTCTAGAGATCTGCTTATTCTGGACATTTCATACAAATGGAGTCATTCAATATGTGGCCTACTGTGACTGGCTTTTTTTTTTTTCTGTTGTTTATTTGTTTTGAGATGGAGTCTTGCTTTGTAGCCCTGGCTGGAGTGCAGTGGCATATTCTAGGCTCACTGTAACCTCTGCCTCCCAGATTCAAGCCATTCTCCTGCCTCAGCCTCCTATGTGGCCGGGATTACAGGCACCTGCCACCACATCGGCTAATTTTTGTAATTTTTTTTTTTTTAATTACAGATGGGGTTTCACCATATTGGCCAGGCTGGTCTCTAACTCCTGACCTCAAGCGATCCCTAAGTGCTGGAATTACAGGCATGAGCCACTACACTCAGCTGTGACTGGCTTCTTTCACTTAGCGTAGTGTCTTCAAGGTTCATCTATGTTGTAGTATGTATCGGAACTTGATTCCTTTCCGTGGCTGAATAATATTCCATCATAGGTCTTTGCCACATTTTGTTTATCTCTTCATCAGTTGATGGACATTTGGGTTGTTTTCGCCTTTTGGCTACTATGAATAATGCTGCTATGAATATTAATGTATAAGTTCTTGTGCAGACAAATGTTTTCATTCCTCTTAGTTATACACCTAGGAGTAGAACTGCCGAGCTGTTTAACCTTTGTTAACCGTAGATACTTGTATGGTTAACAATTTGGAGAACTGCTAGACTGTTTTCCAAAATGGCTGCAATAAGCCTTAGAGTTTAGAGCCTTCAAGAGTCAACCTTTTGAGGCCTTTTAATCTAACACCTGCTTGTGTGACTTTTAGTTTCTTCTTTGTTGTTATTGATGTTTTTCTTTCTTTGTCAGCTTTTTACCAGCCAGCACTGAGATGCGATGTGGCTTCAGGCCCAGGAAAAGTCACAGTTTTGGGGCAGCTCTGTCTATTCCTCCCTTTAGGCTCCGAGGCCCTGACAAGATTGACGTACTGCAGTCCCTCCCCTGCACACTTTCGCTGGCTCATGGGGAATCTTTCTGTTCCCAGTTCCGTTTTGTTCCTGTTCCCTCTGCTGTAGAGCCTTCCTTGGCTCTGCCCTCTCCTCCACTCCACCTGGCCAGGGGAGGGGGATTCCTGGGGGGTCATCCAACCAAATCTCCATTTCTTGCTGGGGACTCTAAGGCAAGATAGGGGAGTTGTGGTGTCCTAGGTCAGAAAATAAGTTGATGGTAGAGTTTGACAGAATTCCGTTTCTTTTTTTCTTATTATTATAGAAGTAATGTGTGCTTATTGTATAAACATTTGAAAATAGATGTAAATAGATGCAAAAAGAATTAAAAAAACATTTTTTCTTTGAAAAACATCACTCCTAATTCCCCTTACTATGGAAAATGGATGCAAACATGTTGGGTGTATAGCTTTTATTTATGTAATTATTCATTCATTTATTCAGTGTGATATTGTGATTTAGAATAAGAAATATATTTTTTGGTCTTTGACCACAGTTCCTGACACGGAGCTGCTAATCCCTTAGAATTTCCTGGATGATGGAAGCATATTTTGTTCTAATGAGACAACTCTTGGTGGGTTTCTGAATAGAGGTGGTCACCAGAAAGATGAAACCGTGATTAGAAAGAAGCTCAGAACTTTAGGCCTCACGCCACCTACCCCCGTCCCCCAGGAAGGGAAGAGGAGCTGGAGACTGATTTAATAATCTACCATGTGATAAAACCTCCATAAACATCCCTGAACCATGGGGTCCAGAGAGCTTCCAGGTTGCTGAACACACGACGGTTCTGGAAAGGTGGCAAGTCCAGAGAAGATGCGGAAGTGCTGCCACCCTTGCCCACATACCTTGACTTGCGTACCTCTTCCTCTGCTGTTTGTTTGTAACCTTTGTAACATTCTTCATAAAACACCGGTAAGCGTAAGTACGTGTTTCCCTAAGTTCTGTAAGCAGCTCTGGCAAAGATCAAAACTGAGGAGAAGGTTGTAGGAACCTCCGATTTACAGCTGCTTGGTTGGAAGCGCAGGTGATGATGTGGACATGCGACTGGTGTCTGAAGTGAGTGGCAGTCGTGCAGGACTGCACCCTTAACCTGTGGGTGTGTGCTAGCTCTACACAGATAGTGTCAGAGTGTAATTGTATAGTAGCTGTCTGTGTGCGGAAAATCCTCACATATCTGGGGCCACAGAAGTGTTAACTGTGAATATAAAGAACAATTCATTTTTTTCTATACACATTCAGCAAAGGTTTATTGGGTGTCAATTGCTAAGTACTTTACCAAACCCTGGGGACTTTTTTTTTTACATATGTAGGCATGCAAATATATACATCTTTCCCTACATAAAAGATATTATCATTATATATATTATATATAGTTTGAACTTCTCTACCATATCAACAATATGTGGTCAATCTTTTTCTATGGCAATGCAAATTCATCTATATCATTCTTAATGACGATATATTATGTATCATGATTTCTTTAAGCAATCATGATAATCATGATAGTGTTTTTGGACATTTCAATATTTTAACTTTCTCTTATTGTCAACATAGCTCTAACAGTCTTCTGTCTTCTTAACCCTTCGGATAAATTCACAGAAACATAACAGCTCACCAAGTCTATTCTTTTTTAAAGGCTCTTATTGATACTTTCTGCCAATACCCATCAAAAACACTTCACAGGTAGAGTCTCCCTCCAGGAGGATATGAGAGTGCCGCCTATACCCACTCGTCATGAACATTCTGCTAAGCCCTGGGGAACTTATTCTTTTTATTATTTTCCAATTTGAAAAGCAAAGAAAGAAAAAATAGTTGCGTGTGTTTCCTAAGGCTACCGTTAACAAAGTACCATGAACTGTGTACTGAAAATAACAGAAATTTATTCACAGTTCTGGAGGCTAGAATTTGAAATGCAAGGTAGCAGCAGGGCCATCCTGCCTCTGAAATCTGCATGGAAATAATACTTTGTGTCTTTCTAGCTTCAGGTGTCTTCCTAGCTCCTGGTGGCTTGCTGGTAATCTTTGGCGAGCCTTGGCTTGCAGCTGCCTTACTCCAATCTCTGCCTTCATGTCATTCGGCTTCCTCCCTGAGTGTGCCTATCTTCACAAGACCAGCTTCTTATAAGACACCCATTGGCCGGGTGCGGTGGCTCATACCTATAATCCCAGCACTTTGGGAGGCCAAGGCGGGTGGATCACCTGAGGTCAGGAGTTCGAGACCAGCCTGACCAACATGGTGAAACCCCATCTCTACTCAAAATACAAAAATTAGCTAAGTGTGGTGGCACATGCCTGTAATTCCAGCTACTTGGGAGGCTGAGGCAGGAGAATCTCTTGAACCTGGGAGGCAGAGGTTGCAGTGAGCTGAGATCGTGCCACTGCATTCCAGCCTGGGCAACAAGAGCAAAACTGCATATGAAAAAAAAAAAAATTAAAGCCAGTATGTTGAATTAGGAGCCAGCTCTACTCCAGTATGATCTCATCTTAGCTGCATCTGCAATGACCCTATTTGCATATTTCCAAATAAGGTTACATTCTAAGGTACTGGGGGTTAGGATTTCAGCATATCTTTTTCACTTTCTTCGGCGAAGGAAGATACAGTTCAATCCTAATATTGGTATTGCATGACTTTAATATTTGTTTTGTGTCCCAGCTACTCAGGAGGCTGAGGTGGGAGGATCACTTGAGCCCAGGAGTTTGAGGCCAGTCTGGTAACATAGTGAGACCCTGACTCTTAAAAAAAATGTTTTTTGATTACTGACAAAATTGAGCATTTTTCCATACATACCTTTGTTAATTTTTCTACAACAGTGTTTGTCTTTTATTTACTTATAAGAACTCTTTACATAATAAAAATACTCACACCTAAGCCCTAGGCTCTTTTCTTCTTTTACGCAATCTCAAACACAGCAAAATGCGTCCAGACTTTGGAATATTTGTAAAATTGTCAGAGTATGACTTGCCCTGGATACCACTCTCTGCCTACTGGTATAGGGCGAGAATCCTCTCCTTAGGGCCCCAGGTAGGGAATGTGACATTTGTGACTTCTGTATTAATCAAAATATGCTAGATTATGCTACATTAAAAAAAAGTGACCCGAAGACTATACTTTCAGGGATCATTTCTATAGTTTGTTACTAGAGAAGTTTCTCTGAATGTGTAGAGCACTAAAAAAAAAAAAAAAAAAAAAAAAAAAAAAAAAAATGACCCCAGAAATCTTGGTGGGTCACCCCGCAAAGATTTATTTCTCACTCAGACTACACATCCATTACAGGTTGGCTAAGACTCTGCCCTGCACCATTACTCCAAAACCCAGGCTCCCATTGGCACTCCCATCTGGGCCATTAGCATCAGGAAAACAGAAACCACACTGTGACTTTAACAGAGAGAATTTAATATAGGAAATTGTTTTCATGAACACTAGAGGACTGAAAAGTCAAATGAGAATGGACAGGGAACACTAAGGGTTAACTGCAGGAAGGAAAGATCAATCCTAAGCGAAGACCACCCCTGGATTTGGGGGAATGAAGGGAAATTGGGATGATCAGAGCCTTGCAACTTAGAGGCAGGGCTGGCCACACAGAGCTGGTACCCAGATCTCTGAAGAGGGGGGAGCTGCTCAACTGGTACCGGCTCCTCACAGGTGGTGCAATAAGGCTGGCTTTGGGAGGGCTGGAAACTGGAACCAACTCCTAGTGCCAGGAGGAAGGGCTGTTGCTATGGAAACACTGAGAGGATCGGCAGGCAAACAGGAGTGAGCAAGACTCTTCTCCCCCCTCCTTTGCTTGCGGCCTCCCGCCATGCTCACTAATGGCAAAACCAAAGGGAGCACTGGACAAAAGAACCTCAGCATGGCAGAGTAGAATATAGAAGAGTGGACAGAGCTAGCCATATGGCAGAGGAAGGGGAGTGTGATGAACCAGGCACTGTTCTGCAAGTGTCCATCAGAAGTGACACCACCCACATCCACTTGGTCAGGGTAAGTTAGGGGGCTAAGCCCTGCTGTCAATAGGCAGGAGAATATTACTCTCCTCCATAAAGGAGCCTCCAATATTATGAATGGTAAGCACAGAACAGTCAACCACAACTTCAATTCCGCCCCCAGATTCAAACAGGCTTTCACCTGGTGAACATCTATGTGCTCAGCTGTAGCTGGAGCTTCCTCCTATGGCCAGTGCCTGATTCGAAAGTACTCTAAGGTTTTGTTGCTCAAGGCACGGTCCAGCAGCAGCAGCCTCACCTGGGATCGCTGGAGAAATGCAGACTCTCAGCCCCACCCCAGATCTACTGAATCAGAAACTGCATTTGAACAAAGTCCACAAGTGATTTGTATGCATTCAAGTTTGAAAAGCTCTTCTCTCTTGAGCCTGAACCAGAAGGAGAGTATGCCTTGCACATAAGCCTGGGCAGGTTTTTTTTTTTTTTTCCCCAACCCACTTGTATCAGCAGCCTTGAATTACAATCAGTCTCTCTTAGATTCTGGAGTTAACTTGAGAGTTCATCTTAGTTTCCTACATTAATGGAAATTTTCTTTTTTTCTCTTTTTTTCTGCCTAGTCATAACGATTTAGTGAAAAGTTGGGAGGGACCACACTGGGGATCACTAGTCATTTGCCGCTTTTTTGCAATTTCTCAGCTTCCAAGTCCATAGCTCTAACTTGCCTGGTCCCTGGTTTGTAACTTCACTGGAATGCCATTCCTTTAATCCTTTGTAGAAGCTGAGGGTTGTGTTAATTTCCTAGGACTCCTGCAACAAATCACCACAAACTTGGCCACTTAACACAAAAGACACTTATTCTCTCACACTTCTGAATGCTGCAAGTCCGAAATCAAGGTGTCAGCAAGAGAACGCTTCCTCTGAAGGCTCTAGGGAAGAATCCCTCCTTGCGTCTTCCCCAGCTGGTAGCTCCTGGCAATCCTCGGCTTCCCTTGGCTTGCAGCTGCATCCCTCTCATCTCTGCATCAATCTTCACACGGCCATCTTTCCTGTGTCTCTGTGTGTGTCCTGCCCTCTTCTTATAAAGACACCAGTGACTGGATTTATGACCTACCTTAAATCCAGGATGATTTCATCTCTAGGTCTTAAACTAATTATATCTGTAAAGACTCTATTTCCAAATAAGGCCATCTTCTGAGGTTCCAGGTGAACATAGATTCTGGGGGTCCCTATACAACCTGCTACAAGGGTGAATGCCTGTTGTCCCTGGGACTTACTCCTCCAAGACCCAAATCCCAATGCTGGCTCCATGGTTCTGCCATAGGGATCCCCCTGAGTACCCTGATCTCTTGCTCTAATTCTATGTGAGGCACGGCAGTGACATGAGCCAAGTGTTTTCCCTGCAGCTGGGATTGCACTAAACCACAAATCCAAATGCTGCAAAATAATTAAAAACAAATAACTTTGCCTTTATAGCATGCAAATCCATGGATGTCTACAGCAATTGACTGTACAAAACCAATTATTTTAAAACAGTGCTTTCAATTTTTCATATGCTGTGGATTCTCCTTAAAGCAGCAGCCTTAGGCAACTTATAGTGGATGAATGAATGGGTGGCTGGAAGGCTGGATGGATGAATAGATGATTGGATAGTCAGATGAATGGATCTGTGAGAGGTTGAATGTAGGGGCGATGGATAGAAAGATGGATGGATAGATGGAAAGAAACATGGATGGGTGGATAGAAAGATGGATGGATGGATAGAAAGATGGATGGACGGATATAAAGATGGATGGACGGATGGATAGAAAGATGGATGGATGGATAGAAAGACGGATCGATGCGAAAGATGGATGCATAAATAGGTGAATGGATAGATAGATAAATGAATCTGTGGGAGGATGAACGGATGAATGGAACAGTGAAATCTGTCAGTTATGTTGTTATGTTTCTTTGGTATCCTTTCCCCCTCTTCTGGGAATAGAATTCTTCTTTCCTAAGGATTACACATTTCCTGTGAATATGTGGGGCTGAACTTGACCTCTCACACTTCACCCTGGCCATATGTCTCAGGCCTAGATAATCAGACTATCCAAAACTTCTGGCCACAGAAATTGGTTTTAGTCCAGGACATGCAAGCAAGCCAGACCAGAGTCCTCCCTACTTTTTGGCCAGCGCCAGCAGCAAACAACCTCTCCTGCCTGGGTTGCTAAACTGCTAGGAGACTTGTTTAAGGCTACTGGAGGCTCTTTTACCTGCCGCAAGCAGAAAGTCTGAATGAGGATGGGAAGATGAGAGGTGGGAGAAGGGAAAAAGAAAAAGGGAGAAAGAGGAGGAGGGAAAGGTGGAAGAGAGGAAAGAAGAGGAGGAACAGGAGGAGGGGTACTAGAAACAGTCCAAGGCATAATTTAAGCCCCCAATGTGGGGAGCCAGTTCAACTCCTGGACTATCCAGCTGCATAAGTCAATTTCTCCTTTCTCTGACTTAAGACAGCTTGAGTTGTATTTCTTTCACTTATAACCAAGAGAATCTTATCAATGCAGACTGAGGGAGTAAATAAATGAGTGAATGAATGATCAAATGAATGAATGAGTTCCATAAATATCAAACTGGTCAATGTTTTTTCCTCCCTTAAGAGCTAGACCTGCGAATATAAGGATTTAATGAGATGTCCCTGGTTTCTACTGGAGCCTCTCTGATTGCTTCCCTTATGTCTGGTGTTGATTCTAACTCTTGAAATGTAAATGAAAAATGAAAAGGAAAAAACAGCCAACTAAAAATAATAAATTTCTGGAGCTGACATTCTACTGTGGCTGCAGATTCCAAAGCTGGGAGTTATTATAAAAGAATGACTGAAACAAAAATCAATAAAATTTAAAATTCCCCCAAAGCCTTCTTCTCCACCTTCCCATCTCCATTCAATCTGAAATAGTGGGAGCAGGTAGACATGCAAATCTGACCACACATACCTATTCTCCCTCCCTTCCCCATCTCCTAGAACTTTTCCTTCATCCAGAACTTTCCAACAGCTTTTCAATGATTGGCAACAAACATGTCTTGGGGGTTCATGGAAGTCTCTCCAGATGAGGTGATGCCTAAGCTAGATCTTGTAGACTGGGAAGGACCCCGGTACAGAAAGATGAAAAGGACTCTGGACATGGAATCTCAGCATGAGTAAAGTCACCAGTTGTGGGCAAATGTAGGCAGTGAAAATGGTCATAGTTGAGGATGAAGAAGTTACAGCAGTCAATTATGAAATTCCTTGTAAGCTGGGCACTGTGGCTCATGCCTGTAATCCCAGTGCTTTGGGATGCTGAGGTAGGAGGATTGCTAGCCAGGAGTTCGAGATCAGCCTGGGCAACATAGAAAGACCTCGTCTCTACAAAAAATATAAAAATTAGCTGGGGGTGGGGGAGGGGGTGGCTGGGCATAGTAGCTCACACCTATAATCCTAGTACTTTGGGAGGCTGGGGCAGGTGGATCACTTGAGGTCAGGAGTTCAAAACCAGCCTGGCCAATATGGCAAAAGCCTGTCTCTATTAAAAATACAAAAATTTTCCAGGTATAGTGGCAAATGCCTGTAATCCCAGATACGTGGGAGGCTGAGGACGAGAATTGCTTGAACCCAGGAGGCAGAAGTGCAATGAGCCAAGATTATGCCACTGCACCCCAGGCTGAGTGACAGAGTGAGAATCTGTCTCAAAAAAAAAAAAAAAAAATCAGCCGGTGGTGGTGGTGCACACCTGCAGTCCCAGCTACTGAGGAGGCTAAGGCAGGAAGATTGAGTCAGCCTAGACGTTCAGGATTACAGTGAACTATGATTACGCCACTTGGGGCACCGCACTATGATTACACCACTGCACTCCAGCCTGAAAACGGAGTGAGACCTTGTCTCAAAAAAAAGAAAAATAAATAAAAATAAAATAAAAGTATATGTAAATCCAGAATTTTTGTGTTTCTCCAATTGTCCTCCGTGGACCACCTGTAATGGGCTCTACAATGGGCTTTTAAACAATACCAGTCAGGGGACCCCGCTTGCAAACCCACTTAGGAGAGGATCTGGTGGGGTGGGGTCACAGGTCTGAATTTGCATTAAGTGCCCCCAGGTGGTTCGGATGCTCCTCGAGGTTTGCAGGGAGAGTGTATCAATTAAGACTGTGTGTGACTTCCGTAGCAGAAACTGAGACGCAATTACTTAATGAAATCGAGGTTTCCTTTCCCCGCATAACAAGAAGTGTGGGGCTAGACAGTTCTAGGTTACTGTGGCTGCTCCAGGAAGTCCTCAAAAAAGCGGGGTCCTTCTAGCTTACTGTTCCACCAAGCTTAACGCATGACTTTCCACTTCCTGGTGTCAAGATGACTTCTTCTCCAAGTATCAATCTGTGTGCCAGAGAGAAAGAGGGACCCACAAAAGGTGCTTTGTTCCAGTTGAGTCCATCCCTTTTCAATCAGGAAAACCATAGCCTCCCAAGAAGCCCCAGACTGCAGATTTCTGCCTGCATCTCACTGCCCTAAGCAAAATTGGAAATCTACTAGAAAATAAAAAGGAGAGATTGGATATAAGGTGAATAGAAAGAAAGTGGGATAGGAAGCTATGAATGGCAGACCACAGGTGGATTTCAATCATCCTCTCTGCTGATAGAGGTTTGACAAGGAGCAAGGCAGAAGCAGAGGGAGCAGCTGGGGGCTGCTGCGGCCCATCAGGGAGAGATGACGATGGCCCGTGGACCTGCAGATGATGGCCTGCACAGGGTAGTGGCTCTGCTGATGGATTCAGGACATAGCAGGTCAAACTGACAAGACTTGATGGATGGTACGAGAACAGAATGAGGGAGGAAGCATAATGGGGAAAGATGTGCAGTGAAGGAAAGGAGGAAGCGGAGACCTTAAGGATGTCTGTAAGATTCCGGCTTCAGTCCCTGGAAATATGATGCCATTCATAATTGAGCTTGCAGCTAGAGAGAGAGAAGCAGCTGGAATTGCTGTGTTGTCTAGAAATATGAAATCTTGGCATCTCACGTCAGAACTCAAATTACAGGGGTGACTGTGATAGTCAAGAAGCGTAAGGTAAGACAGGCAATGGACCACAGAGCTCCATGTGCCCCACACCGCAGCGGCTCAGGTCACCAGAGAGATGAAAGCAGAACCATTTCAAATTTTCGTCGAAAACTTTCACCTGCAGGAAGTAGAAGCAGAATGTGCCAGGTTCCGAAGCCCACCCTCTCCCTGGCCCAGGGAGCCGCCAAGTTGTTCACTTCCACCCCCTCCCTGGGAGACCATCTAAGATCTTCTCCTCTGGACTGGAAAAACAATAACAATAGCTAACACAGACTGAGTGCTGACTCGGAGCCATGTATTGAGTGCATATCATGCGTCACTTAATTCACACAACTGCTCTCATCGCTCCACTTCACAAATGAGGAAGCCAAGACTTGGGAAACACAGCTAGTCAAGGTCAACACCAGTAGACAAGCCCAGAAGTGACTCCAAAGTTGTAAATCTCCATCACTGTGTGATACCACTTCCTAGCTTCTAGCATTTTCTGCCCTGAATTTCAATTATTTCCAGCCTTGTTTTATATCCCCTGTTTAACTGCAGCCATTTGAGATTAGATTATATTTTGGATTTTTTCTTAATAACTGTTGAATAGGCTAGGTGCCATGGCTCATGCCTGTAATTTCAACACTTTGGGAAGCTGAGGCAGACAGACTGCTGGACTCCAGGAGTTTGAGACCAGCCTGGGTGACATGGTGAGACCCCATCACTACAAAAAAATGTACAGGTTAGCCGGGTGTGGTAGTGGCATGCACCTGTAGTGCCAGCTACTCAGGAGGCTGAGGTGGGAGAATTACCTGAGCCCATGAGGTCAAGGCTACAGTGAGCCGTGATCGTACCACTATACTCCAGCCTGGGTGACTGAGTGAGACCCTGTCTCAAAAAAAAAAAAAAAAATACTGTTGAACAAAATAATTCATTCAGGCCTTAAATTACGGCCCTGGGTTTGAACACAGACATGCTCCCTGTCTGTCATGAATCCTTTCATATCTGATCAACCTTAATACACCCTTTAGGATTAGACTTAGTTCTTTTCAGTGTATAGATATTTGTGAAAATTCTGTTGGTGGTTATCTTGATTTCAGAGATGAAACAAGAGAAAATGTCAGTTGTTAATGAACTTCAAGTGCCATTATGAGAAACCAGTGTCCAAGTGGCTGCTGCTGATTCGATTATAAAACTTTTTGTTCTTCACCTGTAATCCCAGCACCTTGGGAGGTCAAGGTGGAAAATTGCCCGAGGCCAAAGATTCAAGAACAGCCTGGGTAACCCAGTGAGACCTTGTCTCTACAAAAAAAAATAAAAAAGAAAAAGAAAACGCTGGGCATGGTGGCTCATTCCTGTAATCTAAGCACTTTGGGAGGCTGAAGCATCAGGATTGCTTAAGCTCAGGAGTTTGAGACCAGCCTAGGCATCATATCAAGACCTCATCTCTACTAAAAATTAAAAAAAAAAAAAATAGCTGGCCATGGTGGCAGGCACCTGTGGTCCCAGCTACTCAGGAGGCTGAGGCAGGAGGATTGCTTGAGCCTGCGAGGTGGAGGTTGCAGCAAACCAAGATCTCGCCACTGCACTCCAGCCTGAGTGACAAAGTAAGACCCTGTCTCAAAAAAATAAAAAAAAGTTCTTTATGACAATAAAAGTACTTCTCTCAAACAAGATAAAGCAGTTGAATAAACATAAGTAGGCCCCTGCTTCTAATGACAGTGTTAGCGACATTAGTAAGCCTCTGAGACTGAGTCCTTGCACCATCTGGGCAGAGATGAACCAGTGGGAAGCAGACCCTATTTCTGTTGACGGAAGTTGAGAGAAGGAAAAGATAAGGAAGCAGAGGTGTAGACTTTGTGGGAGGCTGCCATGGAGCACATCCTGCATGTTCAGGTGACACTGTAAGCCTCAAACTACTGGCTTTCCCCAGGCCTTTAGGAGAACCCAGGCGGATGTCTGGACCACAAAGAGTGATGGCCATCTGATCCCAACGACATCCATGCTGAGAGAAGATGTCTGAAGGCAAGAGTAGGAAATCAAGGGGATTGAGGGACTAAGGCCACGATTTATTTCTTTTCAATACTTATTTCAGATGGGTTTCGTTCTTTTTTTTTTTTTTGAGACGGAGTTTCGCTCTTGTTACCCAGGCTGGAGTGCAATGGCGCGATCTCGGCTCACCGCAACCTCCGCCTCCTGGGTTCAGGCAATTCTCCTGCCTCAGCCTCCTGAGTAGCTGGGATTACAGGCACGCGCCACCATGCCCAGCTAATTTTTTGTAGTTTTAGTAGAGACGGGGTTTCACCGTGTTGACCAGGATGGTCTCGATCTCTTGACCTCGTGATCCACCCGCCTCGGCCTCCCAAAGTGCTGGGATTACAGGCGTGAGCCACCGCGCCCAGCTCGTTCTTTCTTTCATTAGAGAGCTGAGTTCTCTGTCCTATTTGGGCTGATGGTTAGCCTAGGAAAAGGGATAAGCTCTCTTTTCTGCCCTGAATTCCCTCAGCAGATCTACAGACCAGCCTCAGGATTCATATGAATTAAACTCTGGTTTGGTCTTCAGGATACCCTTGTTATATTAATTTAGGGAGCATAATAAATCTGGAGTGAAATATGTTTGCTGCAAATGCTAATTTGCTTGATGAGCATATCAATTAGATCTCTGAGGCATAGAAATTATGGCTGTTAAAGATCTCAAAGGTCATTCCTAGCTCTCTCCAAAGTAGATAGGCAAGTGATTATCTGCTGAAGGGGTTGGCTATGGAGGAGTTAAGGTACAAATATTTAACACCAGTGAAGCATTAGGCACTGTGCTGGGGACTGCAAATTCTGGAGTCCCAGAAACCCACCCATAGATCCGAAGTTGTTTGCTGACAATAATAACAATAACAACAAGAACAATAACGTCAGTAACAACAATGGAAGCGTCTACTTATTGAGCAATTACCATATCCTAGATATTGTGTAAGGGATTTACAAATATTAACTTACTTAATCCTTGCAACAATCCTGTAAGGCACTAGGTACTATTACCATTCACAACTCGTAGGTGAGGAAATTGAATCAGAGGATTTTTACTTCTGGCTAAACTGAAAGAATAGGGACTGTATGTACTCTCCCTCGCGGAACAACTGAAACACTCAACAATAGTTCCCAAGACATCGGACATGAGTCAACAAAGGACAGTGATCCTTGAGAGATGGGAAGCAAATGAGGCGAGCCTCTTGATCATCCCAGCATGCTTCCTGGCGAAAGTTTTCAGTCCTCACTGCTGACTCAGGGAATACAGGAAGAGCCCAGAATGCGCCTTGAGTTGAGGATACAGAACTGGGTGTCCAAAGAAGTCAAGGCAGCCAGAGTTTGTAGGGCAGAGCACCAGAAAGAAGAGAGCTTAACAGAGAACTCAGAAACTCTGCAAAAGGCCACTCACAAGTATTCAGCTTACTGATCCATGCATGGGGAAGCCACCGAGGCCAGGGAAAGAACCACCTGAAAGAATTAGAGGAAACATTGCTCAGAGTTCACACAGAACTAGCAATAGTGCCTGTTCCCAACAGCCAGAGTGGAAAACGCTCCTAATTTATCAGTTCAGAAGACCACTATGAGTCCTGTAATACCAATTAGGTGGGAAAAATTAACACTAGACTAAATGCTGCTCTGATCATGACTAATGAAACTTAAAAGGAAACCCTGAAATGATCAAACATTCCCCCGAAAATTCTCAATATACTTGAGAAATATAAACTGTGACCTGGCCAGATAAAATGTTTAAGTGGATGCGCTAAATGTGTAAAAG
>NW_016107379.1:5889291-5898512 GCF_001604975.1 Cebus imitator | reverse complement strand
CAGGAGGCGGAGGTTGCGGTGAGCCGAGATCGCGCCATTGCACTCCAGCCTGGGTAACATGAGTGAAACTCCGTCTCAAAAAAAAAAAAAAACAAAAACTGAAATCAGTACATTTGCAAATTTCGCAGACAGAAGGCTTTAGAAGAAGGTGTACTTGTTTTAAACTAGATTTCTTTCTGTTTGTGTGATCTATGGATTTTATTTATTCAGTTACCCACCCCTGCAAGCACAGAAAGCTGAAAACTAATTTGATTCAGTTTTCCCAGATGCAATCTCATGTGTATTTTATGTTAGTTTTTAAAGTTTTAGAATTTTAAACAAAGTCAGCACAAAGTGACTATGTTATTATTCTACGTCCCCTACACAAATATGCATTAGTCTGAGATTTTTCTTTATTGTAAAGCAATTTAGACCACTGTGTGTCTAATAATATTCCATCTAGGTTTTTTTTTAAAAAAAAACCTTCAGCAAATATGATACTCGGTGATGAAAAGGTAGGACTGGGTGTGATGGTGCACACCTGTAATCTCAGCCACTCAGAGGGGTGAACTGCTTGAGCCCAAGAGTTCCTGGCTCCAGTGAGCCATGATTGAGCAACTGCACTTCAGTCTGGGCAACAGAGTAAGTGCTTGCATCTTAAAAACAAAAGAAAGAAAGAAAGAAAAAAAGAAAGGATACATTTTTTTTTCTGATAATACCACAAATAAGACAAGTAAGTCTACTCTCATCACTTCTACTCAATATTGTTCTAGCCAGTGCAATAAGGCTAAAAATAATAATGGGGGTCAGATTGGACAGGAAGAATTAAAACTGTCTTTATTGACAAATACCATGATTGTTTAAGTAGAAAATCCCATGGATTTTTAACCAAAAAAGTTTTTTCTACCAAAAAGCTATAGAACTAATGAATTTATCAAGGTTGCAGAATACAAGATCAATATACAAAAATCAGTTCTATATATTAGCAATCAACTGTGAGAAATAGATTTTTTTTTTTGGTAGTGAGAGGGTTTCTCCACATTGCCCAAGCTGGTCTTGATCTCCTAGACTCAAGCAATTTGTCCACCTCAGCCTCCCAAAGTGCTGATATTATAGATGCAACCCACCAAGTGTGGCCTAATGATTTTTTTTTGTTTGTTTGTTTTGTTTTTTTTTGCATTTTTGTAGAGTAAGGGTCTCTCCATGTTTCCCAGGCTGATCTCAATTTCCTAGGCTCAAGTAATCCACCTGCCTTGGCTTCCCAAAGTGCTGGAATTACATGTGTGAGCTACTGCACCCAGCTCAAGAAATTGAATTTTAAAAATTACTATTACAATATAACAAAATATGAAATAAAGACAAACTTGACCAAAAAAAGTATAAGATTCACACAATGTAAGCATTGCCAAGAGAAACTAAAGATCTAAAAAAAAGAAAGCTGTACCATGTTTGTATATCAGAAGACTCCATATTGTTAACATGACAATTTTCCCAAAAACTGATCTGCAGGTTCAACTCAACCCTAGTCAAAAATCTCATATATATATATATGTACAAATTGACAGGCTTACTCTAAAATTCATATGGAAATACAAAGTACCTAGAATAGCAAAACAGCTTTTTTTTTTTTTTTTTTTTTTGACATGGAGTCTTGCTCTTGTTACCCAGGCTGGAGTGCAATGACACGATCTCAGCTCACTGCAACCTCCGCCTCCTGGGTTCAAGCAATTCTCCTGCCTCAGCCTCCTGAGTAGCTGGGATTACAGGCACGCACCACCATGCCCAGCTAATTTTTTGTATTTTTAGAAGAGATGGGGTTTCACCATGTTGACTAGGATGGTCTCGATCTCTTGACCTCGTGATCCACCCGCCTCGGCCTCCCAAAGTGCTGGGATTAGAGGCTTGAGCCACCGCGCCTGGCCAAAAACAACTTTTTAAATGAAGAACAAAGTTAAAGAACTTACACTACCTGACTTCAACATTTACAAAGCTATAGCAATCAAAACAGTGATACTGATATAAAGACAGACAAATCAATGAAACTGAAAGCCCAGAAACTGGTACCCGTATACGGTTAATTGATTTTTGACAAAAGTCCAGAGACAATTTGGTAGAGAAAGGGTCACCTTTTCAGCAAATGTTCCTGGAACAATTATATATATATATATAAAGTGATGAATTTCAATCCATACCTCATACAGTATACCAAAATTAACTCAAAGTGAACAGTAGACCTAAAAATAAAGCCTAAGACTATACAATTTCTGGAAGAAAACATAGAAGAACATTTTTGTTTCTTACTGTATTGGATTGAGTAGTGTACTCCCCAAAATCACGTTCTTCTCAGAACTTCAGAATATGACTTTACTTGATACAGGGCCATTGCAGATATGATTAGTTAAATTAAGAAGAAATCATGCTGGAGTAGATTGGGCGCTTAATCCAATATGGCTGACGTCCTTATAAAAAGAGACACAAGACACACAGGGGGAATGCCACATGAATACAGAGTCAGAGATTGGAGTCATAGGTGTATAAGCCAAGCAATGGCAAGGATTGGAGTAACCATCGGAGCCAGGAGACAGTTATGGAGCAGTTTCTCCCTTAGAGCCCCCAGAACCATGAGAAAATTAATTTCCTTTTTTTTTTTTTTTTTTTTTTTTGAGACGGAGTTTCGCTCTTGTTACCCAGGCTGGAGTGCAATGGCGCGATCTCGGCTCACCGCAACCTCCGCCTCCTGGGTTCAGGCAATTCTCCTGCCTCAGCCTCCTGAGTGGCTGGGATTACAGGCACGCACCACCATGCCCAGCTAATTTTTTGTATTTTTAGAAGAGATGGGGTTTCACCATGTTGACTAGGATGGTCTCGATCTCTTGACCTCGTGATCCACCCGCCTCGGCCTCCCAAAGTGCTGGAATTACAGGCTTGAGCCACCGCGCCTGGCCTGAGAGAATTAATTTCTATTGCTTTAAACCACCTGATTTATGGTTCTTTGTTACAGATAGCTCTAAGAAATTAATGCACTTACCTTGGGTTAGGAAAGGATTTCTTAACTGTAACATCAAATGCAGGATCCATTTTAAAAATGATAAATTGGTGTTCATAAAAAGTTAGAATTTCTGCTTGTTGAAAGACATTTTTAAAGAATAAAAAGATATGCCACAGGCTGGGAGAAAACATTAGCAAATCATATCTGATAAAGGACCTATAGTCAGAATATATAAAGAACTCTCAAAAAGAAAATTGAAACTCAAATGTTTAAAATGAATGAAGGATTTGAACAACAATTTCACCAATGAAGAAATACAAATGGTAAATGTGCATGTGAAAATCTGCTCAACCTCATTAGCCATTAAGGAAATGCAAATTAAAACTAAAATGAGACACCGCTACACCTCTTACAATGTCTAAAATTAAAAATACTGATTGCTATGGTTTGAATGTATCCTCTCCAAAATTCAGGTGTGAAAACCTAATGACGGACATGGTAATATTAGGAAGTGGGGCCTTTGAGAAGTGGTTAGGCCATGAGGGCTCCTCCCTTGTGGGTGGGATTATGACTCTTATCAAAGAGGCTTCCTGGGCCTGGTACCTGTAATCCCAGCACTTTGGGAGGCTGAGAGGTCAGGAGTTCATAGACCAGCCTGATCAACATGGAAACCCTGTCTCTACTAAAAATAGAAAATTAGCCGGGCTTGGCAGTGAATGCATGTAATCCCAGCTACTTGGGAGGTTGAGGTAGGAGAATCCCTTGAACACCAGAGGTGGAGGTTGCAGTGAGCCGAGATTGACACTACACGCCAGCCTGAGCAACAAGAGCAAAAGTCTGTCTCAAAAAAAAGAGAGAGAGAGAGAAAGACTTCCTGTAGTGTTCAGCTCACTTGGCCTTCTGCTTTCTGCCATGGAGGACACAGCATTCCACCCCTCCATAGGACACAGCCCACACCAGACAAGTGAACGTGCTGGCATCCTGATCTTGGCCTCCTCAGCTTCCACAACTGTGAGAAATAAAGTTCTGCTCTTAATAAATGACCCAGTCTCAGGTATTGTGTTTTAGCAGCACAAAATGAAATAAGACACAGACCGTATTGCTATGGTCTGAACGTTGTGTCCCCCTCACCCCCCCAATTCTTATGTTGAAAACTGATTCACCGATGTGTGCTATTGGGAGATGGGGCCTTCGGGATATGATTAGATCATGAGGGCTCTACTGTCACAAACAAGATCTGTGTCCTTATAAAAGGGGCCCCAGGTGCCGGGCTCAGTGGGTCATACCCATAATCCCAGTACTTGGGAGGCCGAGGTGGGCAGATCACCTGAGGTCAGGAGTTTGAGACCAGTCTGGCCAACATGTTGAAACCCTGTCCCTACTAAAAATACAAAAATTAGCTGGGTGTGGGGACACATGCCTGTAGTCCCAGCCCTGGGAGGCTGAGGTAGGAGAATTGCTGGAACCCAGGAGGCAGAGGTTGCAGTGAGCTGAAATAGTGCCACTGCACTCCAGACGGGGCAACAGAGTGAGATGCTGTCTCTAAATAAATAAATAAGAGGCCCCAGGACCTTGCTAGCCCTTTCTACCAGGTGAGGACACATCTAGAAGGTGCTGTCTATGAATCAGAATGGAAACCCTCACCAGACGTTGGATCCGCTGGTGTCTTGATCTTGAGAGAAGTTTCTCACAGTTCTGGAGAAATAAGCTACTCGGTTTGTGTATTTTGCTGCAACAGTTCCAACAGACTAAGACACGTATCAGGAGATCAAGAGGTGGTGAGGATGTGGTGAAATGGGGGCTTTTATGTGGCTGGAAAACAGTTTGGCAGATCTTAAAAAGTTAACATACACATACAGTATGACCCAACCATTCCAATTCTAGACCTTTCTCCAAAAGAGGGGAAAAGCATACAATCACTTCTACATAAAGTTCTACCAAGGCAGCATTTGTAGTCATCAAAAACTGGATATAGCCCAAATGTCAATCAACAGGTGAATGGATAAACCAATCATGGCACATCTACACAATGGAATATTACTCAGCAATAAAAAGGAATGTACTATATATATTTTTTTAGACAGGATCTCACTCTGTGGCCCAGACTGGAGTGCAGCGGTACGATCTTGGCTGACTGCAATCTCTGCCACCCACGCCAAGCAATTCTCCTGCCTCAGCCTCCTGAGCAGCAGGGATTACAGGTGTGCACCACCACGCCCGGCTGATTTTTTTGTATTTTTAGTAGAGACAGGGTTTCACCATGTTAGCCAGGCTGGTCTCAAACTCCTGACCTCAAGTGATCCACCTACTTCAGCCTCCCAAAGTGCTGGGATTACAGGTGTGAGCCACCATGCCCGGCCAGGAATGCACTGTTGACACATTTAACAACATGAGTGAATCTCAAAATAAATTATGCTGCTGTGTGAAAGAAGCCAGTCTAACAAGAGCACATCCTGTATAATTTCACTTATATAAATTTCTAGAAAATGCAGACTAATCGATTGTGACAGAAAGCAGATTAGTGGTTTTCCGGAGATAAGGGTAACGGGGGCGGAGCATGAGGAAAGTTTTAGAGGTGATGCATATGCTCATTATCTTAGTTGTGGTGCTGATTTGACACATGCTTACATATGTCAAACTTATAATACTGTATACATTGACCAAGTGTAGTTTATGTCAATCCTACCTCAATAAACCTGCTGCAGAAATAAAAAGCTTTAGCTGGGCGTGGTGGCTCATGCATTTAGTCCCAGCACTTCGGGAGGCCGAGGCAAGAGGATTTCTTGAAGAAGTGGGGCACGGTGGCTCAAGCCTGTAATTCCAGCACTTTGGGAGGCTCAGGTGTGTGGATCACAACGTCAGGAGTTCGAGACCAGCCTGGGCCATATGGTGAAACCCATCGCTACTAAAAACACAAAAAATTAACAGGGCATGGTGGCAGGTACCTATAATCCCAGCTATTCAGGAGGCTGAGATGGAGGCTGCAGTGAGCCAAGATCATGCCACTGCACTCCAGCCTGGGTGACAGTGTGAGACTCCATCATCTCAGGAAAAAAAAAAAAAAAGAGGATTCCTTGAGCCCAGGGATTCAAGACCAGCCTGGGCAACGTAATGTGTCCTGGTGTCTGCAAAACTTTTTTAAAGAAATTGGCTAGGCGTAGTAGTGCGTATCTGTAGCTACTTGGAGGCTGTGGCAGGAAGACTGCTTGAGCCCAGGAGTTTGAGGCTACAGTGAACTGGATTGTGCTACTGCCCTCCAACCTGGGTGACAGAGTGAGACCCTGAAAAAAAATTTTCAAAAACAGATAAAACAAGTTCCCCAAGGTCATACATCTGATAAATAGCAGTCTGCTTCCAGCTGCTAAACACTCAAGCACCACTTTATCCTGCAAGGTACATATGATCATTCCCATTTTATAGATGAATGAGTGAGAATCCAAGGGATGATGTGACCTCTCCAGTGTTGCTATTAAGTGACAGAGCTGAAATTTACAGCCATGTCTCTTTGACTCCAAATCCAATGTTCTGTCACATGCTGTACATTCTTGCTGTTTATTTGAATACTTTGGACACCATGCACACGGCCTCTGCTCTCCCAAGGGGGTCTGGTTACCTCCTCCTCACTCCACACCTCTTCCTTCAGAAACAAAGCCCATTCTGGACTCCCTGTCCTCACCCATACATTAATACTCAGCTGCCTACCTTCTATACCTGAAGACATGGGAACAAATCAATTTGTAAATGCCCAGAAGAGAACAGGACTCTTAGTAATTGTCAATGCATCTTTGTGAAAGCAAGAGCTTGCTGGGCACTTGGAATGCAGCCCCTGCCTGTTTTAAAGAAATAGGCACTCAGAATCGAGACTAATAGACCAAAGTGCAGGCAGCACTTAACAGTTTCAGAGCCCTTTCTTGACTCAGTAAGCTTGGTGTTTTCATACCCTTCCCTACATTTTTTTTTCAGATGAAGCAATTGATGCTGGTAATGAGGCTTGAAAAAAAAAAAAAATAGCTGAGCCTGCATTCAAACTCATCCTTTTTGAAGGAGGGAGCTTGTTTTGAATTCTGGATCTTATTTAGGTCATGGCAGAATGAACATCTGACCACTTTGTTCAATATGAGCCTGAACTTTATACAGTCAGTGTCGTTGATGAAAAAAACCAGAACACCTGGGTTTCTTGAGGGAGTGCTTTCTATCATAAGAGGGTCCTCACAGAGCTCAGACGGCTGTTAACAAGAATTATGCAAAGGAGACCCCTACACAAGAAAGAAGCTGGACATGACAACTTCTGAAGTTCACTCCAGATCTAATGTCTAACGGTCTTTGAATAATAGAGGTGCTAGGTTCACTTTATTTTTCTTTTTTTGAGACAGAGTCTCACTCTGTCAGCCAGGCTGGAGTGCAATGGTGAGGTCTCAGTTCACTGCAACCTCTGCCTCCCAGGTTCAAGTGATTCTTCTGCCTCAGCCTCCTGAGTAGCTGAAACTACAGGCGTGTGCCACCACACTTGGCTAATTTTTGTATTTTTAGTAGAGACAGAGTTTCACTATGTTGGCCAGGCTGGTCTCAAACTCCTGACCTCGTGATCTGCCCACCTTGGCCTCTGAAAGTGCCGACATTACAGGTATGAGCCACCACAACTGGTTTTTTCTTTTTTTCTTCTTTAAGACAGAGTCTCACTCCATCACCAGGTGCCCGGCTGGAATGCAGTGGTGCAATCACAGCTCACTGCAACCTCCACCTCCCAGGTTCAAGCGATTCTCCTGCCCCAGCCTCCCGAGTAGCTGGGATTACAGGTGCCCGCCACCATATCTGGCTAATTTTTTGTATTTTTAGTAGAGATGGGATTTCACCATGTTGCCCAGGCTGGTCTCGAACTCCTGACCTCAAGCAATCCACCCACCTCAGCGTCCCAAAGTGCAGTTTACTCTTTATTATGGTTTGGATGCTTGTCCTCTCCAGATCACACAATGAAATATGGTTCCCAGTGTTGAAGGTGACGCCTGGTGGGAGGTGATTGGATCATGGGGGCGGATCCCTCATAAATGGTTTAGCACCATCCCCTTAGTGATAAGTGAGTTCTTGCTCAGTTAGGACACAGGAGATCTCGTTGTTCATTAAAACATCTGACCCCCCCCACCTTGCTCTCTTGCTCCCACTGTCACCATGTGACATGCTTGCTCTCCCTTGTCTTCTGCCATGATTGAAAGCTTCCTGAGGCCCTCACCAGATGCAGACAGTAAAGTGGCACCACGCTTCATATGGAGCCTGCAAAACCACGTACTAATGAAACATCTTTTCAGAGGCTGCAGTGAGCTGAGATTGCGCCACTGCACTCCAGCCTACGTGACAAAGTGAGATTCTGTCTCAAAAAAAAAACAAAACAAAAAAAAACGAAAAAAAAAAATTAAACCTCTTTTCTCTATAAATTACCCAGTCTCAGGTATTCCTTTATAGTAATGCAAGAACAACCTAATTCATGCTTAGAGCCCTGGTGCTGTTAGGTGTGAGGTTAGGGCTGAAAAATGATCTCTGCCTTGTCCCCTCTCCTGACTAATTCAGCATTTCTCAACCACTAGACTGCATTTACATGTGTGGTGCAAACCTTTAATCATTATGCAAACTTGTTTTTGCTGCAGCAAAGAAGAGATGGCAGTCTACGTTGTCCACTAGGTAGAACATTGAGATGCAGAGCAAAGCAGGGCACGGCTCTCCCTCTACACCAAGGACACGCTTTACATAAGCCTGAATTTTGTAAACTACAAATGGAGTGATACAGCATTAGACAGCACAAGTCTAGATATCAAGGAACACGATTAGCACAATAAAGAAGTCACTTGTGTAATCCACCTCGGGAGGCTGAGGTGGGCAGATCACTTGAGGCCAGGAGTTCGAGACCAGCCTGGCCAACATGGTGAAAGCCCATCTCTACTAAAAATACAAAAATTAGCCGGGTGTGGTAGTGTGCACCTGTAATCCCAGCTACTCAGGAGGCTGAAGCAGGAGATTCGCTTGAACCCAGGAGGCAGAGGTTGCAATGAGATGAGATCGTGCCACTGGACTCTAGCCTGGGCAACAGAATGAGACTTCATCTCAAAGAAGAAGAAAGAAGAAGAAAGAAGAAAGGGGAGGAGGAGGAGGAAGGGGAAGGGGAAGAGGAAGAAGAAGAGAGAAGGGAAGAAGAAGAGAGAAGAGAAGAGAAGAGAAGGAGGAGGTGGTGGTGAAGGAGGAGGAGGAGGGGGAGGGGGAGGAG
>NW_016107379.1:5887786-5889083 GCF_001604975.1 Cebus imitator | reverse complement strand
GCTCTAGAATGTTCTCCCATCCTCACAGTCATCAGATCATAATTATTGCTCCGTATATCTTCTTATTTTAAGTCTTTTAATCCTTCCAACTAACCTCTTTACAACTCAAGGGTTTAAAGGCATCTTTTTACTCAAGAAGGCAGAAACTGTACATATTTGGACAAGTCATAATATTGAACAAATAACTAGTTTTTACAAAAAAAAGAAACATAACGTTTTTAGAATGGTGGTGTACAGGAATACCAAGAGGATAAAATGAGACAGCCAACATGAAAGTATTCCAGGTGATTTTTATTCTTTATCATCATCTTGGAAAGATATGAGTACCATAAGTTGATTATTGTTCTGAATGGTTAGAATTCTATTTCTTGGCTATATTGCTATATGTATGTCTGTGTATGATTTTATTTATTGATCTATTATTTGTTTATTTATTTTGTTGAGACAAGGTCTCACACTGTTGCCCAGTAGCAGATCCTAGCTCACTGTAACCTTGAACTCCTGGGCTTAAGCAATCCTCCCACCTCAGCCTCCTGAGTAGCTCAGACTACAGGTGCATGTCGCCGTGCCTGGCTAATTTTTTTCGTTTTTATTTTTGTAGATGTGCAGTCTTGCTGTGTTGTCCAGGCTGGTCTTGAACCCCTGGACTCAAGCGATTCTTTTGTCTGAGCCTCCCAAAACGCGAGCATTATAGGCATGAAACACTGTGCCTGGCTCGTGCATGACTTTAAATTTCATCCTATCTTCAAAGCAGTTGTTTGAACTTAAAGCAAGCAAAACAAGCCTCAACAAATGAACGAAATAAACGACATGTATTTGTTGAACCTCCAGCAAACCAAATCCAAATACTTGTTAAACTTTACCTGAAAACTCAATGAATCCCAAGCAAAACAACAAAACAAGCCAAAGACTCAGTGGGTTATTTCTAGCTAGTCTGGTGTTTTCTGGTCCATCCTCTTTGGTGCCTGACCCCAGTTTCAGGTCCCAGTCCAGATTCTCTACAGCCATCACAGGGCTTCTCTAAAACATAAAACTGTGGCCCTTGGGATGGGTAGACAGAGGGAAGATGCAGAGAGGTGCCAGACAATCATTGTGTGTTTCCTTATGAAGTCAATGCAAAGACCATGAGGCTTGAATGTTTATTTTACAGAATGTGGAAAATGGAATCATTTATGATGAACTTCCAAGCTGCCAGGACAGGGCAATCTGTCCCTAATCAAGCATGGCAACACACCCTGGTGCTCTGATTGAGAACTTGCTTAAAGAAAATTGCCCTCAGGCCGGGCGCGGTGGCTCA
>NW_016107379.1:5878602-5887395 GCF_001604975.1 Cebus imitator | reverse complement strand
CCCTCAGTGAGAATCCATTCAGGAACCTGTTCCACTATGTCTTGCTTGGAATCCGATTTTTTTCCCTCATTTGAATGATAGGTTATTATAATGTACCTGAGGAAACATTTGAGGCTATTGAATGTGGGTGTCATACAATATTTCACTCAATGCAATTTAATGAAGGGCAATCAGAATTGCTGTATTTAACCTCCTTTACTTAAACAACCAGCAGTTCATCCAACTGCAAAGTTGTTAAAGACTCATTTACTGTGCTGGAGTGGAAATTTTCTTGGGCTTTGGGGTGGGGCAGACATGGTTCGTATCCTAGCTTTGTTTCTTACACTGTATCTTAGTTTTCCATCAGTAACATAAGAATAATGATGGCTACCAAACAAGAGATAAAATGAGCTCATATAAGTAACTTCTTGGCATATAGAAGGTGCTCAATAAAATATTTTCCCGGCCGGGTGCGGTGGCTCATGCCTATAATCCCAGCACTTTGGGAGGCCAAGGTGGGTGGATCACAAGGTCAAGAGATTGAGACCATCCTGGTCAACATGGTGAAACCCCGTCTCTACTAAAAATACAAAAATTAGCTGGGCGTGGTGGCACATGCCTGTAGTCCCAGCTACTTGGAAGGCTGAGGCAGGAGAATTGCTTGAACTCAGGAGGCAGAGGTTGCGGTAGGCCGAGATCGCGCCATTGCACTTCAGCCTGGGTAACAAGAGCGAAACTCCATCTAAAAAAAAAATATATATATATATATATATATATATTTTCCCTTCCCAGTTGGCAAGCCAAGATTCATCTTCCAAACCCATCTTTTCAGTAATTGCTGGGTCTTTTCCAAATGGGACAGCAGATGATGAATTTGTCGACTCAGCTTGATTACAACTCCAGAAATGCTTCCTACGGGTTGCCAGCCAATAATCAAATCTCCATCAGATCCATGAAAATCTTTCATCTTTTACGAACGTATCTTCTGCTCTTGTCCTTAAGTTAGTGGTAAGAAGCTATCATCTCCTGTGACTATAATGTCAGTCTGTTCTGAGAGGCAGAGCAATCAATCAGGAAATGATGAGGAATTAATGAGAACTCTATGTGAAGTTGTGTATGTATTACTGATTAGCCCCTAGGAATAAACATTTTAAAAATGAAATAGTTGATTAACAGAGCCTGCACATTTTAAAGTCTTTTAGCACATATTGTAAAATTGAGTTCAAGGATGTGCCATCAGCAGTGTTTGGGAATATCCTTTCCCCCCAACCTCATTAAATCTAAGCATTGCCATTTCTCCTGATTTTTACTAATATGAAGTGTGAAATGGCATGTTGTCTAATTTGTAATGTTTTATTGGACATTTTTCCATATGTTTATTGGCCATTAATGTTTATTCTTTCTTGTTCATGTGTTCAGCCTATTGCTCTTTGGAGGTTAATTTTTTTCTTATTGCTTTATAAAACATCATTGTAGCACAGATGAATTAATCCTTTTTTTTTTTTTTCCTTTGAGATAGAGTCTCCGTCTGTAGGCCAGGCTGGAGAGCAGTAGCACAATCTCGGCTCACTGCAACCTCTGCCTCTCCAGTTCAAGCAATTCTCCTGCCTCAGCCTCCTGAGTAGCTGGGATAACAGGCAGCCACCACCAGGTCCAGCTAATTTTTGTATTTTTAGTAGAGATGGGGTTTCACCATGTTGGCCAGGCTGGTCTCGAACTTCTGACCTCAGTTGATCCTCCTGCCTTGGCTTCCCAAAGTTCTGGGATTACAGGCATGAACCACCGCACCCAGCCGTTGCATTAACTCTTGATCACATATACAACAGCTGTTTGAGGTTTTTTGTTTGTTTGTTTTATCCAGTATATTATGTCACTTTTAAGGTTTATCATTCTGTTTTTAAGAATTGCCTCAAAAGCAATGAGCAACCATTTGTCCTATCCAATATACATGTACTGAATGCCAACCATATGCCAGGTTCTGTGCCAGGCATTGGTGGTAGGAGAAGAAAAAAGCTCAAATCACTGCACTCTAAGAGATCATAGTCCAGTGAGGATAGTGAAGAACAGTCATAAAAACCAGTGCTATCAACACAGTGCAATTGTTACAGTCAAGGGAAGTACTAGGGGCTGTAGGAATAGAATGAGGGCATCCTAACCTGGTTCAGAGAGGAGGAGGGGAATGAGGGAAGGTTTAGACAGAGCAAGGAGGGCATCCTGGGAACATGAAAGAGTGTAGGAAGAGGGAAGATCCCAAGGCATCGAAGAGGCTCAGTCTTTTCAAAGATTCCAAATAGTTCAGTGACTAAAGTACATGATATAGAGGGTTGGGAGAGGCTCATTCAAGGGGAGAGATTTGACAGTAATGAAGTTGGACACACAGGCTGGAACCAGATCATCAAGGTCCCTGGTTGTCAGCATAATGAAACTGAATGTCAACCCGAGAACCATGGGCTGCTACTGGGGGTTCTGGGCTCAGAAGAGACCTGCTCAGAGTTAGGTATATGTGTAAAGGCATAGACTAAAAGCAAGAATCCAGTAAGCTGGGTAAATGAACAAGACAGGAAGGAAACTTGGTTTCCAATAGGGCAGGCTACTCAGTCTTCTCTGGGAGGGTGCTGGGACAGGATGGTATCGGGCCTCGGCATGATAAGCCCTTTCTGGAAAGATCAGCTCCTGTTACTGATATCCTGGAGTCGCGTTCAAAGGCACAAGAGAAGCGTTCATTGCCACAGCCTCCCATCTCAGCTTTGGCCAGCCAGGGACACTGCAGCCCTGATTCCTAGGATTTACCTATCCTGTAAAGGCAGGAAAGAGGGGTGGCAAGGAAGCCGAGGCCCATAAATTTGCTGACTTCAATTCACCAGGCTCTTCACCAAGAACCCTCTGTATACAAAGCAACAGAGAGGAATGAGGTACCGTTCCCATATTTGGTGATGTGATGCAGGGATAAGAAAATCATAAAACATAAGATAAAAAGCTGGCCTAAGCCTGATACCACATAATAGTAACTATACAACTAGAGTCTAAGAATTAGGAAAAGCTTCAAGGGGCTTTCAGGAACTGGCCCTAAAAGGCTGGGTGAAGTTTCAATTGCAAGAAAAATGGGAGAAAGAATCAGAAATTTTGGGCAAACGATGTGACTTTTCAGCTCAAAGGAAGGCATTTTGAATAAAGTTTTCAGAAATAAGGCTAGAGAAAGAAGTGGAGCCCCATCTTGGGTTTTGTTCTCCAGATAGTGGAGAGTCAGTGACAATACTGATCTAGGAAGCACTAGGGAGAGAAGCATTCTGGGAGAATAACTTCTGAGTCATATTTACATAGACTGGAAACCAAGTCACTAGTGAAGAGACCACTGCATTTCTCAGGCTGCTCTGAGTGGTGGCAGTGAGAAATGAGGGAAGGCATGGATTGCAGGGACACTACAGAGGTCAAGGACCTCAGAGATCAAGGTGTGGTTTAGAGTGATGATCTTTTACAGAGTCAGCTTAGGGAATTAACAGGAAGCTGCTGGTATCCAAGACCAGACTGTTGAGTCTTCAAACCACAGGATATCTGAACTGGCAGAGGCCTTAAAACTCATGATTTAAGTGGAAGAGACACAATCCCCACCTATAGAAGGAATATGAAAACTTGAATCTAGGTGGGCTCTGCAACCGTAAAATCGCAAATCTGCAATTTAGTCCACTTTCTTTTCCAGCTTTACTTCTGAATGTTTTATTCAAAATACCCTCCCTTGAGCTGAAACATCACCCAGGCTTTTAGGGCCAGCTCTCAGATTCAAGGCAGTGACACTGCACTCCAGGCAGCATCAGCTGGGGAAGCTCAACTGGGACAGAAGGATCCACTTCCAAGATGGCTCACTCCTGTGAGTGATGGCAAGCTGGGGCTGGCTGTCAGCTGGGAACTCATCTAGGGCAGTCGGTAGATTACCAATAGTGTATGGTGACACTGTGCCAGTTTCTGAATCCTGGCCTTGAGACACTGACATCTTCCATTTCTCTTCTCTTGGAAAATGTACTCTTAGAACACAGCTGCCATACTGTGGGGAAGCCCAAGCAACCCTGTGATGAAGTTGACATGAAGAAGTATCACGTCCCTAACTGATTTTTTTTTTTTTTAAGCAAAAACCAGTGGAGGCTCAAATGCGGATGTCTAGCTCTAGTTGGCCACCTCTACTGGATGACTGTTCCCTTTAACTATTGCTATGTGACAGGCTACTTGAAAATTTAGCAACTGCTGGGCACAGCGCCTCATGTCTATAATTCCAGCACTTTGGGAGGGTGAAGTGGGAGGATTGCTTGAGCCTAGGAGCTCAAGACCAGACTGGGCAACATTGTGAGACCCTGTCTCAAAAAAATTTTTTTAATTAGCTGGGTGTGATGGCATGTGCCTGTAGTCCCATCTACTCGGGAGGCTAAGGTGGGAGGATCCCGTGAGCCCAGGAAATTGAGCTGCAGTGAGCTGTGATAGTACTACTGCACTCCAGCCTGGGTGACAGAGAAGAGAGAGAGAGAGAGACAGAGACAGAGAGAGAGAAGGGAGGGAGAGAGGAAGGGAGAGAGGAAGGCGGGAGGGAAGGAGGATGGAAGGAAGGAAGGAAAGAAGGAAGGAAGGAAGGAAGGAAGGAAGGAAGGAAGGAAGGAAGGAAGGAAGGAAAGAAGGAAGGAAATGTAGCAGCTGCAAACAACAATTTTAACAGTCCTTGCCATGGTCAGGAAAAAAAAAATAACACAAATAAAAATTTAAAAAATTTAAAAAACCTCAACAGCAATCATTTACTTTGCCCATGAACTGCCTGTTTCTATTGACTAGAACACAGCAGTGCCCACTTGCTCATGTACTGTCTGGCTGCTTTCGGGCAGCAGCGGTGGAGTTAAATGTTTGTGACTGAGACTATATGGCCCACAAAGCTTAACATATTCACTATCCAGCAATTTAGAGGTTGAAGGAGAGAAGAAAACACTCGCTCAAAGGCTGCACACAAGTCTACACATGAATCCAGACAAAAACTCAGGACTCTCTCATCCCGGTCTTGTGCTATTTACTCCCTTCTGCTAAGACTTATTAAGCACATCTATAAAGCTACAAGTTTAAAAGACATGCAGATAAAGAAACGGCCACCTAGAAAAATCTATAATAGGTTGGGCGCAGTGGCTCATGCCTGTAATCCCAGCGCTTTGAGAGGCCGAGGCAGGTGGATCACTTGAGGTCAGGAGTTTGAGACCAGCCTGGCCAACATGGCGAAACCCTGTCTCTACTAAAAAAAATACAAAAATTAGCTGGGCATGGTTGCAGGCGCCTGTAATTTCAGCTACTCAGGAGGCTGAGGCAGGAGAATCGCTTGAACCCGGGAGGCGGAAGTTGCAGCGAGCCGAGATCGTGCCACTGCACTCCAATCTAGGTGACATAGTGAGACTCCTTCTAAAAAATAAAAAAAAGAAAAAAAGAAAAATCTATAATAGAAGTGAGCACAGCACATGACAGAAACAAGAACAAGTGCTTTTCACTCCTGCTGCAGTGGCTGGGAAGAGCTCTTGCGTGCCTTCCCAGAATCTGGCCTCCTCCTAATAACAGCATCCTAATTCTCCCGAAGAAGCCACTCCATCCTGTCAGTTTCTGCAGTTTGAGTGAGGCAGACCTCACCATTTGGCTCCAGCCCTGGTCACTGTGCTCTGTTCAGGGATGTCCAGATGATACAAGCCTGCCCTTAAGAGTCCACCCTCAGACTCTGGCTGGCTCTTCTGAGACAAAAAAGAATTCTTTCCCTGCAGTGGCCAAGCTGGTGGACCGTCAGCCTGGAGCCATTAGTGGCCACCTCTGTCACCACATTGAGAGGGCCAGGCCAAGTTCTCCCAGAGGAAAGCAGAACCAGGAGCTGCAGAGGGACTCCGTGTGACACAGAGTCAGTCTGAACTCTTCCATGACGTGAGGAAATCTCTTCTTAAACTTCTGAGAGTTGCCACTCTTGTCATTGTAACTCAAAAATTCCAACCAACATTGTTCTGTTCCTAGCAACCACCACCCAACTCAACTTGTGAATCTTTTTCTCTTCCAACCCCATTCTCAGATGCCTGCTTTCTGCAACAGCATCCTCCATCTAGGAATGCAAATTTCAAAAACCAATCATGCCCGAGGCACGCCTGAGAGGAGTGGAGCCAAGTCTGATAATGAATTTGTGTACGCTGTGTGAGCCATTGTGCAGCTATTCAAAACCCATTCAGTGTTTTTCTCTAGCGATCATAAGTACACTGTTGTCAGTATTGTCTCTGTCACCAGCTAAATGATGGAGATATTTCCACTCAGGATCTTGATAGACTTGTGGCTCTGCAATCTCTGCCTCCTGGGTTCAAGATTCTCCTGCCTCAGCCTCCCAAGTAGCCAGGACTACAGGTGCCCACCACCATGCCAGGCTAGTTTTTGTATTTTTAGTAGAGATGGGGTTTCACGATGTTGACCATGCTGGTCTTAAACTTCTGACCTCAGGTAATCTACCCACCTTGGCCTTCCAAAGTGCTGGGATTACAGGCATGAGCAACCGTGCCTGGCTCCATTCCCCTTTTTGAGTGTTTCCAACCCCAGTTTTGGCCAAAGAGACCTAAGGGAAGTCAGTCTGGGACCCTCAATTCCTAGAAAAAACACAGAGCCTCAGAAAAAAAGGCTTTTGTCTGGATTATAGGTGGCTCTGGTGAAACCCCATCTCTACAAAAGAGGAAGAAGAAGAGGAAGGAGGAGGAGGAAAAGGAGGAGAAGGATAGCAGAAGAAGAAGGAGAAAGTGGAGGAGGATGAGGGGAGGGGAGGAAGAAGAAGAAGAAAAGAGACTGGGCTCTTGATCTCAGTGATCAGCACCTCTGAGCGGCCCTGCATCCTCTGGCTCCTAGTCTTCTAGGAAAGATAATAAGGTCTGTTTCATTTAAGCCACTATTGGATGGGTTTTGTAACTTTTAGCCAAAACCATTGGTCACTGATGCAAATGAACAGTCCCAGAAGTAGGGGGTATGCACAAAGGACTGATGGGTTTCTAAGCAGCAGGACCCTTGTGGCAGACACGTCAATCAAGTGACCTATCTTATAGTACTCCCTTCTCAGACACGTGTATTTTCTTTTTTTTCTTTCTTTTTTTTTTTTGACACGGAGTTTCACTTGTTACCCAGGCTGGAGTGCAATGACACGATCTCAGCTCACCGCAACCTCCGTCTCCTGAGTTCAGGTAATTCTCCTGCCTCAACCTCTTGAGTAGCTGGGATTACAGGCACGTGCCACCATGCCCAGCTAATGTTTTGTATTTTTTTAGTAGAGACGGGGTTTCACCATGTTGACCAGGATGGTCTCGATCTCTTGACCTCGTGATCCACCCGCCTCGCCCTCCCAAAGTGCTGGGATTACAGGCTTGAGCCACCACTCCCGGCTTAGACACGTGTATTTTCACAATTCTTACTGAGAAGAAATGAAACTGATCCACACCCTTCCCAAAAAACATTAAAGGTCATTGGCCGGTGGTTGTATAGGTCATTGTACAATGTTCATGCAAGGGTGCCCCTTTGTCTTTTCCCTAAGGCCAAGACAGACATAGGGTCCAAACTGGGCTGTCTGCAAGAAAGGACACTGTATTTTGTTCCACTGTTGAATATCTGTCTAGCCAGCTGATTTGCAAAACTTCTCATCTACTACTTGAGCTGGGGAGAATATGAAATGACATGGCAGAGGGTTATCAGGTATGGAGGGTGTCAAAAAGGTCACCTTGAATTCTTACTCCCTAGGAATTAAAGAAAATAAACTCCGCACCTTCACATAAAATACACTGTAAATGGTGCCTGAGGAGGTGGGCAACATGGTGGTCCTGATGCACCTCAAGGGAGGAGGTGGGGGCCCACGACCCAGTATCACCACCTGTAACATTGAGGGGAATGGTCATACTCAGTCCGGCATCTGCTACTAAGATCTGTCCTCAGATCATTTGTCTTCTAGAGAGGATCATACTTAAAACCTGGAGGACTATCTCTGATTCCCATGACACCAACTAGGTATATAACGATCCAATTCTATTCGGACACTGACTAACCAGAGTTAGCGTCAGACTCCATAGGTTTAAGGTCTCAGTCCCACAAAACAGCCCTCACTTGGGATGCCAGCCATGCGTCCTGGGTTTCTGGGCTACCTGCACTTTCATTCAACTTGGCTACAAATTCAGGAATCCCCATGGCCCATGCCTGCTTCAGGTACAATAATTTGCTAGAACGACTCACAGAGCTCAGGGAAATACTACACTAACACTTTATCATAAAGGAAAGGAGTAAACAGCTAGGTGAAGAGGTGCATAGGGTAAAGGCTGGAAGGGTCCCGAGTTCAGGAGCCTCTGCTCCTGTGGAGTCAGGGTGCATCATCCTCCTCATGCATGAATGTGCTCATCAACTCAGAAGCTCCCAAACCCTTCTGTTTCCTTTGGGGGATTTTATGGCAATTTAATTACATAGCCATGGTTGATTAAATCATGTTGATTTAGATCATGGTTGATTAAATTCAGCCATTGGTGACTGAATTTAAACTCCTGCCCCTGTCCCCTCCCCAGTGGGACTGAATGTTCCAGCCCTGTAATCACATGATTGATTCCTCTGATGACCAACCCCATCCTGAAGTCATCTAGTGCCCAACAAGAGTGACCTTATTCACATATACTTTCACATATGGCTGAAGACAGACAAGGACTCAAAGGCTCCTTTGAGTAATAAAAGACACTCCTGCCGGGCGCGGTGGCTCAAGCCTGTAATCCCAGCACTGTGGGAGGCTGAGGCGGGTGGATCACGAGGTCAAGAGAT
>NW_016107379.1:5867639-5877861 GCF_001604975.1 Cebus imitator | reverse complement strand
AAAAAAAAAAAAAAAAAAAAAAAGAAATTTGTCGCTCTCTTTCAGTAGGTACACTAACTAACACATACCTTCCCTGTTTCCCTGCCCCCCAACTCCCCACTTTGCCATTCCCATTGAGTAATAAGTCCCATGATGCCATCTTGGTGAGGTTCCTTAATTTACCTTCACTTTTCTACAAAGGTATACAATTAAGGTACCACAGCATACTCAACTGCAAAGGTGCAGGGACAGATGGAGAAATGAACCCCTTAACTCTCAGAGTAGCGTGGGTGGGCCCTGGGGCTGTCAGAGCCCTTGGCCAGTTGCCTTGGCCCATGAGTGGTCAACAAATATCATCTTTTCTTTGAGATTTGGAAGCACTGTTTTAGGCTGTTAGTAAAATCTTGTTTTGACGTTTAGGATACAATTTTGTTTGTTCAATTATTTCACTTCAATTCCAAATGCAACTAAAACCCTTTTTCTCCTCTTTTGTGTGTTATGAGTTAGTAACAGGCGCTCCCTCTGGGTGGGCAGAGAATGTGATGGCTTTGGCAGGCAGAGTAAGCATTGGATCTCAGCCCCGTCTACATCTCAGCTGGGAACCCATGTGCTGGACATAAAACATTCATGGTCCAATGGGCATACTCCACAGAATACACACCATAGAAGATGTCATGTAACCATTGTCCCCTGGAGTTGTGCAGTGCCATTGCCCTGGGCTGCTTCCTCTCGCAAGAATTGACTGTGCTGCAAATACAGTCAGTTTCACTATAAAATGATGTACGTGTTCCTAAAAATCACTGTGCTATGTAAAATTGTGTGATTAAAAATCATAGGGCAGGTCTGGTGTAGTGACTCATGCCTGTCATCCTAGCACTTTGGGAGGCTGAGGCAGGTGGATCAGCTGAGGTCAGCAGTTCAAGACCAGCCTGGCCAACATGGCAAAACCCCATCTCTGCTAAAAATACCAAAATTAACCTGGCATTGTGGTGCACACCTTTAGTCCCAGCTACTCGGGAGGCTAAGGCACAGGAATCTCTTGAACCCAGGAGGTGGAGGCTGCAGTGAGCTGATATCATGCTACTACACTCCAGCCTAGGCAACAGAACAAGACTCTGTCTCAAAAGAAAAAAAAATCACAGGGCTTATGGAAAAATGGAGTCAAGACATACTCAAAAACATTATCAATGACACATTACAAAAAAGATAGGAAACTAATAAAAATGGTAGCACAGTTTCAAACATGTTAGATGGTTAAGAAAGAAATAAACACCATGCTATTGTTTGGATGTGTCCCCCAAACTTCATGTGTTGGAAACTGAATCCCCAATGCAACAATGTTGAGAGGTGGGACCTTTAAGAGGTGATTAGGTCACGAGGGCCCTGTCCTAATGAATAGATTGATGCCGTTATCATGGGTTGGGTTAGTTATTGTGGGAGTGGGTTCCTGATAAAAAGGATGAGTTCACATCCTTTGCTTCTCTCTCTTTTTCACTCATGTGCTCTCTTGCCCCTCAGCATTTCACCATGGCATGATGCTGCATGAAGGCGCTTGCTAGAAGCCAGTGCCATGCTCTTGGACTTCCCAGCCTCCAGAACCATGAGCCAAATAAATTTCTGTTCATTGTAAATTACCCAGTCGGTGGTATTCTGTTGTAGCAACACAAAATGGACTAAGACACACTACAATAAATATGGCAGTTTATCTTGAATAAAACCTGAAGTTTAAAGTTGAGGAACAGTGACAGCTTGTGAGATACCATGCGGGGTAGAAGTGTTAACAGAAAGGAGTCCCAATCCAGACCCCAACAGAGGGTCGCTGGACCTTGTACAAGAATTTGAGGTGGCCAGCGCAGTGGCTCATGCCTGTAATTCCAGCACTTTGGGAGGCCGAGGCGGGAGGATCACGAGGTCAGGAGATCAAGATCATCCTGGCCAACATGGTGAAACGCTGTCTCTACTAAAAATACAAAAAATTAGCTGGGCATAGTGGCGCGCTCCTGTAGTCCCAGCTACTTGGGAGGTTGAGGCGGCAGAATTGATTGAACCAGGGAGGTGGAGGTTGCAGTGAGCCGAGATCACACCACTGCACTCCAGCCTGGCGCCTGGCAACAGAGAGAGACTCTGTCTCAAAAAAAAAAAGAAAAAAAAAAAGAATTTGAGGTGAGTTCATATACTAAAGTAAAAGGAAGTTTATTACAGAAGTAAAGAAACAAAAGAATGGCTACTCCAGGAGCAGAGCAGCCCCGAGGGCTGCAGGTTGGCTGTTTTTACAGTTATTTTCTAAGTATATGCTAAACAAGGGGTGGGTTATTCATGAGTTTTCTGGGAAAAAGGTGGGCAATTCCCAGAACTGAGGGTTCCTCCCCTTTTTAGATCATACAGATGAACTTCCTGATGTTGCCATGGCATTTGTAAACTGCCGCGGCACTGGTGGGAGTGTCTCTTAGCCTGCTCATGTATTATAGTAAGTGTATGACGAGGGGTGAAGACAGCCAGAGGTCACTTTCATGGCCATTTTGGTTTTGGTGGGATTTGGCCAGCTTCCTTACCTCATGCTGTGTCATTCGCAAGGTCTTTGTGACCCGTGCCAACCTCCTATGTCATCGTGTGACTAAGAATACCTAGCCTCCTGGAAATGCAGCCCAGTAGGTCTCAACCTCATTTTATCCGAGATGGAGTCGCTTTGGTTCCAATGCCTCTGACAGAAATACACACCATAGAAGGTGCCATGTAACCATTGTCCGCTGGAGTCGTGCAGTGTCATCTGAAATCAGGACATCAGCTGTAACACCATTTGGAGGTAGGTGTGGTTCATAGCACACTTGGAGAACTGAGGCAGCTGGTAGGGGTTTGAAGTGTATGCATTTGTATTCTCTGTTGAATTCCTATTCGGCATTCCTATGGATGCTGTTGAATTTTACTGGAGTCCTATGATCCCGGAAGACAGCAATAGGTAAAGAAATCCAGTGACTATTCTGTGTTCTGGAAACAGCTTACTACAAACAGCAACACTTCACATGTGACTTAGACACGCCTCATGGAAGGTCCGTTGTTAACCTGTGACAAGGCCAGACACAGATCCTCTAAATGGCTTTTCTCGTAAGCCTCATAAAATGCATAGCAGCCCCACTGATCAATCAGAACCAAAATCCTTGTTAACCAAACAGGTTAAGCTTCTCTCCTTCCCTGAGGCCCCTGAGCCTTGGCCCACCCTCAACCTCAGCCACAGGCAGCCCTTCCCTATGAGAGATCCTCCTGGGAGCAGGCTGACACTCTTTGATCTGCTTTATTTGATCACAACAGCCTTTTATCTTAGCGTTCACACTGGTTCCTTCTAGCCTTGTTTACTTCTTTCCATAAAAGAAAAACTGGTTTTGCCTAACCCTGGAGATGCTTACAAATCTCATGGTTAAAGTGCTCTTTCTTTTGCCATAGTCCACCGCCGTTTGTGAAAAATCTTGAAATAAAAGTTTTCTTACCTTGGTCCAGATCTGTTTTTCACTTGACACTGTACTGCTCAGTTCAGGTGGAAGCAGTTTTCCGCTTTCACCTAGTGTCCTGTGGATGAAATCACACGTAAACAAATGCAAAATTTGCATTACGCTCAAATTGTTCTTCAATATATCAATTGCATTGAAACAAATTTGCATTTTCAAAACAAACTCTAAAGCAGAACAGACAAGAGATGTCTGACCCAGACACTTTGAACTGCAGTGGTGCACACAATTATTTACGTGCCAGGGTCCCTGTTACGTGACAGTTATTTTTTTTTTTTTTTTAACTTATGGAAAGAGAGATGCCAGGTGAGCATTTTTATATGTGCAAAAATCCATTACATCTCAAAGGTCTCTCACACTTATCTTTAGGTAAAGCCTTTCTTCACAGTTTTCCTCTGAGAATTGACCTCACATTCATACAAATGATAGAAACTCAAGGTGAGAAGGGGTTTAAAACTCTTACACTCCGACACCTTCATCTTACAAAGAAAGTGGTGTTGCTGACCATGAGCTCCCTGAGGCAGATCCTGGGCTAGGTCCATATCTGAGACACTCACGCCTAGCTCCACACCTGGTACAATCAGGTACACAGGTGTGCTTGCTGTTTTGAATCGAAATGAATTACCCAAAGGGAAAATAACGTAAAGAGCACACAAGAAGAGCTTGCTTCATAGCCTCTTTTTTTTTAAATCAGGGTTTCACTCTGTCACCCAGGCTGGTGTACCATGGCTCACTGCAGCCTCAACCTCCTGGGCCCAAGCGATCCTCCTATCTCAGCCTCCCAAGTTGCTGGGACCACAGGCACACACCACCATCACCGGCTAGTTTTTAATTTATTTCTTTTTACTTTGTAGAGACAAGATGCTCCCTATGTTGTCCAAGCTGGTTTTGAACTCCTGGGTTCAAGCAATCCTCCCACCTCAACCTCCCAAAGAGCTGGGATTACAGGAATGAGCCACTGTGGCCAATCAGTGGCCTCTTGAATGACACCAACTGGCCAAAGACTTCCTTCCAAAGTCAACCAACAATTCCGATCATTGTCTGTCCCACCCTCCAGTTGTTTCCTAAACCACCAAAAATGCAGAGCATGTTTGTGCTCAGGGAAGACTGAGTTGAACATTTTCTGCTTCTCCTCTTTGATTGTTTTTGCCTATGTCAAAGTGGGTGATGTGGATTATAAATGGTCAGACTACACATTCTAAAATGTGACTCCTTTGAGAGTTTTTAATCTATCTGAGACACAGACAGGCACAGCATGAAAAGTGAAAATATCGCAGCTTCATTAGGGAAAATTTATAGCTTGTCTAGGGTCACCATGGCGACCAAAAGACAGGAACTATTTGTAGATGCCAGTATCTGCAGAAGAGCTCAGGTAAGGGACAGAGCTACATTTATTGACAACAAACTATGTATCAGGTTGCTTAGCACACGTTGCTTTATTTATTTATTTAGATGGAGTCTTGGTCTGTTACCAGGCTGGATTGTAGTGGCGTGATTCTCACTGCAGCCTCTGAGTCCCTGATTCAATCGATTCTCCTGCCTCAGGCTCTAGGGTAGTTGGGATTACAGGCACATGCCACCACGCCCAGCTAAGTTTTGTATTTTTAGTAGAGACGGGGTTTCACTGTATTGGCCAGGCTGGTCTGGAACTCCTGATCTTGTGATCTGCCCACCTCAGCCTCCCAAAGTGCTGGGATTACAGGAATGAGCCACGGTGCCCGACCTAACATTGCTTTATTTAATCCTCATAAGCACATGTGAGATAGTCAGTGTTCTCCCATTCAGAACTGAGGAAATTGAGGCTCAGAAGCTGAAAGCCATGTATTGAAGATCACACAAGACTGATCTGAACACAGTTCTGTCTGACCCTAAAGCCTCCATGAGTTGTGTCTTTTAAGATTTTAATGGTAGCTATGATCGGGTTGACGCAGGTGGTGGAAGTTGTTATAACAATGCACAGACATACTGGTACCCTCAGGAAAGTACATCAGTGGGGTGGCATAGTGAGGACTCAGGAGGACACCAGCCTCCCGATGCCACCATTCCCCAGAGCCAGCTCATTTGTTGCTCTTTCCTTTTTCCTACTTTAGTTTCTTACTTCTGTGCTCCCTGAGAAAAAGCTGGATTTGTTTCCCAACCATAATCACATACAGAGTACAGTTGCGGCCCACCACAATGGCTGTCTTGGGTCCAGGTTAATTCTTTGTCTAATCAGTTGAGTCTGGTGATTAGCATGGGTTCTCTCAGAAGCAAGGATTCAAATACAAGTTTGTCTTTGGAAGGTGTAGGACAGACTGGTAGGGGAATGTGGAAGTGACACAAAGACCGCCAGGCACAGTGGCTCACGCCTGTAATCTCAGCACTTTGGGAGGCTGAGGCGGGTGGATCACAAGGTCAGGAGTTTGAGATCAGCCTGGCCAACATGGTGAAACCCCGTCTCTACTCAAAATACAAAAATTAGCTGGGTGTGATGGCACATACCTGTAATCCCAGCTACTTGGGAGGCTGAGGCAGGAGAATCACCTGAACCCGGGAGGTGGAGCTTGCAGTGAGCCAAGATGGTGCCACTGTGCTCCAGCCTGCTGAGAGAGCGAGACTCCATTCCCCCCAACTCCCCACAATAAAAGAAGTGACACAAGGAAGGGAAAGTGCATTATTAAGCCAGCTACCATAAAGGGCAACTAAAGTGTAATTCCCTAGGGGAAACACAGCATGAAACATATGCCCCAGAATTATCCCACGCAAAGGAGGAGGAAATAGATGTTTATATACAGACTTCCTACTGGCACTGAGGATATTTATTCCCAGTCACTTTCACCCTGCCCTGTGCCTGGGAAAAGCCACCTTCCTCAGTTCTGGGGAAAATAAGAAAGCCTCTGGTTGTAGATACCAGAAGTTGGGAATGGGTGGGAACCCACTAAAAGGTCACAGGGAAACACGTGCAGCAATGACAGCTCTGCTACTCCAGGGCTGCAGGTCACATGAGCAAAAGCATGGCAACCTCTGCGCAAGGATCTGCCGCCTCTGACCACTTGGCTCATACATGAACTGAGGGAGTCGCAGACACTGAGTGTGATCTCAATTCTTCAGTCAACCCAAGTAACAGAGAGAGAAGCTTTAAGAGAAAATGATGTTTGTTATTCAGGAATGAGCATTACAATGGGAGTACATATGGGTATATTCAGGGAAGTAAAGGAAGACAAGGGCTTTTTTTTGTTTTGTTTTGGTTTGGTTTTGAAACAGTTTCATTCTTGCTGCCCAGACTGGAGTGCAGTGGCGTGATCTTGGCTCACTGCAACCTCCGTCTCCCGGGTTCAAGCAATTCTTCTGCCTCAGCCTCCCAAGAAGCTGGGATTACAGATGTGTGTCACCACACCCACCTAATTTTTTCTTTTTTTTTTTGTATTTTTAGTAAAGATGGTATTTTGCCATATCGGCCAGGCTGGTCTCAAATTCCTCATCTCAGGTGATCCGCCTGCCTCAGACTCCCAAAGTGCTGGGATTACAGGTGTGAGCTACCTTACCCAGCCCACAGAAGTATTTTTTTGTGTACCGTTATAGCGACTTTTGTGCAAGGTTGTTTTTGCAGTCTTTTGTGACCGTTCTTGTTACTAGGCATACATGCATGAGAACCCCCCCTTCATGGCTACATTTGTCAATTCGGTTTGACACAAGTGATACCATTTTGATTCTGACAACTTTTGTACTTTCCTTTTTTGATCCAGATCTTTCTCTGAAGGCATCTGTGATTAATTATCTTGTGGTTAGGTTTTGACTGTCTCTTGGTGTAGACATAACTTGTCCTGAGTTGTCAGTCTGGTCCCACCTCAGAAGGAATTAACTGGCAAGTAGGAGTAAGTGTCAAAACCCTTTTAGCCACATTTGAGCAACAAACCAGGTTTGGAAGGGATGGCCCTCAGGCTAAGTCTACCTGGAGTCCATTGTCAAGTTTAATTTTGTCTGTTCCATAGGATTGGCTAGCATTCAAAGCTCTGGGACAGCATTATAGTTAGAAGTCATACTCTTGCAGAAATTTAACGGGCAACAGATACAAAGTTATAAAGGAAAACACAAAGATAATTGACAGTAATAAGATCATTTCAGTTAGCATAATAGTTCTGAACCATGAACACAGGCTTAAAGGCAACCGACCAGTAAATCAAATGACTACAGTGAATTAGGTGAGACCTATTGCTTCTATGTGACCTGTTTCTTACTTTGTGTATTTGGGTCTCAACTGTCACAGAGGAACTTATCCAGGTATAGCATTTAGTATCAGAGATAGCACAGACGCTGCCTTTTCCAGCTAGATAATCAAGAGCAATTCTATCATCTATTATCTCATGACTGGGTTGAGATAAAGCAGAGAGTGACAGTTGTATCAGGGACTTTGTTAAAGCTACCTACTGGATGGACTAAAGGCTTTTTTTTTTTTTTTAGGCCATGTAAATATTTAGGATCGGTATGACAGATGCAACATTTGGACAAGTTCCCTGCAGAAACTGCTGACTGTGAAATTTTAATTGCATCATTATTATGCCAAGTGAAAAAGACAGGCATAAGCAAGGAAAAATTAAGAGGGGCAAGAGGCTCACTGCGACGGGAAATCTTATTCCGTCATGTTAGGAAAAGCTGTCCACAGCATGAAGATGTCAACTGCTCATCCTGACCAACATGGAGAAACCCCCTTTCTATTAAAAATACAAAATTAGCTGTGTGTGGTGGTATATGCCTGTAATCCCAGTTACTTGGGAGGCTGAGGCAGGAGAATCACTTGAACATGGCAGGCAGAGGTTGCCGGAGCGGAGATTGCGCCACTGCGGTCTGTCTCAAAAAAAAAAAAAAGAAAGAAAGAAAGATAATCCCAGCACTTTGGGAGGCCGAGGTGGGCAGATCATGAGGTCAAGAGATCGAGACTATCCTGGACAACATGGTGAAACCCCGTCTCTACTAAAAATACAAAAATTAGCTGGGCATGGTGGCGCATGCCTGCAGTCCCAGCTACTCGGGAGGCTGAGGTAGAAGAATTGCTTGAACTCAGGAGGCAGAGGTTGCAGTGAGCCGAGATCACGCCATTGCACTCCAGCCTGGGTAAAAAGAGCAAAACTCTATCTCAAAAAAATAATAAATAAATAAATAAGAATACTCACAAATAGCTTCCAAATTTTGGAGGGACAGAGAAAAAGTAAATGTTGCCAGTTTTGTTCACAAAAGTATACTTTACCAAATTGCTGTAAACTATAGATAACTTGAGAGACAGTCTCCTTAAAACTGGAAAACAAAACATTTAAGTAAAAAACCAACAGAGTTTCAAATATCTATCTTCATTAGATACTAATCTCACGTAATTAACTTTTGTTCTGTTTCATCTTAATTGTCAGTTCCATGAATTTATCAGTTTCTTCATGGGGGTCCTGAATAACTTTATTTAGTCCATTGATCTTAAACTTATCAGAAACCTATATTCAGGAGTACTTGCCAGAGTCTTTTCCATGAATCTGCAGATGCACTTAAAGAAGAATTAAAACTGTGGAAGACAGAGGCTTAGAACAGCCATGGTTACAAATCTGATGAGAGTTCAGGAATTGACCAGGAAACTCAGTTACGTTTATTGCATACAGCATTTTAAGATAACAGCCAGAAAAATGATTAAGAACATCACATTAGGAGCATCAAACATTTATAAATTTTACATAATTTTTAGACCATTCACATCAATAACGCAGCCATATAAATATAACTTAGAGAAGATGTAGCATCACTTTGTTATTTGATCCCATCTGTGCCCCCAATGCTTCCCATACAACTCAATACATCAAATAAGCCTAATTAGTTTAACATCTCTACAGCTGAAAAATACATCCTTTGAGGCTCTGAAAACAGCTGAAAAATACATCCTTTGAGGCTCTCCAGAGGCCCAACTAGAAAATCCCAAAGATAATTCTAGGTCAAAAAGACTTCATTTAGAACTCTGATACTGAGAAAACCTGCCAAATATGTCAAAAGATATCAAACATTTAATTAAAACAGAATCACAGATAATAGCGAAATAATAGTCATTCACTTAACAAGAGTGACTGAAGATTTCAAGGTCTGAGGGTAGCAGATCTCACACACGAGTGTGAACACTCAGTCTTCATGCTTATGAACTAGAAAAGGATTGTGAGTGAAGATTTCAAATGTAAGCTGAGCATAGTAGTGTGCACCTGTAGTCCCAGCAACCGGGAGAATGAGGTGGGAGGATCCCTTAAGTGCAGTTCAAGGCCAGGCTGGACAACATAGTGAGACCCTATATCAAAGAATAAAAATTTCAAAAACAAATGCAGAAAGTTGCATATATGTTTTTTTTTTTAAAGGCTAAAGACTCAGTTTTCCTAAGTAATCAAAAACCTAATAAAGACCACATGAAGCACAGGAAATTACCTTCATAAAACACAGAATCTTTTTTTCCTAGGCCAATTACCAAAAAATAAAGAAAATACTTCAGCGGTGTAATTGTTTCTTATAGGAAGTCCTTTTAGATAACCTGAAAATCTAACCTAATGAAAATGTACTTGAATTCAATTTGACACTGGATAAGTGTGTATCCAAGGTTATGAGTATACACTATGTTAAAGAAGTAAACAAGGGCCGGGCGCGGTGGCTCAAGCCTGTAATCCCAGCACTTTGGGAGGCCGAGGCGGGTGGATCACGAGGTCAAGAGATCGAGACCATCCTGGTCAACATGGTGAAACCCCGTCTCT